>NC_141060.1:1960000-2470000 GCF_041138505.1 Cibotium barometz | reverse complement strand
TTCCTTTTCCATGTATTGTGGATGAAGCATCTATATCCAAGATGTCTAGAACAACATGATTGTTTTCTCACTAAATGAAGGAGATGAAGTATCTTTCTCCAAGCAGTTGGCAACATTAAATTTATGAAAGTGTAGGTCTACAAATGTACATTAATACACAAAACCAATTCTTCTTTTCTAAGCCAATCAATTATACTTTACATCCTCTTTTCATGAGAAATATGTTTTGGTAATGTTATTGTTTATAATAGATGACATTCCTCGTGTTGTTTCTATACAAAAGGCACATTGCAAAATTCTTATTTTGGAAATATTCAAAAGTTTTAACTAATGTTTTTGAAAATTAATTTACAATATTTTTTTTCTTGAATGAATATATGTTGAAAATTTCTAAAAGCATATGTTTGCAAAGATTTACAAAGATGGGCTTCCAATTATAGTCTAGAGTTTTAGTAATCATAAATCTAACACTCAAAGAGTTTGCAGAAAATGAATAAAAGCCCTTTTTTAAAAGATCTCTCTCTCTCTCTCTCTCTCTCTCTCTCTCTCTCTCTCTCTATAAATATACACGTACACACACGTGTATATATATATGTATATATATAAGAGTGTATACATATATATATGTACACACACATCTATGTTAGTATATTGGCCACCTCTCTCTCTCTATATATGTGTGTGTGTGTGTGTGTATTTCTCTCTGCATGCGTGTATGCCCGAGTGTAACCTTTTTTTTATTGCATTCTAGTAGTTAAAAGCATCTTACAATTCTTCAATTTTATTCATATTCAAGACTATTAGTTTGAGTAAAAACTAAATATAGTATTTTTTCGTTTAAAAAAAAAGCATACTTATATGTATTTCAAGTGTACTTAGAATTTGTTACATTTCAAGTTCACAGCCGTCAAGTTTAAGTGTGATAAGGCATGTTTCCACGTGGAGCTTGGTTGGCAACTCGTTTTCACTTCTCAGAAGAAATTAATGAAAAGGAAGACAAGGTCAACTCGTGGTAGCTTGGTAAGCCATGGGAGTTGGAAGTACGAGCGTGGAAGTGGGCCTATCTAAAAAGAGATGAGAGGGGGTTTATTTCAACATCGGATTTAACCCCCGTTGAACTCGAGCTAGTGGATTGAGCCAGCTGCGCCCTTGGCTAGCCCCAGGCTTCCGTACATCCTGCCTCGTTTTCCTTTCCCACTAGGGACAAAGCTGCTCCGCGATCCACTCACGAAAAAGCACTGATCCCCTTCCCTATCTTACGGGCTTAGGGGCGGCCCGCGAGGGGCTTGGAGAGAAAGGGCGAGCTTGACGGTGCTCTAGTGGGTGGGGAGCAGGAGGGCACTGCCTGCTAGAAGATGGATGGACGGACGGACCTGGGCAGGCCTTGCAGCAGTCATCAACAAATAAGTATTCACCTTGAAGGGCTTGAAATATTAGAGGAGCATCCCATGCAGTCATCAAATAAGTATTTAGCTTCCATGGGCGTCAAATCATGGGCCAATAATTATTATGGGAGGATCTCGTGCTCTCGTTGCGTGCCTAAGTCTCACTCAAATGCCCACGCATGTTTCTCCTTCGAATCCACACACGCACACACTTATATGGCAACAAAATCTTGGGGCACCTCAGATTATCACTCTTACACACACACACACAAAGTATAAATTATGTTTGTATATGTTACACGCTATACTACCCCTCTCCTATTTCAATAGATAATTGCTTACTTGGGAAACTTGCCGGCATCCAAGCTCGTTTCTCTTAAGACTCCAAGTTGTGCTTGTAGTAGCTAGCTCCACTCTTTTGTTGTTGGTATTGCATTGCCAACATGTAAATTACAAAGTCTAGATATCGCCATGAAAACCGCTTGCTTCTCATTCATTCATGAAATGTGTCGAAAATATAAGAGAGATGGTGGTTGTAACTCCTATGCTCATAAGGGATATGAAGAGTCATGGCCATACGAAAGGTCATGAGTCATAACTCCTAAACCTTTAAGCAAATGTTCCTAAGCTAACACTAAAGTAATGTGCCCACTAGCACCTAGCACACCTGGTGGGTTGTATTCCCAATCTGAAGATCGAACCCATATAAATGATAGATGTGTGCTAGAAATCCCATTAGGTAAATGCAATACCATGCTATATTATACAGTATGAATATATGGAACCATGCATCAATGAGGCATCAATAATGATGTCCACACTCCAAGATCATGGAGTGAACCATGTAAAACTACCACATAAGAATCTGCATGAAACTCCAGCATATCTGCATCACAAGCAAAAAATGGAAATATTAACTTTTAAACTTCCCAAGGCCCCTCTACTATTCCTACATGCACACTTTTAATTTTGGCTAATGTTGATTCTAATTATGATTTTTTCAGCTTCACCCATGTTTCATATGAGAGCAAGTTGTGACTTGCCCTCGAGCCAATCATCATAAGAAGATTTTTTGTTTCTCCCTCCAGAGAGAGTCCAACTTTGAGATGAGAAGGCTCTATCTCAAGGTCCTTTTCTTCCATCAGCATTAGAGTCGCCATGCTAATTTGCAGTGTTAACCCCCTTTGTTTTACTTCTGCTTTGGCTGTCTTTGTCTTAGCCTCTTCTGGTGCCTCTCTTGTTTCAGAGTTTCTTGTTTCTTTTTGCATGATTGTTCTAACACGTCTTCGATTAAGGGTTCAAAGGACATTTTTAGTTTGCTACCATTTATGTAGCCTTGCATCTCGGTTCCATCAATGGTTTCAATGCGAGTCGCACCTCAAGGGAGGTGAGCTTTGTAACTCTAAATGGCCCTACCTCTCAGTATTTAAGTTTTTTCCTCTTGTAAGAATATAATCCTTACATAAGTACCAAGTCTCCTTCCTGCGAGTCTTTTCATTTCAGTTGTTAATTAAACCATCATTTGTGCTTGAGCTTCTCTACTATCATCCCATGGAGAGAAACCACTCTAGTTTCATCAACCTTTTCCAACTTAATCAACCTCTCAGCTAGAGCATTTTCCCTAAGATGTTCTTTCACTGATATCATCAAGCTTGGGGGGTTCACTTATGTAAACTCTCTATATCACGTGCGTTCTCAAGGCCTAATTCAAAAACCCTTTATTTGTAAAATTTTCATAAATAAAACACATCCTTTTTCTATGTAATATGTAAATATCCTCTTTAAATGGTACCCTTATGTATGTAAAAAATGTGTAAAAAAGGGATAAAAAACCCCTTTTGTTGAACCCACATGCTACGCTTATATATTCATGAGTGACCCCCCCCCCCCCCCGCCCCGAGTCCTCAAGCTAGGTAACTAAATATTCCATAGGCATCACTGCCTCAATCCTATAGGATAGCCGAAAAGGAGTTTATCTTGTAGCTATCTTACATTGATGATGTTAACTTATGCTCCCAATCATTACGACTAGCTTCTATAGTCTTGGTCAGAATACAACAAAGAACTTCATTTTAGTACTTACAGATGTTTAATGACCTCATTGATAAAATGGAAACCCTCATTTGTGACAGCTCTAAGGGACACCTAAACCTTGATATGACATGCTCGTAATAAGAATTTGGTAGTTATATGAGCATCCGTCTTTTGTGTGGCTTTCACTTTTGTCTTAGTGAAATAGTTTATGGCAAAATAATTATATTCCGGGATTGTGTTTGATGTACAACTGGGATAATAGGTCCAACAAATTCTATTCTCAAATTTTCAAAAGGTTGTTGCACAGTGATCGAAACCAAAGGCATTATGTCTTATCCTCACAAGGAATGTTAAAGTGTTGGCATTCATCATAGTGATGATGAATTCCATGGCATCACCAAACATAGTTGGCCCACCGTCACCCCACTTGCAAGATCTTTTGAGTAGTAACTTTGCTCGCAAAATGTCCCAACGATCCCACTATGAGCTTCTCCCATAATAGTCAAGAACTCATCCTCCTTAACACACCATCTAAGCACGTGATCTTTGCTACCTAGCTTATACAATTATGATCAACTATCAATTGCTAAGGTGCTACCAACTTAATAAGTTGTCATATCTTATCCTTGTTCAATGGCTTATCCTGTGAAAATCCATAGGTAAAGATATTCAAAGGTTTCTTCCAGATCTAGTTTGAATAGTGTAACATCTGGTAGTTCATCTTCAACACTAGCGAGGCAGGTTCTCTATTAGGTATTCTTGACATGTTATTTGCTAATATATGTTGTGAACCTTTTCTCATTGTGACAATAAAGTATAAATCCATTAATAGCAACAACTAGTGGGGGTAATTCACCAAGTCATGCAAGGTTTGTTGACAAGATACAAAAGATGACCTTATTAATAAATACATAGTGTCTATACTTTTTCACTGCATACACCATGGCTAATCCTCTTGAATCTCATTATTGTGGTATAATTTATCTTAGCTTCATTAAGTTGTCCACTTGCGATTAATCCATGGATTAAGCTCTATGTATGCATAGATTAAGCTCTATGCATAGAGCTTAATATATGAATTAAGCTCTATGTATGCATTAAGCCCTATACATAGATCTTAATCTATGCATTAAGCTCTATGCATATAGCTTAATCTATGCATTAAACTTAAGCATAAGGGAATACTGGCCGATTGGAGCTGCAAAACAGGTCAGCTGGAGCTATTGGACATGGCCGACTGGTAAATGCCAGAAAGGCTAGGAGAAATCCCATAAAAATAGTAGAAAAAGAGGTGGCTAGCCCACAAGCAAGGGCCATGCAAAAGGGACCAAATGGGCACCATAAAAGAGCAAAATCTAGGGATAAATATTCTAACAATGGGCAGCCAGGGAGAGGGAGAAGGAGCCCCTCACACCAGCAATATCGGCAACTAGGAAGAGGGAGAGGAAGCCCCTCACACATCTATTGAAATGGGCAGCCAAGAAGAGGGAGAGGGAGCCCCTCACACCGCTACTGAAATGGGCATTCAAGAAGAGGGAGAGGAAACCCCTCACACCACAAAGAATGGGAATGCAAGGAGAAGAAAACTCACCTCGAATAGGAATAGCAAACATGTCATGAGAAAGGCATCGACAGTGAAGAAACCTAACGAGACGGCAAGATGTGCAGCGAAGGCCAACGAGGTGGACACACCGAATGGAACAATCAATAGGTCGAAGAGAAGATTGAGTGTCATGTTTGATGCTACACTTGTAAACAATGTTAATGCAAGCTAAGATAGCAAACATGGCAGTAACAAAAAGAATATGTAGAGGTGCAAGGCCATGTAGATGACAACTACCCACAGATATTTGCCGTCATAGATAAAAGGGTTCGCATGATCAATCACTTGTTGAAACACCATGGGCTAAAGGTGGATACCTCACTCCATAGGTCGAGTCGACCTCCAAAGGATGACGCACCACCTCAGCCTCTTATACACCCGGCTACTGCTACATATGGCACCTTCAAGCAAAGTGACAGTTTCATGACAAGGGTTATAATTTCAAGCGGAATTGTAAGAGGCAGATGCACTTGCTCGGCTCCGCGTAGAATAAAAATGGTTTGAGTTAGCGCAAAACAAAAGTAAAATGAAAAAATGGGAGTATGTTTAAAGCTATGTGTACTCAAACATGGCAGTTTACTTGTTCGTCTCGGGGGCAGGAGTGGCTCGATGAAATTCAAGGGTGGATCGATGAGGGAGACTGAGATACATATACGAGTGCTTATTTTACTTTTTTCTTGCTTGTATGCTTTTAAGCTTACTTTATATGCTCCTTCAATGTTTTAAGCTTACTTTGTATTGTCTTTTGTTGCTATGTTGTCTCACATGGCCCCTTTGTTTACAGAGGCGTTAAGGAGTTGCCTCCATGGTTCAAAGAGATGCTTGAATGCCGTATGGAGAGTGATAGCGACACATCGGATGGTGTTTTTGATGAGGTTGATTCCCATGATGGTGATTGTGATGAGATGGCTATCATGGCAAAAAGGAAGGGCAAGAAGGAAGATCTCACTACAAAACCGAGAAGGGTGTGGCAAAGAAGGACACAAAGAGAGATCTCTCTAACAAACCGAACTAGGTGTGGCAAAGAAGGGCAAGAAGAGAGATGATTGTGGCAACGATAATGTGGATGTTTTGAAGAATGGCAAGAAAGATGGGATAGGTAAAGATGGGGGGAAGGGCAAGATTCCAGTGGCACCACGAAGGCCATTACCATATAGGCAATCTTGGGCACCAATCAACGTGGGGTCACCTAGAATTCCAATGCAGCAACCGTGGGGTGGAAAGTGCTATTCTCCATTTCAAACAACTTAGTTGAAGTGAAGACAAAGGGATTTTTGCACCCGTTTAGTGGTTCAAACTGGCAGGAGGGCTGAGTTTAGATGGAATCATCTCTTTCTTTAAGGGTTTACTGCAGTGGTTTCTTGGTATTGCACACTTTTACTAGTATAACTCATTATGTGATTACTTTTGTAGATTGGCATGGAGCGCTATGTCGGAATTTAAGTCAATTAGAACAAACCTCTACGTTGCGCTAAGCCCATTTTCTTTGACCCACATAGACGTAGAGGAGGCTAAGGACCGAACAATAAACTTATTTATGCTGTAAGTTCAAATGGTGTGTTTATATGCAGAGTTGATGTTTTTGCTAGGTAGCATCAATTATTGGTCACACAATATTGGTGTGTTTGTGCTCGAAAACACATTGCCAACTACTCTTCTTAACAAAGTACAGTTCGTACATTGCATGTAGTTTTTCTATAGAGCCCCCAACGCTGAAGATGTTTATAAGACATTACTTCAACAGGGTTGACCTATCTGCAGTAAAGTTATACTTCTTTCCAATTCTAAACTGGTAGGAAGCGTAGGTCTTTGTTTTGCTTGAGTGTATTTAATGTTATGATGTAATGATGCTGAGCCCCGTTTCTTTCTAGCAGGTAGTGGTCCCTATTTGCTTTGTGTTTCACATTAATCCATTGGATTCAATGTGCTCGGACATGGGCACACTACATCTTTTGCATATGGACCCTCTGAGTCTTACAATTGCCAGGATCTCTTTGGATAGCGTGTATTGATATGTGCTATAATATGGATTAGTACTATGATGTCTTACAATTGCCAGGATCTCTTTGGATAGCGTGTATTGATATGTGCTATAATATGGATTAGTACTATGATGTCTTGGTTGCTTGTACTTAATTGTGGCTCATGTTGGTGCATTCTATGCATGTAATGCATTGCAAGAAATGCCTTACTTGGTGAGTGATCCGATGTTCAAGAACGATTTGGAGTCACTAGGGATGGTGACAGAGCTCGAGCTCCTTGAGCTTGAGTTGATATTTGCTATGGACTATCTCTTGGGCTAATGAAGTACAAGCAATGTTGCATAATGTTAACTTGTTTTTGTTATTATAGGTACCAAGGTAGCCAAATGGACTATCTCTTGGGCTAATGAAGTACAAGCAATGTTGCATAATGTTAACTTGTTTTTGTTATTATAGGTACCAAGGTAGCCAAATGCTAGGGATTGCGGGTTTTATGTGATGGTCTTTATGAAGTTCCTTGCAGATGGGACGTAGTATATGGGTTCAGAATGAATGATTTCCTATTTATGTAAAAGCCAAGGGTCACCCAAATTTATAGCTCCAAACACTCAACTTAATATATAAATACACTTGCGCGGGGAGAGAGCCACCGTGCAAATGGGGGAGATCTTGTTTTTTGTCTTCAAGCTTTGTTCAAATTTAGCTTTTTATTTTAGTTTAAGTGAGATTTTTCAATATAGGTTTTCTTCTTCTTCCCTCTTCTTCCTTACATCTTCTTGTTGCCCACTTCTTCCTCCTTCCTCTACCCTGATCATTTTCATTGCATGCATCTCTTTTCTTCTTAGTCATGGCCATTTATATGCTACTCAGTCATGGTGTGGCCTACCACTTCTATGACATGCTGCTCTATTCACTCGTAGTAACAAAGAATGTGGGTGCCACTTTTACACGTGTTGCCTATAGCATGATTTGCACGATTCTGTACGTGTGCCTTCTATGCGTTCTCTATGCTTACTTGGTGATTGTTGGCTGTCTCGGTGGTTAAGGGTAGTGGTTGGCTTCTCTCCTTCATCATGACTTGCTTCTTGTGATCTTCTCCTGACTAGCAAATCTGGTTTTGCTGATGCATATCTGCTAATCATTGGCAAATCTGCTTTGTGGTTCTACTATATTTGGTACACCTTCTTCTACCAGCGAGTTTTCTGATGGCTATGGTAGACTAGTTTAGGGGCTTGGTTTAGGGTTTTTGTGGACGAGTTTAGTGGTTTTGTGCCATGTTTGTAAGCTTGGTTTGGTTGGCTTATTTCTATAGCTATGTGGGTCTACGGTTGTCTGTTCAGGTTCTACTGTCTTTGGCCATGATGATAGTTGGCGCTTCTTCTTTTGTTCTACTATGGCTCGTTTGGGCTTTGCTTATAGGTCTTTATCTAGTGGCTTTTGTGGTGGCCTGTTTGGGCTTTTAGAGGCTTCCGGTGGCTTTAGTTGGTCTAGATTTATTGCAAGTTCATATTATGATGGCGATCCTGCATTCTTGTTTGTGCATTGGGATCATTCAACTTGTATTATGAACTTTTTAAAAAAAGTTGTCTTTCTTCATAGATTTGAAGAGATAAGTGCTTGCATAGCATACTAGTAGTAGGGAGGTCAAGTCCTCTTGTTTTGTTGTCTGAATTGCCTTAATCACTTGTTGTTGTGTCGCAAAATACTCAAATCCAATAATTGCATGCCAAGTTTCTAAACAATTGCCACAATAATCTATGTAGCTTGTAGAAATCTTGCTAGGAAAGTAACAAACTATTTGAATTTTGCTCTAGTACGAGATAGATTACTGTGACGAATCATATAGATTAACACTAAACGACACTTTAGTAATCATTTTCTTTGTCAAAACTGTCCAAGAACTTCTCAATCTTGATATGCATATACTAATACTTCCAAGATTAAGCAAGATCAATCCATTCTTGATTAATGTCCATGGTTTACTTTCCTTTTAAAGTACTTGTCTTTCTTGGTAGATTAAGCTTGTTGAACCTTTTGTTTTTTGGCATAAAACAACCAAGAAGATGTAGAGAACTTAAGATTCAATAAGGTTTCACTTCATCAATTTTGCACAGTTTCTATGTAAACTTCTGGAGAACTTGCCAAAATATATGCACTACACAGATTTATAGCTCTACACAACAACTTTCTTCACATAGCTTTAAAAACTGCTTAACTAATAGAGCATCAAATCTCTAACAACTTACACAAATCTATATATTTTGCACCAGTGTTGCACAGATCTTAAAAAATGTAGCAGTCTTGAATACTGCATTGATTTCCACAATTAATCTTCGAGAAAATCCTCCAATTGTCGGAAATTTTTAAATCCCTAAAATGAGAACCTCAATCGCTCTCTACATGCAAGATCCAAGAGAAAGAATAGAGAATGCATGCAAGAAAATAGTTGAAACCTCTAAATTTGGCAAAGAAATGCAAGACAATGCAAAATTTGGGTTTTTGAAAATTGTGATTAGCACTAATTCAAGAATGATTCATACTCATCTAGAATCAAAGATAAGCTATGATACCAATGAAAGAAAGTAAAAACTAAGGAAAAGATGGTGGATTAGCCTCTCACCAAGCGGTAGGCTTTAAGGGATTCTACACCTAACTCCTCTAAGGGAGAAGATCATCATAGCCATGGAAGCTTCATTGCTCCAAGAAGATAACTAGTGAATAGATGTCAAAAGGTATGTAAAAGGCTTATGAGTGAGTTGTACGATATCCCCCCCCCCCCCCCCCCCCCTCCAACCCCCTCAACTCTAAGTGAAAACATGGACTAACAAGACATGTAATGGTTATCATAATTTCTAACAAGATTGAGAAGGCTTCAACACTTATCTAGCGCAGGGGTGCACTCAGGTTGGCCTTTAATGGTCCTACCACCTGAAGACTATGTGGACTTTTCAAACAGGATCTTTTGAAGAATGTACAATTTCTAAGGTTCTAAATGGTGGGGAGTGTCTTTTATAATAAGAAAACAACATTTTAAAAGCAAGTGTCTTGTATATTCACACAACTATTTGTCTTGCATTAAATAATGCCCCTAACATGGCTTTATTTAATGCAAGACCTTAGGTACACTGCTTCGTCTGCTACTATAGCCCGGCCATCCCCCCTTCCCTTCGATCCATCAGCATACTGTTCCTCCTCCTAGTCCTCTGCCTTGTCCACCTACCCTTCTTGCTCCTTGCCAGCTTAGGGAGAACAAATAGAAGAGAGCTTGGGCAAAAGCCTTCCTTTTGCGTGATCTGCGTGCACGTGGATGCCAGGAAGAGAGAGAGAGAGAGAGAGAGAGAGAGAGAGAGAGAGAGAGAGAGAGAGAGAGAGAGAGAGAGAGAGAGAGAGAGAGAGAAGCAAGGGCGATGCTTGTGTGACAGAGAGACAGACAAGGGGGAGAGAGAGAGAGAGAGAGAGAGAGAGAGAGAGAGAGAGAGAGAGAGAAGCAAGGGCGATGCTTGTGTAACAGAGAGAGAGACAAGGGGGTGACGTCAGAGCGAGGGACAGAGAGGAGAGAGAGTGAGCTTGCTTTGGTTGCCCTCACAAAAAAAAGAAGATAATCGTGCACCCAAAAAATAGAAAGGAATGGAGGCCCATGTTTTTTTTCCAAATTACTAAATAAGAACGTTCGAAAAAGGGCTATGCAGCATAGTTTTTTGGACTCCATGCATTACTTTTATTTAATCAAATGCAAAAAAACATTTTGGTGCCATATTTCTCTATTAATATTGTATATTCATACAAATATTTGTATTGTTTTAATTAAATGCCACTGACATGGCATTTAATTAATACAGACCTTAGGCATGAGTTCCTCCACGGTCACCGCCTCCCTCTCCTCCTCCTCTCTCTCCCTCCCTTTACTCGTCATATGAACCGTTTATGGCCTTTTATAGCGAATTATGAGACCTCGCCATAGAGAGGAATGGAGGGGTGAATGCATTCAAATAGCACTCATATGAAGGGCCATCATTTCATTGGCTTTTTCAAGCCATACTAAAATAGAACCTTAGGAAAACACTCCTATTCTTGAAAATCTCATATAATATATTTAATGGAAATGCAAAAAGCATGTCGGTTCCATAAATATATTTCTCATGAATAAAATGGATGCTTGGTTGCTTTTTGGCTCTGGTTGCTTTTTAGTTTGTGTTCTTTCTTTAAAGGTGAGGAGGATTCGTTTGATGATTTGGCGTTCTTCTTGTTCTTTCTTTACAGGTGAGGAGGACGCGAGCAACAGCTATGGATCTTTGCCTGGATTTCGCTCCCACTGAGCGACCCATGTGGAGGAGAACCAATCTCCGCACGAGTGCCATGCTCGGCAAGATTGTGGATTACTGTGCCAGGTACGAGGAACTTATTAATTCCCTGCAGGAGGAGAAGGAGCTTAATTTAGAGGAGTATGTGGAGCGAGCATATGGGGAGTTCCTCTTCCAGGTGAACAAGATTGAGAAGGAAGGCTTCGACACTTATCTGGAGACCCGAGAGGCAATACGCAGGGGTGCACTCAGGCTGGCCGCCGAGTATCGTGGCTACGGTCGACACTCCGACAACGACAGGCTGGAGAGCTTGTGTTGCCTGTATCGAGCACTGAGGCACTGGTTCAAGCCGGAGCGATCAAGGCCACGGCTTTCCATTCATGAGCTGGAGAAGTCGCACCAGCTACTATTGGGCTCAACCAAGTGGGACATTGCTGGCCGCATACGCAGTATGGATCACGAGGTTGTGTATGTCGACACAGACGAAGAAGAACCGGGGATCCATGTCTTCATGTGGCCAACGGAAGTGAGGTCCGCGTTGCAACATCTCCTGGAAAGAGCTGAGTGGGAGCTCTGGCGTCTCCAGAAGGAAACCGACCCCAGGTCAAGAATCGAGCAGCATCTCAAGCTTGCGGGCACCTTCTTCCTCGCATTCGAAAACATTCACCCTTTCATGGATGGCAACGGCAGATGTGGAAGGATATTGCTTGCATATTTACTGCAGAGTGTAATGCCCTTCCCCAATGTCCTGTTCGTGGATTCCCCATACATTTTTGGTCCTGATCACCCACCCTTTGTCAATCCAATCTTCTACTATGACTGTTTCCAGACCGTGCAGTCGCAACAAAAGTTTCTGGTTGGAGAAGATGGGAGTCCGCTCATCACAAAGGAAGCTGCAGTATGCACACTAGATTTCCCCCGGGACCTCACTGCACTGATCATTGAAGGGGTGTATGTTGGTTGGAAGAGGTTCTTCCAGGCCATTGACGAACACAGCAGCACTCAGGACACCATGGGGGCTCCCAATGATGGTCCTTGTTCTTCAACAACATCACCGAACTTGTTCTGAGCAGCAGTAGAACTCTTAGAGCTACGATTGGAATTGAGGTTCCGTTTATTTTTTCGTGTTAATTTCTGTTCTCCTTTGAATCCAAGAAGTGTTTGATAAGCTTTTCATGCTAGAGTTCCTTAACGGGGTTTCGGTTAATCGAAGCAATACCACCATGCCCCATTCAGGGTTTGCTTGTACAAAAAACCTCGCCGATGATAAATACATGCACTTAACTGTCTAGTATGTGTCCTGTGTGTGTGCGCGCGTGCGCATATATGTATTTGTGTGTGTATGTCTCTCACCCTCTCTCTCTCTCTCTCTCTCTATATATATATATATATATATATAGAGATAGATACACACTTTTTTCGTGCGCGCGCGCACACACACACACACACACGCATGCACACACACACACACATATATATATGTCTCTCACATGTGTCCTCTATGTGTGTGTGTATGTGTGTGTATGTATGTGTATGTGTAAGTGTGTATCTGTATGCATGTGTATGTGTATGTGTATGTGTATGTGTATGTGTATGTGTATGTGTATGTGTATGCATGTGTATGTGTGTGTGTGTATGTATGTGTATGTGTGTATGTGTATGCATGTGTCTCTCTCTCTCTCTCTCAGAGGTTGATTAAACGCCTTCGAACGGCCTATGGGACAAACGGTTTACAAAGATGTCCATGCTATATCTCATCATAGAGAGTACAAAGACATGAAATAAGCTGAACTAAGCTAGATATAATATGGTTTGGAGTGAGCGCCTCTGATATTATCCCCCAAGTCCTCCGACTGAGAGAAAGAGGCATGATGTAGGATGTTTCGTATCTTGGGTTGTCGTCTAGAGGCAGTCCTTTATGCATCGAATGGCTGATGCTTGTGCTAGTTGGTCTGGAAAATCTATGACCCTGGACACTGGGCCAAGGCCAAATCCCTCTCTGAATAAGCAATGGAATCTCCCCAGGATCTGATAGTAGACATATGTATATGTGATGCTTCTTATATGCACCTTAGTGTGGCATAGTCGGATGTCGGTCCACCTTGGCTGCACTCCAAGTTTGGAGTAGAGACGTGTGCAGCAGCAAAACAGTCCTAGAACCACTGGGAACGTCCTACCGGAAGGGTAGGTACTCGTGCAGGAGGAAGAAGATGTAGTCTGGCAACACCACATGCAAGAAACTCACCACCAACAGATGCCAAAGCAGAAAACACAGCCACAACTCCTCAACCTGCCTGTGTAGAACAAAACACAGCCTAGAAGGCTGGACCAGAAAGCACAGCAGGGTACACAGTAACACAGCCACTGTTGATGCTGATCTGCAGCCTGGATAAGCGATGGAAGCAAACGCACAGCACAGAAGAATACGGCGAGCAGATTGCAGACAGTTGGAGCAGCCTGAACCTAAGCAAGTGATACCATGTTGGTGAATGCACAGGCAGAAGCATAAACAGAACGAGAGAGAGAGAGAGAGAGAGAGAGAGAGAGAGAGAGCAAAGGAGATGGAGAGAGTGGACAAGATTACCTTTCATAATAGCAACCAACTTTACAATGGCAATAGCCAGCATAAGTGTTGAACAATGTGCAAGGGATTGGATGGATGATCAACTGATGAGGGAGGCCCTCTATATAGGGAGGCCAGAAGCTAGCCAACTGCATGATACAGCTGACCGACTGGCCCAAGACCCATAAATCATGTGAAAAATAGATAAAAGCCCATAAAATAGGCACTACCCAAATACATTGAGATGCACAAATTCTAACAAAATGGGGTATCTATGTGGATTCATCCCTGCTACTCTCCTGATGTACATGATGGTTTGGAAGAGGGCATACATCTACTACCATCGATGGTGTTGCAAATTTGCTATGATCGCATGTCATTGATGGTTTCTCTCCGAGCATGCCTGAAAGTGTTAAAATATTGCATCTTTCTATTTATGCTGTCGTGGAGCTGTCGGCCTGTTTCCTACAGCCGACTGCTTCATGCACAAGTATATAAGAGTTGCTCCCTTTATTCATTCTATCACATCATTCATTGCCCTATTTGCTAGCTCTTGGACTCTGTAACCTCAAGCTAATAAAGCTCCGTTCTTGCTTGCAATCTTTCTCTCTCTCATGTTTATTTGCTTCCGCTTGTGCACATTCTTTGATGGTATCATTCGCCTAGGCTCTGGCTGCTGCACAATCTGTTTCTCTCCATTTTCTAAGGACAACAATCTTCTTGGCAATGATAAGAACAGAGCGCGCGATGGCTTCGCTTGCCGCTTTCTACTACAAGGCCTTGTTTCTGGTTGTCCTGCTGCTGGTTGGGCAGATGGGTAGGCGGCGCGGATGCTCAAGTATCTTGTGGGGAGGTGGCCTCGACCCTTGCTGCTTGTCTGAGTTACCTTACCGAGGGTACTCCCACGCCCACCTCCGGCACTTCCTACTGCACCGGTGTGCACACCCTGAACAGCCTCGCTAGTTCCCGGCCTGCCCGCCAGGTCATCAGCCTGGTGTCCTCATACAAGTATGAAGACAGGCAAGTTCACTTGATGGTCCGGATGAGTTCGAGGATCAACGAAGTTTCCTACATGGTTCGGATGTGTTCCAGAACTATTGGTTAGCAGAGACTATGGATAGGATGTGTTCCATGTTCATTTGTTCGAGGTTATTGGATGTGATGTGCTCACAGTTCTACTTTGAGTTTGGAGCCAAGCAGATTTTCTTTTGCTCTTTATAGTGGCATTATATTTTCTGAAGACAACAAGCTGACATGTGCATTTTTCGAGGTGTACTTAGTACTGGCCATGCTGAGGTGTCCATGGTCGCACCTTCGTCATCAGTTTTCTTCGGACTCCTTTGCACACTTCAAGATGCAGAGGGGGTGTTAAGATATTGCATCTTTCTATTTATGTTGTCGTGGAGCTGTCGGCCTGTTTCCTACAGCCGACTGCTTCATGCACAAGTATATAAGAGTTGCTCCCTTTATTCATTCTATCACATCATTCATTGCCCTATTTGCTGGCTCTTGTACTCTGTAACCTCAAGCTAATATAGCTCAGTTCTTGCTTGCAATCTTTCTCTCTCTCATGTTTATTTGCTTCCGCTTGTGCACATTCTTTCAAAAACATCATGACATGTGAATAGATGTCATAAGGTATGTATAAAGGCTCGTAAGTGACTTATATAGTCACTTAATGTGTCCACACTAAGCCTAAGCTCGTGGCCCGTGGCCCATGTAGGTGCGCATGGCCCAAGTGTGCATGCAGAATGAAGCTCGGAGCTTATTACGAAAAGAAAGAGAAAGAAGTAATTTCTTGCAAAATTGAACCTTATACCCTCCAAAATCATCGCCCTTCCTTCTCTCGATGCGTGTAGATGATGGCGTCAAATTTGAATGTAGATGCCTCTGATAGCTTGCTAAGGGTTACCATAAGCCCTCCCAAGGCTCCAATACTTTAGCCATGGCTCAAATGCCTTCCCACGAGCACCACGCAAGTAAGCAATGGCCATGAAGGAGAGGCGATGGAATTTTTCTTAGGTTTCACACGATTTTTGGTCAAAAAATGATGTCAAGGCCCTCCCAATCCTTGTTCATGGTGCCGAAACTAGAAAAAATGCACCACCACCTTAGAAATTCTTCAAATCTTTGGCCCAAGTGCCATGTCCATTTGGACAAAAACCTTCCAAGGGCTGTTTCTATGTGTGTGTGTGTGTGTGTGTGTGTGTGTGTGTGTGTGTGTGTGTAGCATGTTACAATATACTATAGTCCAATTAAATATTTCTAATTATCATGCCCATGAAAATAGAGAACCGAAATGCCACTCTGCCAATAGGATTGCATAATATTGCCACATTAATTTTTCAATTTAATGGTCCTACCACCTGAAGACTATGTGGACTTTTCAAACGAGATCTTTTGAAGAATGTACAATTTCTAAGGTTCTAAGGCCAAATCCCTCTCTGAATAAGCAATGGAATCTCCGCAGGATCTGATGGTAGACTGGACATATGTATATGTGATGCTCCTTATATCCACCATAGTGTGGCATAGTCGGATGTTGGTCCACATTGGCTGCACTCCAAGTTTGGAGTAGAGACGTGTGCAGCAGCAAAACAGTCCTAGAACCACTTGGAACCTCCTACTGAAAGGGCAGGTACTGGTGGAGGAAGAAGAAGATGTAGAGCCACTTGTCTGGCAACACCACATGCAAGAAACTCGCCTCCAACAGATGCCAGAGCAGAAAACGCAGCCACAACTCCTCAACCTACCTGAGTAGAACCAAACGCAGCCTAGAAGGCTGGACCAGAAAACGCAACAAGGTACATAGTAACGCAGCCACTATTGATGCTGATCTGCAGCCTAGAGAAGGGATGGAAGCAAACACACAGCACAGAAGAAGACTGCGAGCAGATTGCAGAGTGTTGGAGCAGCCTGAACCTAAGCGAGTGATACCATGTTGGAGAATGCACAGGCGGAAGCATAAATAGAACGAGAAAGAAAAGAAAGAAAACTATATTAACGTCCTTTAGAGGCCACATCTGACCTATAGGACTAATCAGATACATCGATGTGATTACATTCCACTTCGGGGGCAACAAAATGAAAATAGAGATAAAACTAAAAATAGTTCAAATTCCCTACATGACCGTAGGAGAATCCTAGATAACATGAAGGATTTCTCTAGCAGCTCCTATTGATTACTACCATGTTTGGTTGTCCTGAAATCTGCAATAACAGCTCTACCTCGACGGTAGACTGCCCATTTTCCTTGTTTCCTTGCTTCGTATACTTTATTGAGTTCTTGTTTCCTGTTTTTTAGTTGTGTGGCTGTGAGTTCATCCGCCATCCACACCTTCGTTCCCTTAAGTGACCTTGTTTGCTTCATGACTTTAATTTTGTCTTTCATATCTGCGTACCTCAAAACCACATGTTTTGCTTTGATTGCCACTGAGGGATCTCCAATGTCGATGAAAGGGATAGCTCTGCACAGCTTTCTTTGTAGAATCTCGCATTCCGGGACATAAGTATCATTCGCAATCTCCTCGTCCTCCAATACCTCCACCTGTTCCCAACCCTCTGACAAACCACCCACCCTAATTTCTTTTGCAATCCATTGCTGCCCGTTCTCGTCATTAATTTGTGATATTACTTCTTTAATGAGAATTTCTTTAGGCTGTGGATCAAATTTACCTCTGTGATTTCCTCCCTGTTTTCTTTTTCGTGTTGTTGTTCCTTAATCTGTTTCTCCAGGGTTGAAAGATGTTGTTTTGTCTGATGTAGTTCATTTTGCAAGGCTGAATTTGTTTGCTAAAGATGTTGAATCATGCTCAAGAGGTACCGCCCCCATGGTGATGGTTTTTCATTGGGTTTGGTAGGAGGGGAGATAAGGGTTTCGGAGAAGGTTTTCTTGCTAGCCATGTCAAACTGCTGGACTGTTTGAGAGGTTGCTCTTCACGAACCCCACCCCCATGAGGTGCAAGCCCTTACCTGCTTGGAGAGAGAGAGAGAGAGAGAGAGAGAGAGAGAGAGAGAGAGAGAGAGAAATGAAATGATATATTAACGTCTTCAGAAGGCCAAAATGACCTATGAGACCAAAAAGGTTACAACAATTGGTGTATCTGATACAATGTCTGTGTAAGAAAAGCTAAAAACAACTAAACATCTTACTGAAACTGAAACAACTATGAGGAAAAGTACGGTACTAGGAGCTCCTAATGGATAACATCTGGGAGGAAAACTCCAGCAACAAAGGTAAGCATCATACACATCACTATCCAAAGATTTCTCTCATCGGTCGATGGCGGATATCCTCAATGTCCTCCATGGTGAGTACTCTGACTGGACATCTCCCATGCCGTGCTAGTATGGTCCTGATCCTCTGTTGTAGTCTCCGCGGGTGTCGAGATGGGCCTCTCATCTTGGGGTGCCTGGACCGCCCCAGCTCTATAGCCCGATCAATCAGTGTACCTCTGGTGCGGCTATACTCTGGGGCTAGCTGCAATGCCTGCTGGCCTGACTGCTCAATCTCTGGTTGAAAGAAGTCTGTAATCTGCCTATGTAGGTGTCTCTCCCTCTCTGTTTCCCTCCCTCTCAAGAGACCCTCTCTATGTCTACGAAGCTCCAGCAAGTATAATCCGAGGCATCTCTGATCCTGGTATCTCATGACTCTAGAAAGTGGTCCGAAACCCTCTCTAAACAGGCAGTGAAAACGGCCTCGTATCTCATAATATACTGGACAGTGACATATGTAATATAACTTTGTCTCTGGCTCCATCTGGCACAGCTGACAAATCCTGGCCTCAGCTGGTACTCCTCTGAATCTGCCGGTCTCAATCTCTAGCTGGTGTGAGGATGTGCGTATCTGACCAATAACACACCGTACCCCATGAGAAAGATGAGTATCCATGTAGCTGGGTCTAATCACAAACCCATCCTATGTGAGCTGGAGAAGATGATCTCTATAGAAAGCCATCTTCGTACCAAGCTCGTGTGTCGGCTGTATCCATGTCCTCCTAAGCGTCCAGCTGAATCAAGTCTTGCCTGATAAGTCTGGTAATCTCTGCCCGTGTGAGAGAGAGGGAGGGTGCATCCAGGGAGTACTAAAATGGAGGTAGCCTGTCCATACTAAAGCCATGCAGCTGGAACCAAGCTGTCATCTGTGCATACCAACATGATCGGTCTCCTTGTGATGCCAACTGTCGTGAAGACTCTAGGGCTAGGGCTAAGCGAGCATATCTGTCTCTAGGGAGAGCCCAAGTGCTATGTATAAAGGAGACTGATCGAGTGAGTGCCTCTACTACCAATGGGGGGGCAACCATCTCTGCACGGATAATATCATGTGGTACGGAGGCCTTGGCCCTAATCATCCGGGAAATCATAGAAACCAAGGACCTCTCCATACGTCTCCATCCATCAGTGCTACCAGCTCGGCTGTGGTGATCCACTGAGGGTCCCCATATCTCCACTCCATACAGCATGGTTGAAGTGACCAAAGTGTCAAAGAGCCAGAGCTTTGTTCGAGGTTCCTGAAATTGAACCTGCGAACACATCCTCTCTAGTCTCCCCAATGCTGCATGGTCAATTTGGTCTCCGCTGCTCTCCTCAAGGAAAATAGTGGGCCACTAAAAACCACACCAAGGTAAGTATATGCATCTGTATACTCCAGTGTCTCCTGACCATATGTAAAGGTGGGTACTGACCTCCTAACCCACTGTGCTGTGGTGTTAAACACCATCACCTTGGTTTTACCAAGGTTAACAGACAATCCACTGTCCTGTGCAAACATGTGCAATGCATCCAAATGACGCTGCATCCCCTCTGGAGAATATGAGATCAGCACAATATCATCAGCATACAATAACAGCGGAATCCATGTCCTTGCTAGCTGTGCTCCTCTGTCACCCTCCCGCTCTACATAGTCTGAAACCTCATCCACGTACATCCCAAATAAGGTGGGAGAAAGGGGGCAGCCCTGTTTCACCCCAATAGTGGAGTGAACCATCTCAGATATACCCTGAGTAGTACGTACCTACCCCACAACTGTCCTGTATAAAGCCATGATTCCCCAAATCAGCTCTGTGGGCACTCCCATATCCTGTAGTCTGCGCATCAGTCTGGCTCTCGGTACTGTGTCAAAAGCTTTGCGGAAATCCACAAAGCAACAATAAATCCTCCTGCCATATAATCTACCCTCCTCAATAATAGCTCTGAGTGTCAAGATATGGTCGAGAGTGGAGAAACCTCTCCTGAACCCTGCTTGCCCTGATGCACGTATGCCCTCTCTCTCTGCCCATCTACTCAACTCCTGCTCAAGAATAGATGCATATAAAATGTGTGACCAATCATGATGGTACGATAATTCCCAGGAAGCATGGGATCCCCTGACTTGAAGATAGGCACAATCGTGGACATATTCCAAGTCTCAAGAAAACCCTCACACATGGCTCGGTTAAACTTCATAGCAATAAGCTCTGCAAGCATATCTCTGGCATGAATAAAGTGGTCTGCTACCAAACCATCATGATCATATGCTCTCCCAGTCCTCATCCTGTCAATAGCTTTCCTTACAATCTCAACAGTAAAGAAAGCACATGTCTCTGGGCATGGCTCCGATGGGTCTGGCACAGGGGCGGTGTCTTGCTGTTGTGTACAGGGATGCTGCATACTCACCCCAAATCTCTGTGGAGGTAATGGCTGGTGATGGTGAATGCTCATGGAATAGTCTCCATGTCTCGCCTGAGTCCTGACTCATAAATAACTGATACAAATCCCTCTCTAATTGAGCAAGATAAGCCCTCTTCTTCCGTCGCACTAGGTGCCGGAAGGTAATCCGTGACTGTCTGTGAGTGGTAACACCCATGAGCACCTCTCTCTGTAATCTGATCCTCATCTCTCTGCACTCCTCATCATACCAACTGTTATGGGGCATGTTCCCAGATCGTCTCCGTGTAGGCTGACTATGGGGATATGCCTTTGATGCTGCAGCATGAAGTGTCTCTATCAATATCTAAGTGAGCTCATCTAATGGCCGTCCCGGCTCCTCGGCACATAAGCGTCTGTATATCTCATCCGTGTACATGGTGTCAGTCTCCCTCGTAAAGGTATAACGAGTGTGTGTGGAGACCTGTCCCAATGGAGCTGTGCTGAACTGAAATGTGAGAGTGAAGGACAAGATAGCATGATCCACTGCTATTCCAACCGGCCTAGTGCCTACCATAAAATCCTGAAAAGAGGGAATGAGATTGGGCTGAGCCATAACATAGTCCACTGTACTAGCACCATGCCTATGTGGAAAGCTAGTGAAACCGCCCGATGTCGGGAATCTCTGCAGGCTATTCAGGATGGCCAATCCATGTGCAGTCCCCATGTCTATCAAATACCGCCCATACACTGTATGTTCCTAATCCTGTGAGAGTCTAGTCTCCTTCTACAAGCTGTCTCCCATCGGTATCCACTAACATGTGGCATGGACTGTCCAGGAGCCTGATGCGTCTCACAGTAGAAGATGATGTCCCTCCCAGTGAAACTATCCTCAAAAGCCCCTACACCAAGACGTAGAGATTCATTACAATTCCAAGTAGCAACTTTGAGTGTAGTCCCATAGGTCTCGCGCCGTCATGAAGAGCGCCTCTCCATAATCACCACTCTACCATCTCTATAGAAGGCCACTTTCCCTTTCTCTCGGGCTGCCCTTATCTCTGGTATAACTTCTTTCATGTGGGCAAGTTGCGAGACTGTGAGGTCATCTCCAAGAAATATTCCCGTCTTCTTGAGTGTAGGACGTCTCTTCAAGAAGTCCTTCTTCGCTTCCATGGAGGGGAAACGAATGATAAGTGCTCTCTCCTTAGAAGATTCGCCACTACCTTCTCTCTTCTTTCCCACTCTCCATGCCTTTGTGTGCGTGGCTTCAATGCCCATCATAGAGAAGAGCTCCTTGGTTTCCCCTTCCGCATCATCACGGTCTTTTAGACCGGACACTCGTACATGTAAGGCCCGGGTCTTCCTCCTTTGCTCCTCTTCAAGGGTCATGTTGATGATGGTGGGAGTGGGGATGGGTGGCGATTCTTTACCTTTCCCTTTCTTGGCGACCTCGATCCATTTCTCCGCCTCGTCCATCTTCTTTTGTCTTTGTGATCACCTCCACCCATGAAGATGTCTTCTCTTTATGTTGCTCCTCCTCCTCTCAAATGATCCTCATTTGTTCCTTGATGGTATTCAGCTCTTCAATAAAGGAGGGCTGAAATTTTCCATCCTCAAGCTTGCTTTTTGAAGTGGCTTCCAACTCCTTTTTGAGGGCTGAGATTTCAGCTGCTTGACTTTTAGCATGCAATTTGGCCTCCACTAGTTCCTCCTTTAAGGCTGAAATCTCAGCCTCTTGCTTGGAAGATCTCTCTTCGAGCTCTTGGATTTTGTCAAATCCCTTCTCGAGTTTGGAGCGGCGGTTTATGATTGCGGTAACGGAAGAATTGACCATCTTCTTGTTTTCTTTGATAATTGTGCCGAGCTTGTCCTCCACCTTCACGAGCTCCTCTTTAAACCCGGTCTTGGCCATGACTTTTTGTAGAACTTCCCACAGCCAATGGACTATGAGAGAGAGAGAGAGAGAGAGAGAGAGAGAGAGAGAGAGAGAGAGAAATATATATTAACGTCTGCAAAAGGCCAAAATTGGCCTATGAGACAAACAAGTAGTACAATGATGTTCCTCCAGTCATCAAGAGGAAAATGTGGAGTGAGAATAAAATGTACAAGTATGACAACACGACCATAGGGGACTCAATAGTGGTGTACAAACGAGAGGGTGTGGATGGAGTACTGGACTGTCCTCCTCCGCTATGATGTGCGGGTGTCTGAAGTAAGATCTCCCTGTGTCTCTGTAGTGCTAGTAGTAGTCTGCCTAGCTGTCTCTGGTCCGATCTCTCCCAGATCTGTCTAAGTGATGTGGTCCCTCTAAAAACCTCAGGATAGCATGCCCTGATCTCCTACAAAGCACCACACTGGTGGCAAACAAAATGCTCCTCTGTCTCTACCCCCGTCTAGCATAATCTGCAAATGCACTTTGCTCGAGGGATGAGTACTGCTCTCCCAGTCTCGATCTCTAGTTGGTGTGATGAGACCCTTAGTCGCCCAATGGCTACTCTGGCTCCATGTGATAAGTGGACCTCCAAGTATCGTGGTCCCTGGATGAAGCCGTCTGTGGAGGTGCTCAAGAAGTGGTCTCTGTAGTAGAGCATCTTCGTCGGGAGTGGCTGATTGGGAGATAGCCAAGTCTCCTGTATGTGGCCCTGCCAAATGTCATGTCTCATGACTCTGTTCCTCTCTGTCTGAGAGAGGTGTCTGTGTGGTGCAGCTAGGTCATACTGTAAGGGTGGTAATCTGTCAATATCAATCCTGTGTGATGATATCCACTGTACCACTTGGGAGTACCATGACCAGGTATGTCCCTCCTCAGCAAGCTGTCTAGATGCCTCAAAAGCAGCCCGAGATACCCGATTTGGTGGGAGCTCCCGCATCCTGTGTATAAAAGATATAGTCTGGAACATGGACTCTACTAACATAGGTGGTACAGCAAACTCCGCTCGAAGGATATCATGTGGTACTGAAGGTTTGTTGCGGATCATCCGTGAGAGCATCAAAATCTGAGGGCGCTGTATCTGTGTCCATGAGGATGTAGCCAAACCTGGTGCCCATACTGCTGCTGCATACATCAATGCTGGAGTAACTAGTGTATCAAATAGCCACCCCTTAGTACGGGGCTCCTGGAAGTGTGCCTGGTGACAATGGCGTTCCAAAATTGCTAGTGCTGCGTACCCTCGTGTCACTCTGTCTTCTCTGGCTGCTTGTGCCATAGAGAATCTCCCTGATGAGCTGGTAAATGTGACCCCAAGGTATACATATGAGCCCACCACCTCTACCTATCCCCGGGCTAGTGTAAGGATAGTCTGGCATCTGACTGCTACTGATGTATGAAAGACCATAACCTTGGTTTTCCCAAGGTTCACTATGAGTCCTCGCTCCGCACAGAAAGTATCCAGGGCCTGTAGATGCCTTTGTAGTCCTGTCCGAGTATCCGACACAAGAATGATATCATCAGCATATAATAGAATGTGTACAGTCGTACCTGAGATGTCAATCCCAGAGCCTCCTCTGTGTATGATGTAGTCTGCTACCTCGTAGATGTATAAGCCAAAGAGTGTCGGGGAGAGAGGGCAGCCCTGCTTCACACTGAAGACCTAAACAGGGTTAGGGTTAGGGTTTACAGAAAGAAAACAAGCATAGAAAACCAGCAGGGAGTGAACACGACTGATGTAGATTTTTCAATGATTGTTTTCTTTTTGTAAACCCTAACCCTAACCCTGTTTAGGTCTTCAATTGGTATCAGAGCTTTTGAAGCTTTGCTCAACACCCGTACATTTGCTGCTTCTGCCCGTACAGTCTACGAACATTGAATCAGCGCCGGCTTCAGCATATGCTGCCCGTACACCAAGCCTGCGCCGCCTTCTGCTGTACGTGAGCGCCACTTGCCCGAGTCTAGTCGCCTCCTGTTGGCCTTCAGCCCGTACACTTGTGCGCCGTCAGATCTACTCTGAGCCTGCTGCCCGTACCTGGTCGCCTTCAGTCGGGTACTGCGCCGTCAGTTATAGCCTACGCCACCTATAACTTAAGCGCACGTGTACAGCGCAAGTGTACAAGCCACCGTACGCTTAAGCCTTCAGCGCTAACAATACTACAAGTCGCCGCCTTCAGACACGACAGTGCCTACTGTCACTTGCGCAGCCATACACTTGAAGCGCTGACTGAACCTGCAGTACTGTGGTCGCCTCAGACTCCGTACAGTACCTGCTTGCTTACAGAAGACTGGTTTCGAAAAGTACCTGCACAGTACAACAGTCTACGAGTACATTCATCATCTCTTATCTCAGCTGGTAAGCATTACAGGTTTTGAGTTTTGGGCATTTTTATTTTTCTCTGTGAAAAATATACAGGCACAACAGGCAGTTTTTCTAGCAAGAAAAATATACAGGTTTTTAGCACAGTTTGGGTGCAGCCAATTTGGGCATTTTTGGGGCATTTTGGCATTGTGTACGCCATTTTCTGCTCTACTCAGTCATTGGTGCATTAAGCTGCACATTCAGAGGATTGAGAGTGCAGGCAGATTTGGGTGAACTGTATTCAGTGGAGTACAGTTGTTATCAGGGTTTTTGCTTTTGGGTTTTTTGGTAAACAGGTACAACATTGTGCGTAAAGCATAATGGCAAATCAACAGCAAAGTGATGTATTCACATATTTGTCTAAGGAAGACAAATTGGATGGCACGAACTACTCCTTGTGGAGTTTTATGCTGAAAAATGTGCTTGTGGCAAAAGGTCGTTGGGATTTTGTTAGTGGTGATGAACCACGTCCAGGTCCATTGGCTCCAGAGACTCCTCCCCAAGGGGGTGCTCGTGGACGAGGACAACAGGTACAGGCTCCAGGACAGCCATTGCCTGTTCAGAGAACAAATGCTCAAAAGACATGGGATGCCAGGGATGCACAAGCATTGTCACTCATTGCATTGTCAGTTCAGAGGTCCATTATACCTCATATTCGTTCAGCTGGCACTTCACAGAATGCATGGGTGACTTTGGAGCAGATGTATGCTGCTCGTAATGAGGCTAGGATCTCATTTTTGAAAAGAGAGCTGGAAAATCAGAAAATGAATGAAGGAGATGATATGTCGAGCCACTTAAACAAGCTGCAGGATTTGAGAGAGCAACTCATCAATGTGGATGAGATTATTCCTGAGACACAGCTTGTGTCCACCATTTTGCACTCTTTGCCAAGATCTTACTTGGCTTTCCATACCTCTTTGAACCTCAGCATGAGGAATGCTGTTGAACCCCTCAAGTATCAGGAACTTGTTGCTCTCTTACTACAAGAGGAGCAAATGAGGAAGAATATGAATATGAACACAAATGCTGAACAAGCATTTACTACAGGTCAAAAGGGCAAAGGGAAATCTCAGCCAAAGAGTGCAAATCAAAATTCAGGTGATGGTGGTTCTTCACAGGATACCAAGAAAAGTGATGGACAGCCCAAGAAGAAGGGAAAATGTCATTACTGTAAGAAGCCAGGTCACTACATCACGGAATGTAGGAAGAGGATTGCCAAAGAGAAGGCAAAGGAAGCTGGGATGTCTGTTAATGATGCTCCTAAAGCTCCTCCAGAGACTGCTTCTTTTGTTGAGGACAGAGATTACTGTTTCTATACATGCAGCTATGATGCCTCTTGGTCTTCACAGGCACTCAGTATGACAGAGCATGCATGTACTTGGTATTTTGATAGTGGTGCCTCAAAGCATATCACATCTCGCAGGGATTTGTTTAGTCATGTTAACCCTGCCCCTGTTGGCAAAACTGTTCAGTGTGCCAACAATGCTTCATATCCAGTGTGTGGCATTGGGGAGATTCAGCTTACAGCCATTGATGGCTCCATTCTCCGCCTTACAGATGCCTTATATGTACCAGGGATAAAGAAGAATTTGTTGTCCATTTCTTCTTTAGCACATTGTGGAATGCAAGTCCATTTTGATGATGATAAATGCATGGTCAGAGACAAAGCAAATGCCTTGACCTTGATGCTTACTGGTACATTATGTCATGGACTTTATGAATTGGATGCATTTCAGCCAGTGGATCAGTCTGCTTATCATGCATTCACTCTTACTCCAGCTATGGTTGATGCGGAGTTATGGCATGCTCGCATGGGGCATGTAAATTTTGGTAGTCTTATGCTTATGCAGCGACATAATATGTTTACAGATCTACCTCTCATGGAGAAGCCTCCAGATCACATTTGTGAAGGATGTATTTTGGGAAAAATGCACAGGTTTTCCTTCCCACGTGATCAGGCTCTAAGAGCAACTGCAAAGTTGCAACTTATACACAGTGATCTTTGTGGTCCCATGCAGACGAAGTCATTAGGTGGTTGCTTTTATTTTGCAACATTTATTGATGACTTCTCTCGTATATGCTGGGTCTATCCTTTGACACAGAAATCACAGGTATATGATGCATTTTTGGCCAGATGTATGCTAAAGGCAAAAAGACTACCACATATCTTTTGGGTGGAAGCAGTAATGTGTGCTTGTCATATTTTGAATCGATGTCCCACAAAGGCATTGGTTTCTATTACTCCTTTTGAGGCTTGGCATGGCCGCAAGCCTTCTGTATCGCATTTTCGTATCTTTGGGTGCCTTGCATATGCACACATACCCAAAGAGTTGAGGAGGAAGCTTGATGATAAAGCCACAAAATGCATTTTTGTTGGGTATAGCCGTGAGAGCAAGGGCTACAGGTTATATGACCCACTATCCAGGAAGATATTTATCAGTCGGGATGTGATTTTTGATGAAAAATCAGAATTATCCATGGCTGGTTATGAGAAAAATCAGGCTGAAAATGATGTATTTGAAGGTCTTCTACCCATGGAGTTTCATTCCACAGTTGGTGATCCAACTCATGAGGGTACTGGACAGCCAGCAAATGATGTAGGTGGTGCAGAAATTCAGCAGCCAAATGAGCCAGAAGCTGAACCAAATATGGGACAGCAGGCACCACAGGTCAGACATATACCTAGATGGTATTTGAGGACACTACAGGACAGCCATTTAGAGGGTCCTCTTGCTGGTCGTACTCGTAGGGAGACAAGGACCAATGAGCATGCACACATCATGGATTTGAATCTGGTTATGGCAGCCAGTTTACAGGATGATGATGAGCCTGATTCATTTGTGGATGCACGAGATAATGTGCATTGGAACAAAGCCATGCAGGATGAGATTGATTCTATTAAAAAGAATCAAACATGGGATTTGGTTGATCTGCCCAAAGGCAAGAAAGCCATTGGTACTAAATGGGTCTACAAGTTGAAAAGACACGCAGATGGATCCATTGACAGGTACAAAGCCCGTCTAGTTGCAAAGGGCTATGCACAGAAGAAGGGCATTGATTATGAGGAGACATTTGCTCCTACATCCCGTATGTCGACACTTAGGTGTGTCATTGCATTGGCTGCACATCGTGGTTGGGTTGTTCACCAGTTGGACATAAAGACTGCATTCCTACATGGGGACCTCGAGGAGGAAGTTTATGTATTTCAGCCCATGGGATTTGCAGAACATGGGAAAGTATGCAGGCTGAAAAAGGCCTTGTATGGTTTGAAACAAGCTCCACGAGCTTGGTATGCAAAAATAGATGCTTTTCTACTCACTCAGGGATTTGTGAACAGTCCATCAGAGACCACTTTGTATGTGAAGAAAGAAGAGACAGATCTGCTGGTCATCAGTCTTTATGTGGATGATCTCTTGCTCATGGGATCAAATGATGACAAAATTGCAGCATTTAAAGAGATACTGCAACAGACATTTGACATGTCTGACTTGGGCCTTGTACATTACTATTTGGGCATACAGTTTGTGCAGGATAACAGAGGCATTGGGTTGTTGCAATCACGTTATGTTGCTAAACTTCTGGAGAAGTTTAAATTTCAGGATTGCAAGCCTATTAGTACTCCTATGGAGCCTGGGATGAAACTGTCACTACAAGATGAGAGTGTTTCCTTTGATGCCACTACATATGCTCAGGCTGTTGGGTGCCTCATATACTTGTGTAATACAAGGCCAGATATTCAGTATGCAGTCTCTCAGTTGAGCAGATTCATGCACAGCCCACGGTTGTCACATTGGCAAGCTGTGAAGCGTGTATTCCGTTATTTGCAGGGTACCTTGTCTCTTGGGTTGCTTTATCCTGAGGGGGGTGACATGCAGTTACATGCTTACAGTGATTCAGATTGGGCTGGTGATTTTTCAGAAAACCAGCAGGGAGTGAACACGACTGATGTAGATTTTTCAATGATTGTTTTCTTTCTGTAAACCCTAACCCTAACCCTGTTTAGGTCTTCACACACCAATGGTGCTGGCAATCATATCTGATAGTCCCCCTGGGCATCTAACTCGTCCAAACACCACTTGCTCATATAATCTGTAAATCCCCCACATCATGTCGGGGGGTATGCCCAGTGTCTGTAAGCGGTGGAAGAGGCGCTCTCTCGGGAAGTGTCGAAGTCTTTGCGGAAGTCCACAAAACAGCAATAGAGTCTCTGTCTCCGTGCCCGAGTTTGGTCAATTAGGCATCTCAGGGTGAAAATGTGATCAATAGTAGAGAAGGCTCGCCGAAAACCTGCCTGACCAGGGGCACGAAGCCCCTCCCTCTCAGCGTGTGTGCTCAATTCTGCCTCCAGGATAGCCCCATAGAGTTTGGCCAAGGTATGACCAATCATGATAGTCCTGTAATTACCGGGGTCCAACATGTCCCCAGCTTTGTGGATCGGTACAATAGTGTGCATCGTCCACTTAGCCGGGAAACCTTCTACCAGAGCCCTGTTAAAGAGGTAAGCAATAAAAGGAGAGAGTGTGTCAGCTGCATAAATGAAATGCTCACCCTGTAAGCTGGTGTGATCCTCAGCTCTCCCATGTTGGAATCTATGTATAGCTCGAGATACCATATCGGTAGTAAAGAAAACCGATGAGGTCGGTGGAGTCTCGGTGGGGCGAGGGATGAGTGGCTGGTGCAGAACATCATAAAGCCCTTCTGCATAACTTTGCCAGTGTTGAGGATCGGTAATCGGGCTGGGGGGGCGTGGCTCTCTGAGTCGTCGCCAAGCAGTGGCTGCATCTTTGCTCATGAGCATGTGGTAGATGTCCCAGTATTGAGCCTCCTCATATGTGCGTCACTTATGGCGTGTAAGAGACCGCATCTGTCTACTGGCTTGCTGCTGTGTTATTTCCCCTTTCGCTATCTGGGCTCGGAGATGTTGATGAAGCTCGCTGCACTCATTATCATACCATCTATTTTGGGGCATGTCCCCGGATCTAGGTGGCTTCCCTGTCTGGAGATGGTGTGGAAAGTTGTGGCTAGCTGCTGTGTGCAGTATGTGTGAAAGCTGGGCCGTCAGTACATCGATGGGTGCTGTAGGGTCCATACCAAAGAGGCCATCATGTACTTTTGAATCATAAACGTCTGCAAGCTCCTGGGTAAAGTGGAAGATGGTACGAGATGCCTGAGTGGTCGAGGGTGGCAGATCAAGAGAGCTCCTAAGAGAAAAAGCCAAATAAGTATGGTCCGCACCAATGGGGCATGTAGGGATAGTGAAAGAGTCTATCAGGTTTGTGCTCTCCCACGAGCCCAATATGTAGTCCACAATGCTGCTGCCTCCTGATGATGGGAAACATGTGAGTCTTCCCGATTCTGGCCATTGTGACATCCCGTTATAAATAACGAGATGGTGTCTAGCTCCTAGGTCTAGAAGGTGTTGCCCATAACCTGTACTGTGTGGCCCACTGTCCTCTGACATCCTCGTGGTCCCTGCATCTACATCGTCTAGTGCCTGTAGGATGAGGGGATCAGTGAAGTCGAATGATTCACACTGTCGATTCTGTGTGCGTGCATTGAAGTCCCCCATCGGGAGAACCTCCCCCATGGTCGAATAGTGTAGGATATCTGCGGATAGAGTGGCATATGGAGACTCACTAGGAAGGGCCCCTCTCTCCTCTCCTCCTCCAATCTGGTCCTCCATGTGACCTGTGTTGAATCTCGACCCCTTCGGCGGGAAGTAGCATATTGCCAAGTAAACTGTTCTCACCTCTGAGAGCTGTAGGGTAATCCACATGTAGCGTGCCTTTGGGTCTCTCGACACCACCTTGATACGCTGGTGTAGTGCTCGTCTGAATAGTATAGCGATCCCAGTTGAGCCTCTGGAAGTGCCGTGTCGCATCCCTTGTCTATACACTGATTCCCACTGGTACCCTGCTACCTGTGGTAAGCCTCTCTCTGGGCTTTCATGTGTCTCTGTGTCAAAAACATGATGTCCCGGTTCTCCATAACCTCCTCTAGTCTGCCTGGATGTGTCCATAGAGCCCCATTGCAGTTCCAAAGGAGATGGGAGAGTGGACAAGATCACCTTTCTCTTCCTCACTTTGGCCTGATCAATCATACATCTCAATTTTGTTGCAGGAAAGGGGGGTGTGCTAAAATTGGTGCTGCTCTGCAGAAATCTTGATGTTGATGCAGATGCAGTTGCTGCTGCAGTTGTACGATGTACGGATGGCTGGGCTCATGTGGAAGCTTCCCTGTTCCCTATGGCTGCACAGAGATTCGAAGGGCACCGACTAAGGCTTCATAAGGCGAAGAATGCAAAAGGTACGGGCTTTGCTTCGCCGTGCGCCTTCTACACGCCTGAAGTCGACTGAAATCGTGTAGCGCTGGGCGTGAAGCGCAAGCGCAAGAAAGCTCTTGGGTACGGGCACAGAAGCACGCTGACGATGGTCTCACAGGCTACAGTCGGCAGAAAGCGGGAACATTAGTCGGACTACTAACGGGCACAGAAGCACGCTGACGATGGTCTCACAGGCTACAGTCGGTAGAAAGCGGCAACATTAGTCGGGCTACTAACGGGCTGAGGATTGGTGCGTACAACATTATATCCACCAGGCGCTTTCTCTGAGCAGATTCGATAAGTCCACTCTTCATAGGCAGGTACTCTGCTGCACAGGCTGGGTGCGGTGCGCGTTGGCAGGCAGCACCCCTTGCGTCAATGTTGACGAGGCTCCTTGCCCTTTAGTGCTTAGCGATAGCTCCCAGTAGACCCTCTGTACCGCGTGTGCATAGCGATAGCTCCTAGCAAGAGCAGACGAACAAGCAGAGGCACCCCCAGCTCTGATACCAGTTGATGGGAGAAGTAGGGTTAGGTTAAGAGTTCATGTGGGAGACATACACAGAGAAGCAAGGGAGAGAGAGAGAGAGAGTTGTGGGGATAAGTCAACTCATGAGGCATGAGTGTGTGACTCCCCTATCACACATGTATATTGCACTAGTACACATAGTGCACTTAGTACATTAAAAGTACTAAGTGTACTATGTACTATAACTTATGGGCTTGTACACACTATAAGGGTGGGCATAACGCCTTTACCCCAACAGCCACCTAACTCAGCCACAGGAGCCTCGACCTACCACAGCTAGCTTCTTTACCCACTCGATGGTAAAGGAAGCTATCCGCCGCCTACAGCATGGACGGGCCGCCGACCATATGGGCCTACAGGGTGAGCATCTCATATATGCAGTAGATTCTTTGGCTCCTTTTCTTGCACACCTGTTTAACAGGGCACTAGCAGAGGGTTTGCCTGCGGAGTGGACGATGCACACCATTGTGCCGATCCACAAAACAGGGGATATGCTCAATCCGAGCAACTATAGGACGGTTATGGTTGGCCACGTGTTGGGCCAACTCTATGGTGCAGTGTTGGAGCAATATGCTGAGCGAGCAGGTTTACGCTCATCAGGGCAGGCACGCTTTAGGAGAGCTTTCTCTACCACTGACCATGTATTCAAAAATTACAAGGTATTTGCCTCAATTTTTTTTTGGGATTTGCAATTGAGCAGGTGCAATCATTAATTGAGCAGATACAGGCGCCGAATTGCTCAATTTTTGAGCAAAATTGGCAAAATTGGGTGACATTGGTCACAATCAGGATCAATTTGCAGGAAATTGGTCAAATCAGGATTAATTTGCAGGAAATTGGATGTCGAAATTTGGGGCTTTTGATGTAATTGTGCAATTAAGCACTCATACATGCTGTATGATGTGAAAAATCGCACATTTGGGCAAAATTGCAGCAAATTGCAGTGCAAATCAAGGGGCTTTTGTGCCGATTGAGTTGATTTGCATGCAGGCAATCGCATTTGATGCTGTGGATAATGTGTTGATGCCTTACAAGCACTCAATGTGCCTGTAAATCAAGGGGGTTTCATGTATTTGATGTATATGTGGCCAGGGGGAAGCATCGTGAACACTCTGGATGCCTTCATGTGCGTCAATGTACCATGTATGATCAGAAATTGATCTTAAATCAAGGGGCTTTTCAAGTTTGTATGCTTGTTGAGCTTGGCAAAGCAGCAGGCAAGACATTTATGCCTTGAATCCTCAAAAATCAGCTTGCAGTCAAGGGGCTTTTGCCCAATTTCTGTTCGGGACTGTTGTATGCAGTGTTCGGGACTGTAAAAGTCTGATTTTCACTCATTTGGACAGCCAGGAGAGCATTTATTGCTATTGTACCTGCTGGTACAGATTTGGCACAGCTTTGTGCATGTTTTGGCATGGCTGTACACTGTTTTGAGTGACCAAAAGGTTCAAATTCAGCTGCTGAACTTGCCGGTACAGGTTTGGTACATCATTGGTGAGCACTTGGTACTGCTGTACAGTACTTTGGAAGGGCAAAAGAGCACATTTAAGGTGCTGTCCAAATCTGCAGCAACCAGATTTTGGTGATTTCATCACATAAAGTGGGAGAAAAGTTGCATTTGTGCTTCCGCAGTGGGAGATAAAGCTTGGGAGAAAAACTGTGAGTACTTTGTGTGCTTTTGGTGCAGTGTTTGCACATTTTGCAGGGAGTCAGGCATTGACAGGTTGCATTTTGCTATGGCAACCACAGGTGAGAGCTCTTCATTGCTTCACATCAAGAAGCTTGAAGGCTCGCATAATTATGATATTTGGCAAACCCAGTGCTACAATGTGTTGCTCCAGAAAAAGCAGCACAAGCCTATCAAAGAAAGGGGTGTAATGCCCGCTTCTCTTACTGCTGAAGAGTGGGAAGATATGGATGAGCTGGCAAGATCTACTATCATGTTGTCTGTGTCACACTCATTACTTTTCAGCATTCGTGAAGAGAAGACAGCTTGGGGAATGTGGCAGAGATTGCAGGACTTGTATGCCCAACAAAGTGCCTCAAGCAAAGTGTATTGGTTGAAGAAACTCATAGGCCTTCAGATGAAGGAAGGGGCTTCTATGACAGCCCATCTAAATGAGTTTAATGGTATTGTCAGCCAGGTCATCAATCAAAAGTTGGCAATGGACGATGAGTTCAAAGCCACTTTTTTGTTATGCACTTTGCCAGAGAGTTGGGACACATTCAGGACAGCCACTAGCAATTCGCATGCTATGCTGTCATATGCAGATGTTGAGGGTGCTCTTCTTCAAGAAAAGATGAACAGGAAAAACAACTCTGTTGGAAAGTCCAATGCAATGAATGCACGTGGGAGATCCCAGCAAAGGGGGAAAAGCCAAGAAAGGGGAAGGAGCAAGTCTCGCTCCAAAAAGGATTTGGAATGCCATTATTGTGGCAAGAAGGGACACATTAAAAAGCAATGCTACAAATGGAAAAATGATCAAAAAGAAAAGGGAAAAGGCAAAGACAAAGACAAGGATGAAGCCAAAGATGTAAAGCCGAAGGGCAAAAGTGGAGTCAAGATTGAAGAAATCAATGTGTCACATGCAGGTGGCAGTGAGGATGAGGTCCTCTTTACGTCTTCACTTGATGCCCATTCACTTCTTCCAGGTGGTCATGGTATGCACTCATGGATCATTGATTCAGGTGCCTCCTTTCATGTCACAGGTTGCAGAGACTTGTTTGTCAGGTACACTGCTGGCAATGAAGGAGTGGTTTATTTGGGTGATAACCATGCATGCAAGATTCTTGGCAGAGGTGATGTAAGGCTTGTATTTTCAGATGGCTCACAGCTTATGCTCCATGATGTCAGGCATGTGCCTGAGATCAAGAAAAATCTGCTTTCTACTGGACAGCTTGATGATGCTGATTATGTTACCACATTTGGTAGTGGAAAGTGGAAAATTAGTAAGGGCTCACTGGTTGTTGCCAGAGGCTCTAAGGTGGACACTCTTTATTTCATGCATGCAGGTGTTTGTCACCATGCTAATGTAAATGCAATCGAGCTGCCGGAAATCTCTATGTGGCATAGCCGGTTGGGACACATGAGTGTCAAAGGAATGGAGCAATTGTCTCGTTTGGGTTACTTGCCTTCTCTAAAGTTTTCAAGTTTTCAGTTTTGTGAGCATTGTATATATGGTAGGTAACTACAGTGCCCCCACAAGAAAGCTCTTGGACAGAAAGATGCTCAGTTAGAGCTTGTGCATACAGATGTATGTGAGATGCCTCAGCTTTCTTTGGGAGGGGCAAAATATTTTGTGTCTTTTATTGATGATGCCACACGCAAGGTGTGGGTTTATCCTCTTCGTTTGAAGAGTGATACATTCTCAGTGTTTCAGAAGTTTGTTGCTCTTGTTGAGAATCAAACTGGCAAAACACTGAAAGCTTTGCGTTCCGACAATGGTGGAGAGTACATGTCCAAACAGTTTCAGGACTTTTGTGATGCTAAAGGCATCAAGAGGGAGCTCTCTACTCCTTATGATCCTCCACAAAACGGGACAGCAGAGAGGATGAACAGGACCATACAGGAGAAGGTCCGTTCTATGTTGTCACATGCTGCATTACCTCATGGTTTTTGGGCTGAAGCTGTTATGACAGCCGTTCACCTTATAAACAGGTCACCTAACACGAGGCTTGGTGGGAAAGTGCCAGAAGAAGTATGGACAGGGAAGCCTCCGTCATACAAGCACTTGAGAGTGTTTGGTTGCGTTGCGTACGTGCACATACGCAGGGAAATGCGCACCAAACTTGATCCTAAGTCTCACAAATGCATATTCCTAGGATATGGTGACAGAGGTGAAATGGGGTATAGACTTTGGGATCCCATGAATAGAAAGATCATACGTAGCAATGATGTCATTTTTGATGAAACATGCATGTATAAGGAGCCTGCAAGGCAACAGGAGCCTGGCAGAGTCATCTTTGATGATGATGGACATCATGGACAACAACAAAGGGCTGTAAATCAGCCATTACAGCAGGAAAACCAGCCCTTAAATGGTGCTGAAAATGGTCCAAATGGACAGCCAGAGATGGCAGAAGATATCCCTATGGATATACCACAGTTGGAGGATATACCGGGCATGATTTTTCAGCCTTATGGCATGGAACAGGAGCCACCAATGGGTGATATGCAGGCTGGACAGCAACCTGCAAATGATGGTCATTGGGTACGGAGGTCCACTAGACCCTCCAGAGCCCCTGACAGGTTTGTTCCAGGGGTTGACTACTTGATGCTCACTGACTGTGGGGAGCCCTCATGTTATAAAGAGGCTTTACAGAGGGCAGACAAAGCTCTATGGGAGCGTGCCATGAAGTCAGAGATGGATTCTCTGCATAAAAATGGAACATGGAAGTTGGTGCATTTACCTGCGGGCAAGAAGGTTTTGCCATGCAAGTGGGTATACAGGCTCAAAGTTGCATCAGATGCTAAGCCAAGATACAAAGCCAGGTTAGTGGCTAAGGGCTTCAAGCAGGAATATGGTGTGGACTTTGAGGAGATCTTCTCTCCAGTGGTCAAAATGACCACACTTAGAGCTGTGTTAGCTTTGGTCGCACATGATGATCTGGACTTGATTCAGATGGATGTGAAGACTGCTTTTCTTCACGGTGATCTCCATGAGGAGATATATATGCAGCAGCCAGAGGGTTATGCAGTGAGTGGAAAAGAGAAGCTTGTATGCAAGCTGAAAAAGAGTCTTTATGGGCTCAAACAGGCACCAAGAGAATGGTATCATAAATTTGATACATTCATGAAATCTCAGAAATTCAGGAGAAGTGACATAGATCACTGCTTGTACACAAAGAAAGCTTTGGATGGCAGTCTATTGATCCTCATCTTGTATGTTGATGATATGTTGATTGCCGGGAAATCTCGTAAAGAGATGGATGCCTTGAAGCAGAGGCTGCATGAAACCTTTGATATGAAGGATTTGGGTGATGCAAATCACATTTTGGGTATGCGGATACTTCGGGACAGAAATCAGCATGTGTTGTATTTGTCTCAGAAGGAATACATTGGCAAAGTTTTGCAGAGGTTCAATATGGACGGGGGGAAGAAAGCTAGTACTCCTTTGCCTCCATATGTCAAACTCAGTGCTATGGACAGCCCACAGTCAGATAGAGACAGGGCTGATATGGCCAAGATTCCGTATGCTTCAGCTTGTGGCAGTCTCATGTATGCCATGGTTGCTACTAGGCCGGACATTGCATTTGTAGTGGGAGTGGTTTCTAGATACATGGCCAACCCTGGCAAGAAGCATTGGGAAGCAGTGAAAGGTGTCATGAGATACCTGAAGGGCACACAGGATTTGTGCATTTGCTTTGGCAAACAGGATGCATTAGTGCATGGTTACACGGATTCGGATTATGCCGGTCATCCAGATAACCGGAAGTCTACTACCGGTTATGTATTTACATTCACAGGAGGTGCTGTGTCATGGATATCCAGGATGCAGAAGTGCACTGCCTTATCTACTACAGAGGCCGAGTATATTGCAGCCACAGAGGCTTGCAAGGAGGCATTATGGCTATCTCGGTTAGTGGTTGATTTGGGCTATACAGGGGATATTCCATTGTTGCATTGTGACAGTCAGAGTGCCATCCAGTTGGCAAAGAACCCTGTCTTTCATGCAAAGACGAAGCATGTGGATGTGAAGTATCACTTCATCAGAGAGGTGATAGAGAACAAGCAAATTCAGCTTGTTAAGATTCATACGGATGACAACCCGGCTGATCTGTTGACGAAGAGTTTGCCTCCGGAGCGGTTTGCTCATTGCAGACACTTGATGGGCATTGGATGAGGCCATTTTCAGCCTTGATATGGCCTTGTATATTATCATGTACATGCTGATTTTTTCTTTTCCTTCATTTAAGGGCACTTTGCCTTTAAGTGGGAGGTTGTTGGGGTAAAGGCGTTATGCCCACCCTTATAGTGTGTACAAGCCCATAAGTTATAGTACATAGTACACTTAGTACTTTTAATGTACTAAGTGCACTATGTGTACTAGTGCAATATACATGTGTGATAGGGGAGTCACACACTCATGCCTCATGAGTTGACTTATCCCCACAACTCTCTCTCTCTCTCTCTCCCTTGCTTCTCTGTGTATGTCTCCCACATGAACTCTTAACCTAACCCTACTTCTCCCATCAGTGGCTGCTGTGGGGCGTGGTATAGGCCCTCTGCATATGTGTGCCATGTCTGAGGGTTTGCAATGGGTGTCGGTGTCCGGGGCTCTCTGAAGTGCTGCCATGAGATAGGGCTATCTCTACTCATGAAGAAATGGAAGATCTCTAGCTCCTGTATCTGTGCGAAGGCCCGCCTTTTGCAGCGAGTAAGTCTCCTCATCTCTCTCCTCCTCGACTCCTGCTCTGTGATGGCTCCCAAGGCTCTCTGTATGCGGAGCTGTGAGTATAGGGCTCTGCACTCGTCATCATACCATCTGTTCTGGGGCATAGTCCCAGATCTCTCGCAGGCTCTCCTGAGTGGACACGATGTGGGAAGCTCTGTAATGCAGCCGTGTGTAGGAGTGATGCCAGTTGGGCTGTAATGGTATCCATAGGTGCCAGGGGATCCATGAGTAGGAGCCCATCCTCTACTCTGCCAGTGTATATGTCTGCCATGTCATGTGTGAAGTAGATGGTAGTGTGTGGCGTCGGTATGTGGGGGGCTGGTGATACCGGTGATCCGGCTAGTGAAAATGCCAAGTATGTATGATCTGCCCCAATAGGACGAGGTGGGATGGAGAATGAGGTGACAAGCTGTGATGCCTCCAAAGACCCCATAATGTAGTCTACCACTGTGCCTCTGGTCCGTGTAGTATGACCCCAATGTGGGAAGCGTGTCGGCCCTCGTGATCCCGGTCACTGTAGCATCTTGTTATAAATAACGAGATGATGCCTGGCTTGTAACATGCGGAAGCTCTGGGAGTCTTCTTTCAGCCCTAAATACTCCTGGAAACATGCTGATGCAAAACGCAGATAAGAAGAGAGAGTAGAGAGAGAGAGATATGCTGGAAATTCAGCATATTTATATAGTACAAAAAGGGTACTCTGCTATAGCCCTAGGTTGTCTTCATAAAAGGGTGATAAACACCAAAATCCTGGTCCCTACTTGGACCCTAAGGGACTCAATCCCTAAAGGACTGAATAGTTCTATCTATGAGCACGCTATGCCTTTTATAGTGATCCTGGACACTTGGTATACTGGCCGACTGTTGGTCGGCCAGTCATTTATGCTTTAAATGCCCCTTCAGCGCTGCTCGATTGGTGTTGTTCTTTGATCATGATGTGCCAGCTGCCGCCCTGTCCTCTAGAGCGCCTGCATCCGCCTTGCCCCTCTCGTACAGCCGACAACATCTGTATGCAGCTGACAGCACCAAGTCATGCACTCAACAGAGTATCCACGTTCTTCTCCAAGTCAAACCTTGGCCCAAAACTGTAGCATGCTCCTAAACTCTGGTCCTTTTCTGGCTGCCCCTACTGGACTAGCTGAGGAACTTGTCCATGGGCATATGTGCACATGACATCCCCCTCTGCTGAACTTGATGACAGGATTCCAACCTGCTCTTGGATGACTGTCATCATCCCATTCTTTTTCCCGAAATCCCTCTGTCATCCATCCATCCCTGGCAACCCTTCTCTCTGAAAGCCCGGCCCGGGGTCTCCAAACTACTCTGTCTCACAGACTAAGATCTATGCATCTGTTTCCATCTAGTCCACAATCCATTCCTGCCCTGACTCTGAACACTGTCTTGGTCTTTATTCCTGAGAAGTGCGTTTGGCACTCTCACACCACCCCTTGGAGGGTAATCCTCCCTTGGGACCGTTACCCGAGAACCTATCTGGCTCACAGGACTTCCATCCCCTCTGGCTCTATGGAACACCACCAACAAACCTCCTGGGAGCTCTTCCCGATTCTGTGTTCCTTGCCTTGGGCTTCGTATATGTGTACTTTCTTGTACCTTGGACCTGTACACCATGATATGGGACTGAATCAGTGTTTAGCTTTGCTGAGCCTGATGCTCTGATACCAATGTAACACGCGGAAGCTCTGGGAGTCTTCTTTCAGCCCTAAATACTCCTGGAAACATGCTGATGCAAAACGCAGATAAGAAGAGAGAGTAGAGAGAGAGAGATATGCTGGAAATTCAGCATATTTATATAGTACAAAAAGGGTACTCTGCTATAGCCCTAGGCTGTCTTCATAAAAGGGTGATAAACACCAAAATCCTAGTCCCTACTTGGACCCTAAGGGACTCAATCCCTAAAGGACTGAATAGTTCTATCTATGAGCACGCTATGCCTTTTATAGTGATCTTGGACACTTGGTATATTGGCCGACTGTTGGTCGGCCAGTCATTTATGCTTTAAATGCCCCTTCAGCGCTGCCCGACTGGTGTTCTTCTTTGATCATGATGCGCCAGCTGCGTCCTCTAGAGCGCCTGCATCCGCCTTGCCCCTCTCGTACAGCCGACAACATCTGTATGCAGCCGACAGCACCAAGTCATGCAGCCAACAGAGTATCCACGTTCTTCTCCAAGTCAAACCTTGGCCCAAAACTGTAGCATGCTCCTAAACTCTGGTCTTTTTCTGGCTGCCCCTACTGGACTAGCTGAGGAACTTGTCTCCATGGGAATATGTGCACATGACATGGCTCCCAACTCTAGTAAGTGGTCCCCATAATGTCCTCTGTCTGGTCCAGTATCCTCTGATGCTCGACTAGCCCCTATCTCCTTTGGATCCACAGGGTGGAGGATCTCCATGTCATCATAGTCATACACCTCACACTGTCTGCTCTGTGTGTGGGCATTGAAGTCACCCGTAAGAAATACTTCCCCTAGTGTAGAATAATGCATAATCTCCTCTGACAGACAAGTGTATGGTGAGGCTCCTGTCTCCTCCTGTGGCATGTCCTCTGTAATGACATAGGAGGATCCTTATGGAGGAAAGTAACATAGGGCTATGTATATAACCCTGTCCTGTGAGAGCTGTAAGCTGATCCACATGTATTTGGCCTCTGGATCATGTGCTTCCACTCTCAGTCTCCCGTGTAGCTCCCGTCTGAATAGAACTGCTACTCCCCCCGACCCTCTCGAGGTACCCTGGCGTTTGGTCCTCCTGTATGCTGACTCCCACTGGAATCCCTCTACTCGAGGTAGCCCTCTCTCTGGGCTCTGATGTGTCTCTGTCAGAAGTATGATGTCTCTTCCCACCATAACATGCTCCAGTCGTCCTCCAGGCTGCACCCATAGTGAACCATTAGAGTTCCATACTGCCACGTGTATCTCTGTCACTGGCCTGGTCTGTGTCCCATAGGCCCCCAACCGCTAATCCATGGGCCGGCCATCAATGATGACCCGACCATCTCGATAGAAGGCCGTCTTGCCTTCTCTCCTTGCTTGTAAGACTCGTGGCATGCAAGCTCTCCTATGCTCTAGCTGCATCCTCGTGAGATCATCATCCAAGAAAATAGGAGCTCCCTTTAAGCCTCGTAGTATGACCCTCTTCCTCATGAAGGTGACCCTCTCCGTCTCTCTTGCAAACTGTAGGATGAGGGCTCGCTTGCGTGTTGAGTCCTTCCCGGCTCTCCATGCTTTGGTGAAGGGGAGAGGGTCCTCTTCCTTGTAGCCTAGCTTCATGCATAGAAGCTGTCCATCTTTCTTGGGAGTGGAGTTGGGTGTCTCGGCTATACCTGTGACTTGAATGTTGAGGCGGCGGGCATGCCTCATCTTCTCCTCCTCAATGGTGGTGTAAATGATTTGATGTTCTTCCCTTTGAGTCTCCTCCCTCACTTCTTTGCGAATGTTCTTCTTCACCACCTCAACCCATCCTGACTGCTTGGCTTCGATTTTTCCCTCCATGTCCTTTGTGATCTCCTTGGAGATCTCTTCTTTGATGGCCGTGAGAGTGTTCTCATTGATCTCCCCTTCTTCCTTCTTGGTGTTCTTGACGGCTACCAGTTCCACTTTCAATGCACTCACCTCCTCCTTGAGTGCTGTGTTCTCTTGTTCAAGGCCCGTGACCCGTGCTTCGAGGGCCATGATGTGCCGTTGTAGTTTGTTCTCCACCTCATTGAGGTTGGAATCGGATGTCTTCTTGTTCTCCTTGAGAGAGAGAGCAAAGGAGATGGAGAAATGAAATGATATATTAACGTCTCTAAGAGGCCATAGTGGCCTATGAGACCAAAACTGAGAGTACATCTGAAGTTGGTGTCTCATCAAAGAGAACAAGACTAAAAAGTACAATAAAATGCATCTGAAGTTGGTGTCTCATCAACTTCAGATAAGACTAACACGACTATAAAGTTGGTGTCTCATCTGAAGTTGGAGAGAGTGGACAAGATTACCTTTTATAATAGCAACCAACTTTACAATGGCAATAGCCAGCATAAGTGCTGAACAATGTGCAAGGGATTGGATGGATGAACAAGTGATGAGGGAGGCCCTCTATATAGGGAGGCTAGAAGTTGGCCAACTGCATGATACAGCTGGCCGACTGGCCCAAGACCCATAAATCATGTGAAAAATAGATAAAAGCCCATAAAATAGGCACTACCCAAATACATTGAGATGCACAAATTCTAACAAAATGGGGTATCTATGTGGATTCATCCTTGCTACTCTCCTGATGTACATGATGGTTTGGAAGAGGGCATACATCTACTACCATCGATGGTGTTGCAAATTTGCTATGATCTCATGTGGCATTGATGGTTTCTCTTGGAGCATGCCTGAAAGTGTTAAAATATTGCATCTTTCTATTTATGCTGTCGTGGAGCTGTCGGCCTGTTTCCTACAGCCGACTGCTTCATGCACAAGTATATAAGAGTTGCTCCCTTTATTCATTCTATCACATCATTCATCATTCATTGCCCTATTTGCTAGCTCTTGGACTCTGTAACCTCAAGCTAATAAAGCTCCGTTCTTGCTTGCAATCTTTCTCTCTCTCATGTTTATTTGCTTCCGCTTGTGCACATTCTTTGATGGTATCATTTGCCTAGGCTCTGGCTGCTGCTGCACAATCTGTTTCTCTCCATTTTCTAAGGACAACAGTCTTCTTGGCAATGATAAGAACAGAGCGCGCGATGGCTTCGCTTGCCGCTTTCTACTACAAGGCCTTGTTTCTGGTTGTCCTGCTGCTGGTTGGGCAGATGGGTAGGCGGCGCGGATGCTCAAGTATCTTGTGGGGAGGTGGCCTCGACCCTTGCTGCTTGTCTGAGTTACCTTACCGAGGGTACTCCCACGCCCACCTCCGGCACTTCCTACTGCACCGGTGTGCACACCCTGAACAGCCTCGCTAGTTCCCGGCTTGCCCGCCAGGTCATCAGCCTGGTGTCCTCATACAAGTATGAAGACAGGCAAGTTCACTTGATGGTCCGGATGAGTTCGAGGATCAACGAAGTTTCCTTCATGGTTCGGATGTGTTCCAGAACTATTGGTTAGCAGAGACTATGGATAGGATGTGTTCCATGTTCATTTGTTCGAGGTTATTGGATGTGATGTGCTCACAGTTCTACTTTGAGTTTGGAGCCAAGCAGATTTTCTTTTGCTCTTTATAGTGGCATTATATTTTCTGAAGACAACAAGCTGACATGTGCATTTTTCGAGGTGTACTTAGTACTGGCCATGCTGAGGTGTCCATGGTCGCACCTTCGTCATCAGTTTTCTTCGGACTCCTTTGCACACTTCAAGATGCAGAGGGGGTGTTAAGATATTGCATCTTTCTATTTATGTTGTCGTGGAGCTGTCGGCCTGTTTCCTACAGCCGACTGCTTCATGCACAAGTATATAAGAGTTGCTCCCTTTATTCATTCTATCACATCATTCATTGCCCTATTTGCTGGCTCTTGTACTCTGTAACCTCAAGCTAATATAGCTCAGTTCTTGCTTGCAATCTTTCTCTCTCTCATGTTTATTTGCTTCCGCTTGTGCACATTCTTTCAAAAACATCATGACATGTGAATAGATGTCATAAGGTATGTATAAAGGCTCGTAAGTGACTTATATAGTCACTTAATGTGTCCACACTAAGCCTAAGCCCGTGGCCCATGGCCCATGTAGGTGCGCATGGCCCAAGTGTGCATGCAGAATGAAGCTCGGAGCTCATTACGAAAAGAAAGAGAAAGAAGTAATTTCTTGCAAAATTGAACCTTATACCCTCCAAAATCATCGCCCTTCCTTCTCTCGATGCGTGTAGATGATGGCGTCAAATCTGAATGTAGATGCCTCTGATAGCTTGCTAAGGGTTACCATAAGCCCTCCCAAGGCTCCAATACTTTAGCCATGGCTCAAATGCCTTCCCACGAGCACCACGCAAGTAAGCAATGGCCATGAAGGAGAGGCGATGGAATTTTTCTTAGGTTTCACACGATTTTTGGTCAAAAAATGATGTCAAGGCCCTCCCAATCCTTGTTCATGGTGCCGAAACTAGAAAAAATGCACCACCACCTTAGAAATTCTTCAAATCTTTGGCCCAAGTGCCGTGTCCATTTGGACAAAAACCTTCCAAGTGATGTTTCTATGTGTGTGTGTGTAGCATGTTGCAATATACTATAGTCCAATTAAATATTTCTAATTATCATGCCCATGAAAATAGAGAACCGAAATGCCACTCTGCCAATAGGATTGCATAATATTGCCACATTAATTTTTCAATTTAATGGTCCTACCACCTGAAGACTATGTGGACTTTTCAAATGAGATCTTTTGAAGAATGTACAATTTCTAAGGTTCTAAGGCCAAATCCCTCTCTGAATAAGCAATGGAATCTCCGCAGGATCTGATGGTAGACTGGACATATGTATATGTGATGCTCCCTCCTTATATCCACCATAGTGTGGCATAGTTGGATGTTGGTCCACCTTGGCTGCACTCCAAGTTTGGAGTAGAGACGTGTGCAGCAGCAAAACAGTCCTAGAACCACTTGGAACGTCCTACTGGAAGGGCAGGTACTGGTGGAGGAAGAAGAAGATGTAGAGCCACTTGTTTGGCAACACCACTTGCAAGAAACTCACCACCAACAGATGCCAGAGCAGAAAACGTAGCCACAACTCCTCAACCTACCTGTGTAGAACAAAACGCAGCCTAGAAGGCTGGACCAGAAAACGCTGATACATGTAAATATGTAGTTCATTAAATGCACTAATGTAGTCATTAATGATAGGCACTTGTAGATACGCACGAGGTAGTGATGAAGGGATGATCATCATGAAGGCTAGGTAAAAAAAAAAAAGAAGAAGAAGAAGAAAAGAAAAGAAAAAAAAAGGAAAAAAAGGAAAAAAGAGAGACTGATGTATTTCATTTTTTTTCCGAAAAATGTAAAGGGGTTATGTATGGAGGAGTCAACATACTTTTGGGGAAATGCTATTTATGCACGTGGCGGCTGAAGAGAGAGCTCTAGGAAGGTGGAGGTGGCAGCTTGGCCATGCACGTAGATGATCGAGAGTCTTCTGGTGGAGGAGGCCGGAATCGGTAAAAGGGGGAGAAAGGCTAAAAAAAGAAAGAACAGGAAATGGACGTGGTTCCTGGGCGGCACAATACAGGTGTAAAGGGGTTTTTTTGATACGGGGGATGGCATTAGTCAGAAAGAGAGAAGCAAGTGATGGGGAACGGACGAGGCTGGGGGGATTAAAGTGGGAGACGATTCATTGAATTGGGAGGAGAACTGGCTGTGCTTGAGGAAGGTGTGTGCGGGTGTTCTTATCGACGGATAATCTCTACAATCAAGGCTCGAAGCACGAACGTGATCAGGAGGAAGAGTTGAAGAAGGTGTTTACGTGTGAGGGTTTTTGATGAACAGCGGCCTAAAGGAATTGGCTGATCGTGCTCTTGAATCTGAATGTGATGCAGGGTGTCATGAGATGTCTCTTCCTATTGGAAGTCCTATTCTGAAAAAACTGTTGCATGAAGTCTTGACAGCATTTGATTCGTGGATCACCTGTGGAGGGTTGACTAGTTCCATCAAAGCCGAACATGTTACTTGTCTAGGAAAAGGAATGGAAAAGTGTATAACAGGTTTAGAAGGAGTTTGGATTATGAGGGTTTTGATTGCATCTATCTTTTCTTGAGTATAGTTCTGGATTTGTTTGATTGGGGTGCAGCATGCCATGTTCATTGAGGGCTTGTAAATCCAGTGAGCCTGCCTATTGAGTCCCCATCCTACCATCTTTTCTGATATCATCAGTTTTGGCGATCCTGCTGGGGGCACAAGATTTGCTTGGATTGATTTGGTGTTTCCCAAGACAAGCAAGGCCTGGAAATGGCTCAGGAATTCCCTCGTTTTTATGGTTTGCCAAATGAGGACTCAGAAAAGTTCATGGAAGCCTTGGAGTTCACAGCGTTGATTAAAGATCGGAATGCTCCTGAGGTGTTGCTGTGGATTTTGTCTTTTTGTTTGGTGGGTGAAGCTCGTGCGTGGATGTGGGAATTTACAGCTAAATTTCAAGAAGATGACAGGAGAGCTCCCAATTATGCTGAGGTAAGGGCTGCTTTTTTGGAAAGGTTTCCCTGTGTGAGGGACGCTGATGCATTGTGGAGAGAATTGTGTGCCTTACAGCAGCTAGAGTACCAAACTGTTTATGAGTATTTGTCAAGATTTATTGTGTTATGGAATAGATGGCAATCTGCCCTTCATACAGAGGTTCCACCTAGGGTGATTAAGAAGGACAGATTTGTAGCTGGCTTGAGGTTTGATTTAAGGGTGAAGGTTGAATGCAAGGAGCTGGATACTTTTGAAGATGCAGTGAGAGTGGCTAAAGAGAAGGAAAGGAAGCAGAGAAGATTAGCTCAGCTGAGTGGTGAGGGTTTCAGAATACCGTGTGTCACTGAGGGAATAACACTGGTAGTAATGGAGAAACCCAGGATGGAAGTAAGGAAAGAAGAAACTATGCAGCAGGAGGTTCATGATATGTCAGAGATGATGAAGAATCTCGGCCTTAATCTATTAAATGGAAGGGGAAGAGCACGAGTTGTGAATGGTGCAGGAGCAGGAGGAGCATCTAGTTCAGAACCTTCATTTTCAGGGGCAGCAGGTCGTGGTAGGAGATTGTTTGCTTCAAATGTTCAATGCTTTAACTTTGGGGATTGGGGACATTACAGCTCTCATTGTGATAAGCCTCCACGTAAAGGTGGAGAAATGTACTCTCTGCCTCCTGGTTTATCTAACAGGGCTGATGATTTTAGTGCAGAGATTAAGGGAGTAAATCAGCCAAGCACTAGTAATACTCTCAAACCAACTGCTGAAGAAAAAGGGAAAGGTAAAATGGTGAATCTTCTGGGGTTAGAAGAAGAGGAAGGCGATGTAATGCCTCTGGGGAAAAGAGATAGAAATGGAGATGTGGAGCCTAGTCCAAAGAAAGGGAAGCATACTGAGGAGGTTATCACTTATTCTCGGAAGAAAGTCAGGAAGCCCAGGAAGAAGTATAAGGTTTTTGAGTATCCAATAGGGAAAGGGCAGCAGGAGTATGACTTGATAGAAGATTTGGCCAAAAGGAAATCTGATATCACTTTTGGGCAGCTGATAAGTCTTTGTCCAAAGCTTAAGAAGGAATGGAGAAGTGCAGTAAATCCTGGGAAGAGAGAGCTTCGGAAGGAAATTGGGAAAGTATGCTCTTATCTCTGAACAATCTGATGTATGTCCCGTGGTAGAAGGGTGGCACAATGGGATTGGATTAGGTGAGGTCTACGTTGATGGTGGGCCACAAATATGTGTAATCACGCAATCGTGTGTTGAGAAGCTTGGCTTGTCAATTATTGCTCCATCGACTTTTCGTATTCGTATGGCAAATCAAGCTAAAGTTAAGTGCTTGGGCATGGTTGCTGATCTTAAAGTAGAAGTCTTTAGTGTGAATTGCAAAGTGGATTGTCATGTTATGCCTGCTGGACTTGGAGCTTATCCACTCATCCTTGGAAGGCCCTGGTTGCGGAAGGTCAAGGCAATTCAGAATTGGGGTAAGGCAGTGATTTCTGTATTTACTTCCTCTAGAAGGAAAATGAGCTTTGATATGCTGAGTAGGGCAGAAGTTACTGGCTCAAACCATGATGTTGATGAGGATGGCTATGATAGTGATGCCCAGAGTGAAGAAGCCGAGAGCAGCACTACATCTGAAAGTGAGGAGGCTGATGTGGCTTTCATGAGAATGGATGATATGCACCTGGTTAAGAATGTAGCAGAAGTAGAGCTGAAAGAAGAGGAGGATAGGTATGACCAAATGGAGAGGTTTCTACAGGCCAAAGATCCTGAAGAGTCAGTGTGGGAGTTAACAAAGCAGTCACTTGGCTCAAATTTGGGAGTGGAGGAAAGGGAGACGTACTGTAGGATGTTAAAAAAGTATCCTAATCTCTTTATTACTTCATATGAGGAGATTAGAGGATTCAAGGGGAAGCCATTGACTATTGACCTTAAGGAGAATGCCAAACCAATCTTCCAGAAGATGAGGAAGTTAGGTCCTGAGCAGAGAGAGGTGTTGAAAGAGGAAGTGGAGAAATTACTAAGGGCTGGAATCATATGCTCTGTAGATTATTCCGATTGGGCAAGTCCTGTGGTTATAGTACCTAAGACTAGGAATAAATGGAGGGTTTGTGTGGACTACAAACCTTTGAATGCGGTCACTAAGAGTAATCATTACCCTCTACCTCATATTGATGATATTTTGGACAGGGTAGCAGGGCATGAGTTGTATAGTATCTGTGATGGTTACTCAGGGTGTTTTCAGATTTCCATTGCTCCAAAAGATCAGCTTGAGACCACGTTTTTGACTCTGTGGGGATGCTTTTGTTACAGACAAATGCCATTTGGGCTGAAGAATGGATCATCTCACTATCAGGAGAATATTGATTTGGTGTTGGCCTCTTTTTTGGATGAGTTTTGTAAAGTTTTCATTGATGATATTTGTGTGTACAGCCAAAGAAAAGACCATTGTGAAAAGCTTGACCAAGTGTTCCAAAGAATTGATGAATGTGGAGGACAGCTGAACCCAAGGAAATGCTTTCTGGCAAGATCTAGCATCAAGATTCTGGGGCATATCATTTCTGAAAATGGGATAGAGCCGGATCCAGACAAAGTGAAGGCATTGGTGTTGCTGCTCCCTCCTGGAGATCTTAGACAGCTGCATATCTTTTTACAAAAGACTAAATACCTTTCTAGATTCATCCCTATGCTTTCTCAGGTTCTATATCCTCTACAAAAGATGACAAGGAAGGTGTCCTTTCAGTGGTCAAGAGAATGCGATGAAGTGTTTGAGGCTTTTAAGGAGTTGTTGGGAAGTGTATCCAGTGTAAAAACTCCAGATTTCTCAAATTTTTTTTATTTAAATCCTTCAGTAGGACCTGATGCAATTGGAGCCATTTTGCTGCAGCAAGGGAATAATTCAGGTTACATGAGGCCTGTGTATTATGTGAGCAGGTTAAAGAATGATGCAGAGAGAAGCTATACAGATGCTCAGATAGTACTAGCTAGCTTGGTGTATGCTTGCAGGAGATTGAGGTCTTATTTACTACCTCATCCTTTTGTTGTTATGACAAGCTGTACTTTACTTCCGGAATTGATAAACAATTCTAATCTTTCAAAGGGATTGATAAAATGGGTAGCTGAGTTACAGGAGTACTCATTTACCTTTTTGGTGGAAGGTTCTACCCGAGCTTCTTTGGCTGATTTGCTTACATACAAGGATGGCCCTGTTTTAGTAAAGTCTGTGGAAGAGAAACTCAGTAAGATTGAGGAGAAAGCATTGGAGAATGCACACACTATGTTGTTTGACGGGTCTTATAGAAGGAGCTCAAATTAGGCTACCGGAGCCTGGAGGCATTGTGATTTTTGATCCTGATGGAAGGAAGATCAAAAAGAAGGGTTTCACTCTCAAAGTAACTAGTAATAATGAGGCTGAGTATGGTGCTCTGAGTAAAGGATTAAAAAACTGCCTATGAATGTGAGGAGGTTGAATATCAAGGGTGATGCATTGCTGGTTATTAAACAGATTTTAGGCATCTGGAAGACAAAGCACTCACACCTGAAGACTTGGTTATATGCAGTGAAGAGATTACTAAGTCAGCTTGAAGCATGGTTTGTGAGTCATACAGAAAGGAATCAGAATCAGGAAGCACATGATGCAGCACAAGGAGGGATCGACATGGAATTGAATGCTGTGGAAGTTAAGGAGCCACTGTACAGAGGAAGGGGCTGGTTATGTAAGGAAGAGAGTTTTTTAATTATAGGTGAGGTTCCCCCTGAAGTTCCCAAGCATCAGAAATACAGGTTTGTCAAAGCATGCCAGCCATATCGGCTAATTGGTGATGTGTTATATATGCAAGGAAGTGATATGATTTTAAGGAGAGTGCCCTGGCAGGATGAGATATTGCACATCTTGGAGTTTAATCATGAAGGTGTATGTGGTGGGCATTTTGCATTTAAGACTATGCTTAGAAAATTTTTATCTGAAGGATATATTTGGCCATCCTTACAGAGGGATGTGAGGCATTGGTGCAGGACCTGTCATCAGTGTCAAGAGATGGGTAAGAGAATACTTTTGCCGGAACTAAGGAATATTATTCTTGCTTTCAATATTTTTGAAAAATGGGGGATAGATGCTGTAGGTCCTTTGCCTATGACAGGCAGAGGGAATGCTTACATCTTAACGGCTGTAGATTATCTTTCAAGGTGGGGAGAAGCAAAGCCAGTGAAGGCTGTAAACAAAAAAACAGTTTGCAAGTTTGTTCATGAGGAGATCTGCTGTAGATATGGTATGCCTTTGGAGATAGTATCAGACAATGGACCAGGATTCAGAAGTGAGTTGTTGGATCTACTATGTGAGAAGCTTAAGATTAAACACAGGTACACTACTCCACATTATCCACAATGCAATGCAAGGAATGAGTACTTTAATGGTGAGCTCACCGGAATTATTGGAAAGATGATGAGAACACATGAAAAAAGTTGGGATTTGGCATTACCAGGGGCTCTTTGGGCCTATAGAACTGCAGTAAAAGAGGGTACTCAAGTCTCTCCTTACCACTTGATTTATGGGAAGGAAGCGGTGTTGCCATTGGAGGTGGAAATTCCTACCTTACAGATGCTTATTAAGCTGGAAGGAAAAACAAATCAAATGTATGAACTCCGTTTGCTGGATATGCAAGAGGCTCAGTTGGATAAGCTGAAAGCAGCAAGGGTCTCACCCTTCTCATGTCTCCTCAGCCCGGCACCATGGCCTTGGTAGGCTTGGGGAGCACTATGCTAGAGTTCAGGAGAGAAACCTGGAAAGAGTGAATAGAAGGTTCAAAGATAAAGACATCAAAGTTGGTGATTTGGTTCTGAGATACAATAGTCAATTGGATCACACTTTCAAGACTAGATTTGTTACCAAATGGGAAGGCTCTTTCAAGGTAAGAGAGAAGTTTACAAATGGTTCCTACCAGTTGGAAGATTTAGATGGGAAGCGACATGAAAGGAGAGTAAATGGTCTTTTTTTTTCCAAAAAATGTAAAGGGTTACGTATGGAGGAGTTAACATACTTTTGGGGAAATGCTATTTATGCACGTGGCGGCTGAAGAGAGAGCTTCAGGAAGGTGGAGGTGGCAACTGGCCATGCACGTAGATGATTCAGAGTCTTCTGGTGGAGGAGGAGGCCGGAATCAGAAAAAGGGGGAGAAAGGCTAAAAAAAGAAAGAACAGGAAATGGACGTGGTTCCTGGGCGGCGCAATACAGGTGTAAAGGGGGTTTTTTGATATGGGGGATGGCATTCGTCAGAAAGAGAGAAGCAAGTGATGGGGAATGGACGAGGCTGGGGGGATTAAAGTGGGAGACGATTCATTGAATTGGGAGGAGAACTGGCTGTGCTTGAGGAAGGTGTGTGCGGGTGTTCTTATCGATAGATGTTCTCTACAATCAAGGTTCATGATCTCACTAAGAAGAAAGCTGTCTTTAAGTGGAATGATGTAGAGAAGGAAGCTTTCCATAAGCTGAAAGCTTATATCATATCAGGACCGATATTGATTATTCCGGATTTACATAAACCCTTTTCAATTGAGTGTGATGCATGTGGAGACAGCAGTGGAGCTGTTCTGAATCATGAAGGTCATGCCATAGCTTTTGAAAGCAAGCATCTTCAACATGCAGAGCTTCACTTATTGGCAGTGATTCATGCATGCCCCTTATTGTATGGAAGCATTATCTTCTTGGGGTTGAATATGTTGTCAAAACGGATCACCAGAGTTTGCGGTACTTTTTGACGCAAACTAAATTATCAGAGAAGCATATGAGATGGGCAAAATTTCTCTCTATGTTTTAGTTTCAGATTTTGCATACACCTGGTAAAAGAATGTAGTGGTAGATGCTCTTTCTAGAAGGTCACAGGTGCATGCTATCATTGTTGCCTATCATCAGGATCTTTCCGATATGCGAAATTCGTATGATACGGATTATGATTTTCAGCTTGTATGGGCTGATTTATAGCACGGCATTTCAGCCCCGAACTATTGCATATGGGATGGATATTTGATGATGCAAAATCACTCGTGTGTGCATAAGGATTTATGGGTTAGGATGATGGATGAATGCCATGAACCGCCGCATGCAAGACATAGAGGAATTCTTGCCACTACACAGGCTTTGGAGAAGTACTTTTTTTGGCCAAGCATGCGCAAAGACAAATGTTTATGTGCGCGAATGTATAGTTTGCTAGAAAGCGAGGTTGGATAGGCATAAGGTATCCGGTTTGCTTGAACCGTTGCCTATTCCGGATCAGCCATGGGACTCCATCGCCATGGATTTTATCATGGATTTGTCTAAAATGTAGCAGGGAAATGATGCCATATGGACCATCATTGACATGTTTAGCAAGCAGGCTCATTTCATTCTTGTGGGAAAGAATATTAAGCCTGAGCACATGGCGAGAATATTCTTGGCCCAAATTTTCAATCACCATGGTATGCCCAAGGCTATATTAGATTGGGAGAAGTACTTGCCTCTTGTGGAGTTTGTGTATAACCACTAGGAAAGCACCCTTTGTGATTGTTTATGGCAGGGTGGTGCTTCTACCTATCCTTCGTACACAAAGGATGAAATCTTTGTTGTGGATGAGTGTGTTAGAGATCTGGATACAACTTTCTCAGAGGTACGGACAGTGTAACTTGCGGTGAGTGCTCGGGGGACTAGGGCCTTTGACGCACTTGTTGATACCATCGATGCATATTAAAACATTTAAACATAAAAGCTAGACAAAACATCCATAAATGCTGAAAATGGAGCTTGCACATGTGACACCGCATAGAGGCTGGAATGGGCCGACTCCCCCCCCCCCCCCTTGGAGTATTTTATTACCCAAGGAGAATAATATCATGTACAAGCTTTGAGGGCCTTACTCTTCCCACGGGAGATGACGGATTATCTATATACAAATGCCATAACACAACCCAACACGAGGCTACCAAGCTGGAACACAGGCTGTAGAAATGCTGAACTAACAATATAATCCATATACCTCCGTGTGGGTACTGATTCTTCCCCAAAAACCACGGGTCTTCATGCAATAGAGTTGGTACAGCAAGTACAACTCTCCATTCAGCCGGTACAACAGGTACAGTGGCTGGCACAGTAGGTACAGTGGTTGGTACAGTCGGTACAGTGGCAAGTACATCAAGTACAAATGTAGGTACAATGATTGGTACAATAAGTACAATGGTTGGTACAACCGGTACAATGGTTGGTATAGCAAGTACAACAAGTACAAGGACTGGTACAGCCAGTACAGTGGCTGGTACAGTAGGTACAAGGGCTGGTACAATAAGTACAATGGCTAGAAATCATAACAAATGATTAAATACCCTTGTCTTCAGTATTTCCTCGCGATGGAAGCCTCCAAAACAGTCCCCAACAGCCGGTATTCTTCATGGGCAGCCTTAGAGAGAGAGAGAAGAGAGTAGCCATCTTTAGGGCAGCCTGTAACGGTGGTAGAGGCTAGTGTGCAGCAAGAGAGCCTCCATTAATGAAGTGAGAGGGCTCCAATTTATAGATTTCGGCCTCCCATGAGTGAAAATGGAAAGAGAAGGCTATGATGACAAGTGGAGAGCCACACAATAGCTGGAGTGACAAGTGTGAGGCCACTTGTCTCACTTTGATCCACTTTCTTGCCACATGTCCCAATCTAAGAGATGGGTCCTTCCATAAACTTTATCTCTAAAAATATCCCAACTGGTAGACATTCTGTCATAGGCACTTTGCCAACTATTGGTATCTGCTCAATTCCAGATCTAATGACGCGAACAGAATTTCCATCGGAGTTGGGCCAAAAATAGCAACTCTCATAAATTTTAGGAGTGTGGTCCTTTGTATCCTAGGATAATCCCCCATTCCCAAAGCTTGTACTTACCAAATATTTAGACATCTTGGAGTCCACGAGACCCCTTTCATATTGGGAAATGTCGAGGCTGGTGACAGACAGCCATACAAAGAAATCAGGAAAAACATAAGAAAGCTGCAGATAAACATCGCAGACATGTGGATTTCAAAGAGGGTGATTGGGCACTTCTCAAGTTTGAGAAAGCACACCTTCGGAAGCAACCTGGCAAGGAAGGCAAGTATCCAAAGTTGTCTCCCAGGTACTATGGGCCATTCCAACTGTTGGTACGGATTAATGAGGTAGCTTTCAGGCTTGCTTTGCCTGAGCACTGGCGCATACATAATGCTTTTCATGTTAGCCTCCTCAAGAAATATGTGGGTCCTGAGCCACTTGAGCCGGTTATTGAGGACTAACCCGAAATTGATGAGCTTGAAGAAGTGTTTCAACTGGAACAGATTGTGTTTCATAAGGAATGGAGAGCTGTTGGTGGTAGACTTATCTCTGCAGTTCCTTGTGAAGTTTAAGAACTACCCTGCTTTGGATACGAAATGGGTAGATGAAGACTACTCAAGGATTATCCGCATCTTCTACAGGTTTATTTGGCCGCTTTTCAGTTGCGGACAGCTGAAAAGAAGCTGGAGAGAATGTCATATTCTGACTATACACATGCGGAAGGACTTCATGAAGGGATTGAGATCTTGGTGTGAGCTCCTGGCATGGTTTGTTACATGTGGAAGGACTCCATGGAAGGATTGAGATCTTGGTGTGAGCTCATGGCATGGTTTGTTACATGTGGAAGGACTCCATGGAAGGATTGAGATCTTGGTGTGAGCTCCTGGCATGATTTGTTACATGTGGAAGGGCTCCATGGAAGGATTGATATCCTAGTGTGAGTTCCTGGCATGGCTTATTACACGTGGAAGGGCTTCATAGAAGGGTAGATACCCTAGTGAGAGTGTTAGACATCATCTCCTTGTTGCTGGCTTCTTGTTTGGTGTCCTATTTTAGCCTCTAGGGCTGACCATGTTAGCTTGAGGGGCTGACCACCCCTCACATATTTTTCCCATATTTTATCCCCATTTTATGGAGTCTTGGATATGTATCCTAGTCGTGTAGACCTAGTTGGCTACCTCTACATGGGCATATATATACCCGGGGTCTACCCTCCCTCATATTCATTGCTTAGCACTATTTGCTGTAGTCCCTCACATACGAGGCCTTCTCCCCCCTTGCTCAGGACATGTATTCTTGTTTGATGATATTGAGAGAAACTTTACACCTGTGTGTCCTCTCCATCTCTCTCTCTCCGCTGTTCACATTTCCAGGAGCCTAGGCCGAAGGGCTGGCTTTTTGACACCCTTGTCACACCAGCCTTGATGTATGGAGCAGCCTTCTGGGGGCCAGATTTATCCGATGAGGATTGGCAGCGAGTTGAGAGGCCCCAGGTCATGATGTTCTCCCGTATGATCCGCAGCAAACCATCAGTCCCACACCAGATTATCCAGGCAGAGTTTGCTACAGCCTCGATGGTAGTGGATGCACTCTTGCAGACAGTCACATCCCTCCATCGCATCAGTAACATGGATCCCCATAGGTACCCGAGGCTTGCCCTGGAGTCCTCCAGATAGCTAGCACTTGAGGGGGACTCTGGAGGGAGTATGGTATGCACTAGTTTCCACTTGGTTCTTAGTATATGGGCTCTGCATGGACTGCCTACCCCTCCTTCAATACAGTTTGGACTCCCCTTTTCTCCGGCTATCTCACGAGGATACCAATTGAGTTATCTGGTTAGATCTTCTCAGCCTCTACACAGTGCACATGGATCACACCTCCGGAGCTCCCCACGAAGATGCACTTCTATAGAAATTACTTCCTCACACTCACTGAGGATGGATTCATCCAGCAACCGGGCTATTTGAGTGTTCACATGTCCCATGCCATGCCAGAGAGGAGAGGATCTGCCGACTCTGCCACACAGAGGTTGAGACGGAGGAGCATTACATATGTCACTGCCCAGTATACTATGAGATCCGCGGGAGGTTTCATTGTCTATTTTGTGAGGGATTCGGTCCACTCTCCAGGATCATTGACTTCCAGGACCAGCATTGCCTGGGCCTCTTCCGGCTTGAGCTCCGCAGACATAGGGACACCTTGAGAGAGCCTCGGCCCCAGCCACCCCGCCCGCCAACCAACCATCCCCAATTTCCTCCGGACCCAAGAGGTGGAGGACACCGACATAGTGGATCTTGTGGACCGTCCACGAGCTGCTCTGGACCTACTTCGCTCGAGAGGAGTTACCTCGGACCAAGCCTGTGCACTCCAGCGTGCCCCCCACACCCCCCCCCCCCCCCCGCCCCCCCCGGGTTGGCCACGATCACCCCATCAGTTCCAGATCCAGGAAATGCTCCACCGCCATCGAGCTACCTTTCCACGTGACATAGCTGAGGGAGACCTCTCGGCCATACTCACCAGCCCCATGCTTGATATTTTGGAGAGTGGTCTCTCTCTCATGTTTCTATGTTCTTAGTATTCCATGATGAGTTTCCATGGACATTTTTGTATCACCCCAGTGAGATAGCTATGTTTATGTTTTCTTTCTGTTTTATTTTCCATTCCATGATGAGATATGCCATGGACATTATTGTATCACTTTGGTCTCATAGGCCCATTGGGTCTTTAGTAGACGCTTAATATATCTTTCTTTCTTTCTCTCTCTCACTCTCTCTCCTGTGTTTCCACTTTCCCTTATTCCATGTGCATTCTATCATGGTATCAGAGCGTCGGTGAAGAACAGTGTTGGATGCTCCCTCCTCTCCCTCCTGGCTACGTTTTTCTGCAGATGGACAGATCTGCATTTTTTTCTCTCGGGTTGCTACTCGTCGGTTGGCTTCTTCCAAGCGTTTTTTCTCTGCAGGCCGTGGTCATCCATATCAGGTTTTGACCTTCTAAGAACCCCCCTTCACTTGTCGGCTGCACTGTTTTCAGGGCAGCAGCACCTAGTTTGCCGCGTTTTCTTCTACAGGTGTTTCCTACTGCAGATTTGCAGCGTTTTCAGCATCTACCCCTCCTTGTAGTGTTTGGCGGCCTGTTTTGTACAGGACAGAGCAGCATCTTTGCTGCATTTTTATTATAGGTTGTTTCTTCTTATGCTGTTTGCTGATCTGAGGACTTGGGTGTACCAAATCTCTTTTGCGTTTCCAGATTCAGCCCGTTCTACATCCCCTTTTACCTCTGCATTTTCAGAATTCCAGCCCTTGTTGCTGCGTTTTTTTGAACAGATCTTGCTGGTAGCTCTACCTTCACCTGGGCTCCTCCCGTTGGACCCGAAGGTACCTTCTCTTCAGCGTTTTTCCTCATAGGAGGTGTGGACACTGGTTGGCCTGAATTTTCAGGTTTGTAGCCTCTCGTTTGGCTGCGTTTTCTTCTCTAGTAGACACAGATCACTTGCAGAGGGGGTTTTGTTTGGATTGTGGCTTTGGAGGCAGTTTGGTACTTGAGGAGGATACTGAATTTCTGATTTCAGTCAACGTTTTGCTGATTTTGGAGCATCTATACTTGTGTTTTGTTCGTGGCCTACACGGTTTCCGAGTTTCTTCATGTTGTTTGCCTTCTGTTGGCGGTGTAGTGCTGTTTTTTGCTAGACAACAGTGTTTAGCTATGTTTTTTTTTGCTTCCCAAAGGAGTTTTCTACTCTTAGAGGGGGCCCATCTCTAGCTTCTTCACTTAAGGATCAATTTCGGGAGTTGTTTTGTATCTGTGGAGACTTTCTTCTGTGACAAGAGTTTACAGATTTTGGAGGAGAGTAGTGATCTTTTCAGAGATCTTGAGCAGAGTTTATTTTGTCTGTTCACATGGATCACTTGTTTGTTGCTGATTCTTGGGATCTTGTTATCACTGCAGTTGATATTCCTACTTCCCTTCCTCATTGTGAAGAGTCTACCTTTGCCTCTCTTGGTGATGCTTCTGAGGATGTCCCTTCCCCTTCCCCTGCCCGTTCTGCATTTTGTTTGATGCGATATGCAAGTTTGTTGTTTTGGAGGATGGTTTTTTGGACCCGATGGGATGCTTTGGATATGTGGTTGCTAACCGGGCCTAGGGCATAGTGGTACTTCCACAGTTTTTTGGATTTGGATCAGAATCAGGTTGGGCTTGTACCAGTCCGATGGCATCTTTTTTGAGAGGGGGATGTGGAGTCCTTTCATTTGGCGATGCCCACCTCAGTGGAGTGTGCTTATGTACAGCATTGGGCAACTCATGGTACGGAGTTTGAGCAAATCAACCCCATCTTTTCTACAGTCTTTACATCTTGCGATGCCGACCTTTTCAGAGGATGCTTTGGTATAGCATTTGGCTACTCTTGGTATATAGTTGGAGCAGATTGACTCTATTTCTTTTGAGGGTTCCAGTGAGGAGCAGTTTGCTTCTCCCATGATTGATTATCTACAGGATCTGATCTTGATTGGTTTTGAGATTTTATATACCTTCTCTGGGCTGGAAACACGACATTCGACTTCGGGGAGTGTTCTTACACTCGGGTTTGGAACCATTATTTGGAGGAGCACATCGTAGTCTACATGGTTGTTTTCTTCTAGAGGAGCACTGTACTTGGCAGCTTGTTCTGTTTCTTGAGTTGTTGACAAGATTGCTTGTGGACCTTTCTTGGTACTTGTTTCTACAGTCTTTCATCTTTGATCGAGGACGGCGTCTCTGGCTTCTTGGAGTTCACTCTAGCATCCGGTGCTGAGAGGGGGTGTTAGACATCATCTCCTTATTGCTGGCTTCCTGTTTGGTGTCCTATTTTAGCCTCTAGGACTGACCATGTTTGCTTGAGGGGCTGGTCACCCCTGACATATTTTTTCCATATTTTATCTCCATTTTATGGAGTCTTGGATATTTATCCTAGTCGTGGAGGATTTATCCTAGTCGTGTAGACCTAGTCGGCTGCCTCTACATGGGCATATATATAGCCGGGTCTACCCTCCCTCATATTCATTGCTTAGCACTATTTGTTGCAGTCCCCTACATACGAGGCCTTCTCTCCTCTTGATCGGGATATGTATTCTTGGTTGATGATATTGAGAGCAGGTTTACACTTGTGTTTCCTCTCCATCTTTCTCTCTCTTGTGTTTCCACTTTCCCTTCTTCCACTGTGCATTCTATCATAGAGTTCCTGGCATGCTGATGAATTCTCATGGAAAGGTGGACACCCTGATGAGTATTCCTTATACCTTTTTTTTTTTTTTTTTCCCGAGAAAAGATCCTTTCATTAGTTATATAAAAATGCCCGTAGGGCTACAAAAGATCCTCTTTGCTCATAAGAAAACAGAGCAGAGAACAAAGCAAGGCAGCCAGGGAGACTCTCCCTAGGTACTGAAAAATACAAGAATCAGTACAAAGAACTGAGAGGCTATATCATACAATAGGAGGGGGGAAAAGCCAAATAGGTGGCCTGTAGTGCCAACGGGGGGACCCCACGTGTAGGGTGAGTATTCCTTATACCTGAATAGGCGGTGCCCGAGATGGGTTCTGTACAAGATAAACAAGTTGGGAGATGGAATCCAGAATATTATGCATAAAGCATTTGTGTGTGTTTCGACATGCATGAATGACTTGTCTTAGTTGCCTGGACAATGCCTGGTATTTCCGCTTGTGATTGTCCATGGGCTCCGGAGACGCCTGGAAATCCTGTGGACGCGTGTGTGCACACATGTTTGGGACTGAGGCAATGGTCTTATGTGTTTTGCAGGTGGTAAGTGACCCTAAACTCAATTTACAGCTTATATTTTATTATACTAAAGTTTATTTTGGGCGGACAAATTATAAAGTGTTCACATACACTTAAGTTTGGGCGGACAGTTTATAAAGTGTTCACATCAAGTGGACCAATTTTGAATGAAACTTGGCTATTACTCAAAGTGGGCAGCCCGTCATGCAATAATAGCTCCACGAGTTGCTATTCTGGGAGGTGGTGAAGCCAAAAGCAGCTAGGTGCCCCCTTTCCATTTGTTTTTGGAGTGGAACACCCTAGGGTTTGAGGAAAGGTGTCAGTTTGGCATGCACAACAACTCTCCAGGGCTGGTCTACTCCTTCCAGGGCTGATATATAGCTGATTGCTTGCTTCCCTAGCTACTACAGATAGAAGCGATTCTTCTCTCTCTCTCTCTCGCTCCCTTGAAGCAGGCGACTACTTCTGGCTCCCCTGCAGGGCTGGTCGACTGCTGTACAACAGGTTTCATGGCTGTGTTTGGTGCTCCAAAGACTTTGGGTTCAAGGCCAACAGCAGGGCAACCATCTCATCTCTTGGGGTGAACTGTACAGCATGTTTGAGGGCTGAAAACAGTGCTGTTCAGTCAAATTCAGCAAGGTTCTTTGCGACAAATTCAAAGGCAAACAATATCTAAACCTCCGTGAAGCCTGTGGCTCTAAGGGTGGAACCTTTGGGTGGCCAGAGCTAGGGTTTTCATGGCTGGTTATTCGGGAAAGCACTAATGCTAGAGGGTGTGATCACGCACAGAGTATGGCTGTGCGCGAGGAACTCTTGGAAGCTTGAGATTGAGGTCTCAAGCAACTGTTTTATTTGTTTTCATCATATTCTGGATGTATCTGGTGCTAGTCTGTAGAGTGTTTACTCTCTGGCACCCATTCTCTTGTAGTGGAACACTCTGTTGGTAATAAAGATACCTAGGGGGGGACTGGCCCAACTTCAGTCCCTAGTGCTGTCCTGTGTAGGTTTCTCATATTGCTGTTTCAGTGGTTTCAAAGCATGATTATGAATTGTTAGATGCCTATGTATTATGCCATGATGTTATGCATGGGATAGGATTTTCTGTGTACACACTCCCGTATTTGTGATAGTTGAGCCATTCTTCTAGGTCATCATTGGTGTTATTTTCCCTATTGGGCTTGGAGAGCACTATTTTATCCTTGATGCCCATGAACTGGTTATTGCGAACTTGTGCACACTGAGAGTGGCCATCATAGCTTGGGTAGAGGATATTCCACATATGAATGGGCAACTCTAGCTCCTATATTACAATCTTTTAGCCCTTGTCTCTTCTTCTCAGTGGAATGGAATTTGGGGATCTTGTGGCATCATATTTGCGCCCATCTTTGTCTAGGAGTGTATGTGCTTGTGTCTTCTGAGATGGCTTATGGCTTCCCATTGCGTTGACTAAGTCTACCAACCCAGCAACTATACTGCCATCATTTCTCTCAAGAAGACATAATTCTCTCGGGCACTATGCATTAAGGCTCATTCAGTTTCGACATATTGCGTAGTAAGTTCATTAAAATGTGCCTCAAGACAAAACTATGCATCTATTTGACAGGGCTGCACAAAGCTCCAAACCACACTCCTATGAAGTCTCATGCTCCACACTTCCCTCATTAGGCATACCCTCACTAGTGCCAACTAATGGTGGGCCTTTTATTTGATTGGCAGTGGGAATTTCCATTTCTTATAGCTCTTCTCGGTGCTCTTTAGTCCTTTTGGAGGGCTCAGGTCTGCTATTTGGGGTTCTCGCTGCATGTCTTCTCTAGGCATCTTTCTCTATAGGTAGGACTATCCCCAAAACTAGACTTGGAATCTTGTTAAAAGAACAACATTCACCATGACCTTTCTAGGCATCTTTCTCCAAAACTAGACTTGGAATGTGCAATTGTCCCTTGTTAAAAGAACAACTTTCATCTATGGCTATTTGGCCTAGCTTTATGAGTTACATGGGGCATAAATCCTTGAGTGATATTCTAATGTTAGTAATCCTCATAATTGGCCATGTAAATGCCAAGATTATTACCAGGTAAATCCACCATTTGCAAGTGAGCATGAGCATCAATCAAGATCGTAGATTTGAGGGAATGTAGCCTCCATCTTTGACTTTCAGTGAGAGAATCAAGGAGATTTGGAGTGTATAATGGCTCAATATTAATGCAAGAAGTACACACTCTGTTGGAGGTAGCTCAACGTCCACCTCTCAGTTAGCCCCAACAAGTTTGGATGTCCGAGTTGTAAGGCCCCCAAATGAGGAGAAGTTCAAAAGCACCATCCTGGATTCATATGATCTCGTGGATACGGTTTTGGGAGTGGATGCAGAACCAATCCTGACACTTGACCCAAATGACTCAGATAGCCTTATTCCACCTGATGCAGCTATTCTTGGGGCATAGGGGCGGAGAAACACAGATGCTCTCTGTGCTATTTTGACCAGTGCATTTGATTCTATCTTGACTCTGATTCAGCCTACTTCCAAGCTGAGTGAGGCCTAGAACATACTGAGAAGTTAGTATGAGACACAGAATCAAACCAGGATTCAAAACCTGGAGAATCAGCTTGCAGCTGAAAAGCTTTCCGACGGAGAAGCAGCTGGGGTATCATCATAAGGATCAAGAATCTGCGTGATCAGATAGCAATGGTCGGGATAGCAAAGACTAGTGAGGATTTGGCTAGGAGATGTATCCGAATTTTTCCATTCAAGCTTGTATGATGGCCTGGTTACAGCAGAAGCATGGAAAGATTCAGGGCCAGTGCCACTACTGCGACAAGAGCGGTTACATGGCAAGAGATTGCAGAAAGGAGGAGGATGAGAAGGGCATTGCCAAATCGTCTTCCAAAGGTAAAGAATCAGTCAACACTGCTGAAGACCAGTGGGATGAAGCTGTGGGTTGCCAAAGAGGAAAGTTGGTCCTTGGCTCAAACTCCAACAAGCAATGACTCATGGCTGCTTGACAGTGGAGCCACCCGCTACATGACCAGTAAGAGGGACTGGTACAGCTCTCTAAAGCCTCTCGGAGAACCCATCACTATGATGGTCGGCAACAATGCAAAATGTCCCATAGAAGGCAGAGGTACAATTTCTTTCTTGGCCAAAGATGGTATAGCTAAAGAGCTGTTAGATGTGTTGCTGGTACCACAAATCAAGAGAAACTTGCTGTTAGTTGTTGCAATAACTGATTACGACTTGGAGGTGCGCTTCAAGAAGACTGGAGCAGTGATCGTTGATGGACTTGGCAAGGAAGTCGGAAAGGCAGTTCAATGCGGCAATCTATACCGGATATGAGCTGTTTTGTTGAGCCGGTTCTCAAACAAGCACCCAGATGGTGGACAGGCATGCGGATGCTGAAGCATCTGAAAGGTACTCTAGAGTATGGCATCGCCTACAGATCGGGCGAGTCCTTAGAAGGTTATTGCGACTCGGACCGGGCGAGAGATTGTGATTCCAGGAAGTCAGTTTCCGGATATTGCTTCTCATTGGGATTTGGAGTGACCTCATGGATCAGTAAGAAGCAACCAATAGTGGCATTTCTTCAATAGAAGCGGAGTACAAGGCATCGTGTTTTGCAGCTTGTGAGGCAGTCTGGCTAAGGAGGATTGTGTGGTATATCAGAGTTCCAGTCAGTGAAGCAACCATGCTGAGGTGTGACAACCAGAGTTGCATGGCAATTGCCAAGAACCCGATATTCCATGCCCGCACAAAACACAGAGAGATTGAGTATCTCTATCTGCAGGCCTCCTCAACCCTAGGCTACCAGCAGGTGGACAGAGACAAGGGCGGCCGTCATTGTGGGGGTGCGGCACAGATCGCACATGCTGTTGCCGTTTCTACGTCGGAACCCGGGAGCGATGAAGCTTTTCTGTCCATTGATCCGGAGGAGGGATGTGGGAGGTAGCTCAACGTCCACCTCTCAGCCAGCCCTGACAAGTTCGGACGTCCGAGTTGGGCATCTAGACTGCGGACATCCGGGCTAGTCGGGCTGGTCGCACCCAGAGTTCTATAAAATAGGCCCACCCATAGTATTATACAATAACTTGAAGAAGAACCTCAATCCAGCATCTGTCAGGATCATAGTAGTTAGGGGGTTGTTTGAAATGGGTTTCCTAAAAGTTTCAAGCACGTTTCATAAAATCAGCCCAAAGTTTCCTACAAGTTTCCTACCTGCAGGTTTTTTGCATGTACAAAATTTCATATATATACTGTATAAAATATGTAAAATAACACTAAATGCATAGAATACATGGAAACATCAATTTGAAGCCTACAGTCTTTGAATCACAAATAACAAAAACCATATAATCATCCATCATCAATGTGAAATGATCATGATTCATAGACCATAGTCCACTGTCCATGATCCATGATCCAATCATCCATCATTCCATGCCACAAAAAAAAAACCATACATGACACTAAATAAAAAACTTTATCAAAAGAGTCGCACAGATTTCGACGTTAGATTTGGGGAAAAAAAAGTCAAAAAATTTGCTTGAAAAAAACACATTTTTTACAAGGAAACGTTTCCAAGTTTCCTTCCCTATAGGAAACGCATTTCCTAACTACTATGGTCCAGATCACCATCTAAGCTCATAGGAGCGCACGGATGGAGCAGCAGCCACCATCGCTATCTGATCACGTAGACTGTTATAATCAGAAAAATTTGTTTCTCTCCATTAGATTGTCTCTTGCCTTGCTGTTATCTGTTTTGTATTCCTTTGTGCCCTGTTTCCTTACACACTCTCACCTCCCACTATTATTGCCTCTATTGTTGTCATTATTCCATGTTTATTTTGTGATTATGTTAATCTTAATGTAAGAAGTACTCTGGCTTCCCATAATTATTGCCTCTATTGTCTATTCCATGCTTAATTTGTGTTTACGTTAATCTCATTCTCTCCAGCTCATTGTGTTAATCATGTTCAAATCATGAAGGTAATCACACTTTGAGCCTCCCTAAACCTAACAGTGGTATCAAATCCTTGAACCATGATATTATCTTTTCTAATCACTCATCATGTCTTTCATTAGATACTAATCATTTTGCTAATCATTATTATTTCTAGCCAGCATACCCTCACTAATTAGCTCATTGCTCCCTCTACCAACATCCAAATGCAAAACTCTTTTAGGGAAGTCTATTAGACATGGATGCAACTTTCTACCAGCCCATATTCGAGCAAGCCTTGTGGGGCACCTTCAAAAATTGGGGAAAGTCCAAAATTGGAAGATTGAAGAATAATTGGACCAAACCCACTTAGGGTTTTGACATTGGCATTAAAAGCTTCCATGTTATTATCATGAACCTCAAGAATCATGTGCATAATGGTCAGCATGGACATAATCTTATTTTTGTAATTTCATCAATTTTGAGCTGACTAAAGGACAAATTGGAGAAATTGACGATATGGACCAGTGACAATCATTTAAAATAAGAGGTTTACAGTACTACTTTCATCAATTTCTACTTTCCTTTAGCAATTTTATCAATTCTCCCAAATCTGTATTTTTCTTAATCAGAGTTAGAGCTTAATCCATGACTAGTGAGGCCAATCCTTGCAATTGAGTGTGCAAATCTCTAACTGGGGTGTTGCTATTCGCTTGTATAAGCTTACTTTGCATCAATTTGATCATAAGACCTTCAATTAAAGCCTCCAAATCACCCTATTTTTTTCATTGTTAATAGAGAACTAGCCTTACTAATTTAGTGAGTAGTCATTCATCCAAATCAACCTATTTTTGGTTTACTTGTGCACACAATTTACACATGGCATTGCATGTCGTACAGTCCTTGACCACATGTGATGAGGACACATCCCAGTCTATTGCTTTCTCAAATCCTACATTGCATACACACATTTAATGAAGGGGGGATCATTTAATTTCATATGATTAGATATGCTTTATGCCATTCAATTTATGTAAGTGAGCTAGACACCACCGTTCCCCATTCATGCGATGGGTAAGACCTCTCACATCACTTATGGCATCCTTCATTGATGAGAATGCACTTCATGATTCAATGTACCCTAGGTTCTCATTGGCCCTCATGTTTTATCATGGAAATAATGAGTAGATGCTTTCATTGGCCTTCATGACACTCATGGAAAGAATGGATTGGCTTTTAATAGCCTTCATGATTATCATGGATATATTGGGCATGTATGCGCACATGGCAAATGCACTTTCTACTGTGAACTTCGGACTTCATCAACAAGAAGAAGCAAGACTTCACTTGAAAGGCTTTTCCAAAAGCAATCAAATTGAAAGAAGAACGCCCTAGTGGAGAAAAAGAACTTCATGATGCCTTCCATGAGGCCAATATTATTTTTGAATACTATGCCTTGTAAATCACCAAAGGACCATTCCCTTATGGTGGGTAGCTACCCCTCATTCTAAGCATAACTATTGCGTTACAAGCATAACTCTATGCCTTGTAAATCACCAAAGGACCGTTCCCTTATGGTGGGTAGCTACCCCTCATTCTAAGCATAACGATTGCGTTACAAGCATAACTCTAGTATCCACATGGTAAGCTGGCATCTTTCATTATAACTGGCATTGTTAAACAACTAAGGTAAGACCCTCGGGCACTAGATTGATCATCATAACCAACATTCATAAAAAGTAACTAGGGCCCTAATGGATTGAGCATTGCCATCATCACATCAACATTGCCATGAATTTCTATTGAGGGGGGATATTAGAAGAACTACATTCATCTATGGCTCTTTGGCCCCATTAGCTTAAGGAGTTACATGGGGCATAAATCCTCGAGTGATATTCAAAGGTTAGTAATCCTCGTAATTGGCCATTAAATGCTAAGATTATTACCAAGAATCTCTACCATTTACAAGTGAACATGAGCATCAATCACGATCCTAGATTTGAGGGAAGGTAGCCTCCATCTCTGAGTTTTAATGAGAGAATCAAGGAGATTTGGTGGGGTGTGATTAACACCTAATCCCACTCTATCAGTTGTAGTCATTGCCTATATAATGGTTCAATCTTAATGCAAGAAGTACAATCTCACTTCCCATAATTATTGCCTCTATTGTCGTTAGTATTCCATGTTTAATATGTGAATAAGTTAATCATAAAGCTAATCACATAATTTGAGCCTTCCTAAACTAACAGCCTTAACTTTGTGTTTCGAATATGCACATCCCCACACTACACTTGGAACATGGAACTCTAAAGTGACTTGGAACATGCTCTTGTTGGAACACTTACCTGAATCAGAGATGAAACATGGCATTTAGAGATGACTTGGAATGGGCTTTATGCTGGGTTGGAAAAGGGCATTTGACAAGATGCTTGGAACACGTTTTCTAGTTCAAAAAATGTGGCATTGATGATGAGTTTGGGTGATGATGATGATGATGATAATGACAGGGATGAAAATAAGAGTGTATGAGATGAACTGAGGTATATGTAGCAAAGAGTACTGGTTGAAAATCAAGAGAAACAAGCCAAGCTCTCTACATGGATCTTATATGAGTGAAAGGAAGAGGCTAGTGTGGTTAACCTCTACATGGCTATGATATGAGTGAAAGGAAGGGGCTAGGGAGGCTTTGGATGGAGTTCTCACACATTCATACTACGAGAGAGAGAGAGAGAGAGAGAGAGAGAGAGAGAGAGAGAGAGAAGAAGAAGAAGAAGAAGAAGAAGAAGAAGAAGAAGAAGAAGAAGAAGATTGTATTATCGTCCACTGGGGGCCAAATATGACCCATCATGGGACCAACAAGCTAGTACTAGACAAAAAAAAAAAAGAGAGTCTCCTTCTGTTACTATGAAGGGTAAAACTAGCAAGCTAGTGTGTGGCATAATGTGACTCAAGCTCCCCTTTATGTTTGAAGAGTCCAGTGATAAATGCCCCCACAACAGTGGGTGTGGCTGTAAGCAATACTTGCGGCAGCTGTGTGTGGCCTTCAAGGAGTTTGTGGAAAGAAGTGGTAAGGCAGCCCCTTCCACTGTTTCTTCTCCTATTAGTAGGTCTGCAACTTCTTCTCCTTCCACAGGTAGCAACAATATGTCTGAGAAGGCTCTTGATAAAGGCAAGAAAAAAATGAGGTGCAACTATTGTAAGCCAACTGATCATGTCATTAAGAATTGCCCTAAGCTAAAGGCTAAAGAGGCAAAGAAAAAAGAGTTAAATGCAGCCACAATAGCGGATGCTTCTACAAATGCAAATTCTGCAAATGTTGTGCAGGATAGAGAATGGGCGTTTAGCGTGTATTGCCAGTATGACCCATCGGTACATGATGCATGTTTGGTAGTTTCTGTTGACTCTGATGTATGGTATTTTGACAGTGGTGCTACAAAGCACATTACCTCGCATCATGATATGTTCACTTGTCTTGAGGCTGTCCCTAATGGGAATACTGTCACATGTGCCAATAATGCTTCTTACCCAGTGAAGGGCATTGGTAAAATTATGCTTACTACTCTGCAAATGGCAGCGCTTTCACACTTTCAGATGCTTTGTATGTGCCAGGGATAAAGAAGAATCTATTGTTTGTCTCTGTGCTTGCTAGACTTGGACTTGTAGTCAAATTTATGGATGACAGATGTACTGTTCATGATTTGACTTCTGGTGATATGATTATTATATCTAGCACCTTGTTTCATGGGCTGTATAGGCTCAATTCTTATGACAAGTGTGTGGAAGATTCAGTAAATGCAGTTTCTGATGAAAAGACAGTTTCAGATGCAAAACTATGGCATACTCGTTTTGGTCATCTGAACTTTGCTAGTTTGCTGTGTTTGTAGAAATTTGATATGGTTGCTTCATTGCCCCCTCTTGAGGCACCATTGAAACATGTTTGTGAAGGCTGTATTTTGGGCAAAATGCAGCGTTCTGCGTTTCCAAAGGATGGTTCTGTGCAGGCCACTCGTAAATTGCAACTTGTACATAGTGATGTATGTGGACCTATGCAAACTCCGTCATTTGGTAAACACTTGTACTTTGTGACTTTCATTGATGATTACTCAAGGCATGCATGGGTATATCCACTGAAGGCAAAGTCTTAAGTGTTTTTGTGCTTCAAACAGTTTTTACTTATGGTTAAAAATGTATCCAATTGTACTGTGGGCACCCTCCGTTCTGATCGAGGGGGGGAGTATATGTCTAAAGAGTTTGATGCATTTCTAGCTAGTCGTGGGATAAAACACCAATGTATAGTGCCGTATACCCCTCAGCAAAATGGTGTTGCTGAGAGGAAAAACAGGTCACTTATGGAGATGGCATGATGTATGGTCAAGAGCCAAGCTTTGCCACATGCGTTTTGGCTTCAGGCTGTCATCATGTGTGCTGCATATGTACTCAATAGGTATCCCACTATGGCCTTGCAGTCTGTTACTCCATATGAAGCTTGGCATGGCAGGAAGCCTTCTATTGGTCACTTGTGTGTCTTTGGTTACTTGGCCTATGCTTTAGTGCCTGTGCAACAACGTAGAAAATTGGATGATAAGGCTGTCAAATGCATTTTTGTTGGTTACAGTGCTGAGAGCAAGGGTTACAGATTGTATCATCTGCAGTCAATGCGTATCTTGATTAGTCGAGATGTTTTTGTGGAAGATGCTATGCAGCCTTTGTTATCATGTACCAAAGAGACAGGTGTGAGCTCACGGGATGTATTTGATACGTTGTTGCCTCCGTTTACAGGTGGGAATTCAAGTGTAAGTCCTAATGAGGTAATTATTCAGTCTATGCAGATTTCAAACAACATCATAGATCAGCCTATTTCTGATGCAGATTTACAAGATGTAATTTATGAGGATAGGGCTGAAAATGAGCAGGCTAGAGGTATGCCTAAATGGCTGGTGTAAACCTTGCGTGATAGTAAAATTGATGCACCTATTTCTAGTCGTACTCGTTCAGGTTTTCAGCATGCCTCTTATGCGTCAGATTGTTATGCTTTGGCTGTGTCTAGTATGTGTGAAGAGGAAGAACCTCTTTCATTTGATGAGGCACAAAAATCAGAAAATTGGTTGGCTGCAATGCAAAGTGAATATGATGCTGTAATGAAGAATGGTACATGGTCTTTGTGTGATTTGCCTATTGGTAAAAAGGTCATTGGATGATGGTACATGGTCTTTGTGTGATTTACCTATTGGTAAAAAGGTCATTGGATGTAAGTGGTTTTTAAGTTGAAACGAAAGCCAGATGGTAGTGTTGATCGCTATAAGGCTAGACTTGTTGCAAAGGGTTATGCTCAAGAAAGGGGCATTGATTTTGATGAGACCTTTGCTCCCACTTGTCGTATGATACCATTCGTAGCATTTGTGTTATTGGCAGCTCATAATGGTTGGAATGTACATCAGTTAGACATAAAGACTGCGTTCTTAAATGGAGATTTGCATGAGGAGGTGTATGTATCGCAGCCTCATGATTTTGTTTAAAGAGGGCAGGAAAACAAAGTGTGCAGGTTGAAAAAGGCTTTATATGGTTTAAAGCAAGCTCCACGAGCTTGGTATGAAAAGATAGATGCATATTTGATTGCACATGGTTTTCAGAATAGTCCAACAGAAAGCACTTTGTATGTTAAACGTGTGGATGATGTACATCTAATCATTGCTCTCTATGTCGATGACATGCTGCTCACAGGACCAAATGAGAGTCATATTGCTGATTTTAAGGCTGATTTGAATGCCTCTTTTGAGATGTCAAATTTGGGACATTTGCATCATTATTTGGGGATACAATTTAAGCAGTGTGATGGAGGTATTGCTTTGTGTTAGACAAAGTATATTGAGACATTGTTGCGGAGATTTGGCCTTGAAGACTGCAAGCCTATTGCTACTCCAATGGAGACAGGTTTAAAGTTGAGTCTTCATGATGCTGGAGATCACTTTGATGTCACACTCTATCAGGCAGCTGTTGGTTGCCTCATTTATGTATGCATTACGAGGCTGGACATTCAGTTTGCAGTCTCACAGGTGAGCAGGTTTATGCATAGCCCAGGGTCTCAGCATTGGAAGGCAGTTAAACGCATCTTTCTCTACTTGAGTGGTACCATACATCTTGGGCTGTTTTATCCCAAGGGGGGATCGTTGCCGTCAGATTTACATGCTTTTTCGGACTCAGATTGGGCTGGTTGCTATGACACAAGAGTGTCCACAAGTGGTTTTTATTTCATGCTCGGTAGCTCATGCATATCTTGGTTGAGCAAGAAGCAACCTACTGTGGCCACTTCTAGTTGTGAAGCTAAGTACAGGGTAGCTTTCACAGCTACGATTAAGTGTGTGTGGCTCAGACGACTGACTTGGGTGTTGGACAGGAGTCTGCCACCTCTATCCTCACTGACAGTCAGAGTGCATTGGCAGTTACGAGAAACCCAGTTTTTCATGCTCGCACGAAGCACATTGAGGTGCATTATCACTATGTCAGGGAGAGACTCTCAACAGGAGAGATCAGCTTGGCCTATGTGCCAACACAGGACAACCTCGTCGATCTTTTCACAAAGGCGCTTCATCGTGAGAAGTTCGAAGCTTTTGGCAAAGCTTTGGGCTTGCTCCCCTTTGTGGACTGATCTACTTCGGGCATGGCACTCCCCTATACATGAGTGCCAGCTCCCGTTCACACCATCACTCCAGGGGAGATTTGTTGCCATATATATAGGCAGTGATGTGTGTAAACACACTTAGGACCGTCGGGGCACTTTTTCCCTCTTTAGGAGGTTTTTTTCCCCGGCTTGTATATACGCCCATCCTTCTAGGACTAACTAATCTTTTGTACATTGACACAATCTAATACATTGTGTGTTGTGTGCATTCTTGCTTCTTCTTCTCCAAGCTTTGTGTGCTTTCCTGCAACCCTAATTCCAACAGTCGGCAGTGCAAACAATTCATGTGGTTATACAATACATGCGTGGTTATACAATACATGCGTGGACCACACATGGTCCATTTGCTCAACAATCACAAACACACATGTGTTTCCTCCAAGTGTTTGGCTAGTTTAGAAAGGCACAAACCTTACGAGCGACGAGGTGCAAGCTCAAGAAGGAGCTAGATTTGTTTCACGAATGAAGAGTTTACAAGAAGAGAACATAACAAGAAGAACAACCCCGAGGTACAAGGCAGGAGTGTCACAGATATAGCAGCCAAAAGAATAGAAAATGCTCTCACTTTGTCAGCTACAATCATTGCAAAAAGGGTCATGAAGAAAATGGAGCATGAGGTGTTTGTAGTAGAGATTGACTATTCGAGGATACAAGGTGAGAGGTATGATTCATAATTGCAAAGCTATCATGTTGTACATGTCCTAGATTTTTAGATGAGAGCAGGTGGGGGACATCCATTTGTTGCTTCTAAGTGCCTTTTGTTGCTTCTGAGTGCTTAATAGTGCTTCAAAAAGCTGCCAGCAGGTGCTTGAGAGTTCTTCCAAATGCTTCCAAGTGCTTATGCTCGTAATGGCTTAACAGAGCTTCAGAAGTGATAACAGGAGCTTCTAACTGCTTGTGCTTGTAAGTGCTTCCAAGTGCATCCAAATGTTTCTGTGTGCTTCTTAGTGCCTTTTGTTGCTTCTGAGTGCTTAATAGTGCTTCAAAAAGCTGCCAGGGTGCCTGAGAGTTATTCCAAATGCTTCCAAGTGCTTTTGCTCGTAATGGCTTAACAGAGCTTCAGAAGTGATAATAGGAGCTTCTAACTGCTTCCAAGTGCTTGTAAGTGCTTGCAAGTGCTTGTAAGTGCTTGCAAGTGCTTCCAAGTGCTTGCTAGGGCTTCTTAATGCTTGCTAAGTGCTTGCTAGTGCTTCTAAGTGCTTGCAAGTGCTTCCAAGTGCTTCTAAGTGCTTCTAAGTGCTTCCAAGTGCTTCTAAGTGCTTGCTAGTGCTTCCAAGTGTTTGCTAGTGGTTCTAAGTGCTTCCAAGTGCTTCTAAGTGCTTGCTAGTGATTCCATGTGCCTCTAAGTGCTTCCATGTGCTTCTAAGTGCTTCCAAGTGCTTCTAAGTGCTTGCTAGTGGTTCCAAGTGTTTTCTAGTGGTTCTAAGTGCTTCCAAGTGCTTCTAAGTGCTTGCTAGTGATTCCATGTGCCTCTAAGTGCTTCCAAGTGCTTCTAAGTGCTTCCAAGTGCTTCCAAGTGCTTCCACATGCTTTACTTGCTTCTAAGTGTTGCTAGTGTTTCCAAGTACTTCCAAGTGCTTCCAAGAAATTCCATGTTATTCCAAGTTCATCTAAATGGATCCTCAAGCTTCTAAGTGCTTGCAGGTGCCTGAGAGTGCTTTATAGTACTTTACAACCATTTACAAGTGCTGCCTGGTGCAGAAAGTGCTACTAAGTGTGTTTAAGAGCTTTACCCAATGAGTGTCATAGCTTTACACTGATTGAAAGTGCGTCATAATGCTTACCAATGCTATAGATTGCTTCAGAATGATTTATAATGCTTAATAGTGTCTAAATTTGTCTTCTTTGTCACAGAGGGACTTCTATATGCGGTTCCAAGTGGCTCGTCCTAACATAAGGATCTCCCTCATATGTTTTGAGGATCTAAAGCCATACTTTGTACGCAAGTTGAAGGACCGCAACACTTGTTGCTGTGAATACCATGTGCAGCTTTTCTACTTCAAGGAAGCTCTTAATCAGATGTGCCAGGGAAGATATGGGCTACATGGCCGGCCATGCAGTTACAGGTGCCTTGTTTGCAGTTCTCATGAACAGCGTAGTGCGCGGCCTCCAATGCCACATTTCCAAGCTTAACAGACCTGTGGGAGTCTATATTGTGCCCAAAACCCATTGACTGTGCTTATCACTGTAGACAATGTCTTTTGGGTACATGCCAACATTGTGGCATTAAACAGATCTCCTTGTGTCCACATGAAAAAAGCGATGACATCTCTATGATGACTGCCAAGCTTTTTGACGACGTTCCTACACAAGAAGTGGATGAGAATGGTCAAGCAAAAACTCGGAAAGATCTTGTTGTTCGCCAAGTCAGCCTGAGGACTTTCACTTCCTTGCTTCAAAGCATATTGGGAAACTTCATCAAACACAATTATAAGTACAAATGGCAAGCTGAACAATTCAAAGAGTGTTTGGATAAATTTCTAGATGATGTAGTGGTGTCGGTAGTGGATTTTGCAGAGAATTACTCCTTCAAGGTGCAAAATGAAATTTAGTCAATGCATTGGTATTCAACTCAGGTGACAATCTTGGTCCACATTTCGTACCTGTGTGATGTGCTTGGTACCATTCGGAAGACAACCCACTTCTACATCTTTGATGACAAAATCCATGACACTTTGTTTGTGCAGCATTGCTTTCTTTTACACAATGAGTCACTGAAATCTCAAGGATGCAGTGCCAAGCGACACTGGGTGTGGTCTGATGGCGCTGCTTCACAATTCAAAGCAAGGCGCCCTTTCTATTTTGTAGCCCGATACTTCAATATGACAGGTATTGAGATGATGCACAGTTTCTTCGCATCCGGCCATGGGAAGGGCGAGCACGATGGGGCTGGTGCGGTGCTCAAAAGAGCTCTCACACAGGAGCAGCTGAAATATGACGGATGGGTGTTACATAACGCTTCAAGTGTGGTGGCATTCCTCAACGCAACCCTCAGGAAAGAATGTCCATTGACAGGGAAGAAAGTCGATCGTAGATTTTGGGAGGTCAAGCTCGGTGATGTAGACAGAGATAGAAGTGGGATTGCATGCAGATCAAAGGGTCTCGATCCTTCCACTGTGTCAACGACTACAGTCAATCAGATATGCACGGGCTACGGTGCAGACCATTGTCCTGCTTTTGCCATGCGTGCATGAAAGGCCAATGGAGGAGATGTGTAAACAAGGACCACATTGAGAGGTGGCAGTACTTACGAATACAACTGACTGTCAATGTTCAAAACGATGGAGAAGCATCCAGCGATGATGAGTTACCAGGAGCCCCCATGTATGCTGGCCACCATGACGACCTAAGTGATGCCTTGATGGTTGGCCAGAACTTCGCAGCAGTGAATGCAGAAGAGCCAGGTGCAGACTTCTACATCTTGAAGTGCACTAAAACCAAGCGCTTGACCATCAAATCTGAAAGGGATGAATGGCATAACCGTATTCAAAAGAACTCATTTGTCGTTGAGGGACTCTTCTATGACAAGGTAAATGGCCAAGATGACACCTACGTTCTTTTGGATGACAAGCCCCCCTGCTTTTATCTACTCCCACCTGGTGCGATGCATCAGGTTTTCGATGTGCTCGGTAGAAGGTGAGCCTAATGTATATGAATTGTCAAATGATCTATTTGAACAAATCTACAATAGCATGCCCCCAGAGGAGAACTTGTAAGTTCTAACTTTCAAGCTAGCACAATGCGTCCTCCTAAGAAGCACTATTTCGCACGTTCAACTCTTTGACAACACTTTCAGTAGTAGACAAGCACTTTAAGACCACTTGACACACAAGCACTTTCAGATTACCTAGAAAAGCACTTTAAGAAACTAGACAAGCACTTTCAGACCACTTGACCAGCACTTCCCAAACAATTGAAGTACCTACACAAGCACTTGACAAGCACTTGGAGGCCACATGGTAAACACCTGTCAGGTACTTTTAGTACCTAGACAAGCATTCCAGACCACTTGACAAGCGCTTTAAGCACCTTGACAAGCACTTTCAGATTACCTGACCAGCAGTTAGCCACAATACTTTCTAGTACCTAGATAAGCACATGTTTAGCACTTTTAGACCGCTTGAGAAATTCTTGTCAAGCACTTCAGTACCTGGACAAACACTTTTAGTATCTAGACAAGCACTTTCAAACCACTTGACAAGCACTTCAATACCTAGACAAGCATTTTCAAACCACTTGACAAGCACTTTTAGTGTGTAGACCATCACTTTTAAACCACTTGACAAGCACTTCAGTACCTAGACAAGTACTTTCAGACCATCACTTTCTTAAGAGTCCACAAAATGCAACCATAGTATAAACTAAAGAAAATGACACCAGATTGACACAAAATCGTTCCAAGGTCAAAACCATTTTTGTTTGTATATATGTCAAGGTTGTGGAAGTTAGCCACACAATTAAGGCACGGTGTCAGATTACATTAAGCTACACAGTAAGAGCATGGTATCTTGGCAGTGAAGGGGCTACAGGCAGTCCTCTGTACAATGGAAAAAATGCCAGCAAAAGCACTTCTAATTTGCTGTTTTACTCTTTGGACGCTTATCCTTTCTTTCTTTAGGATCCAGATTGGGTGTAATTTTTGACAACGTGGGGGCTTCAATTTCTTTCATTTCCTCAACATTGTTCCGCACGATTCTCCAATTCGACCATTGCAAGGCATCATCCCTGACATCAAAAGGGCACTCTCTGACAGTTTTTGCTCTGTCAACACTTCCTGCCCACTGCAACACAAAGTCAGCCACATCTTGTTTCAGAAAATTTTCCCACTGCCCCTCAGTCTACTTCTCCACTTTAGGAAGGATCACATAGCATGCAGGATCACTAGAGTACATTTTATACAATGAGTCATCTAGCACAAGTGTATTTGTCTTATTGAATTTCGGAAAAAGATGCTAGAAGGTATCCAGGTTTTTCAAGAACATTGGCCTAGGAGGATTATCAAAGCGCCAAGTGCAAACATGGCAAGCAGTTTGCGACAACCATCCACTCATGCATTTCTTGGCTTGAGGCAGGCACTTATCCATAGCTGTCTCCAATTCCCTGCCTCTATGGGAGCTCCACACAAACACCTCTGCAAGTAAGATTACCTCTGCATCCTACCGTACGTAATAGGTGATGTTCTCATCCTCACAGACTTTGGAAAAGTACAGCGTTGAGACATTTGGGGGAATGTCTGTCTTGTGCTTAATATCTGGGTCCATGTACACCTTTGTCGACGCGGCTTGGCTCTCCAGTTGGAGCACTAACATGACTTAATGTCTTAATGACATCAGTACCTGGGATAGCAATAGAAAATCAGGTTAGGAGCATAGGTAGTTAATATGATCACAATGATCATGGATAATCATGTCTGAGGATAACATGTTACAGCAACCAAAATTACCTTGTGTGATCTCAGAACCAGGTGTCTCCCTCAGGATGCCTCCATCACCAAGCACATCAGTTTTTTCAGCAGACAGACTACAACCCTCAAAGTTTTTGTATTTCATCATCAAGGCGTCTAGGTTGAAGGGGGCGTCCACATCATGCATGGACAAGGTGGAAGCGGTTGGGTCCACCCCCTCGCCAAGCCTCTGGCTCACCTGAGACATAACAGACAATTACTGTACATATCAAAAGTAGCATAAATCATGTCCTATGAAAGAGGCATGCCTTACCTATGGACTCCTCATATGCATTCCCAAGTGCCCAAAATCTTGCTACAAGTGGTATCTCCCACGAACAGTCCCCGGAACAATGCACTTGGGCTCAATCCCACAGACAATGGAAAAGCAAAAGGGGTGGTACTTGTGGGCACATGGCAGATAATAAACGCCGGCCGCATGTTTGCTTGACAGCATTTGGCGATAGGCCACACAAGATCCACTAATGAGGACAGTGTCAGCACCTAGGACAGACTTGGCAGGCGGGGTAGGCACTAGAAGGGCTCTCCCCTCTCTCTTCAAGAAAGTGCATGCCTCCTTCACGAAGGAGGCCTGTCTCCTCAGCTCACATAACACATGCTCCATTTTCTCAACCGAAGCCTGCACATAATGAAAAACAACCAGCCATCAGAACTTTCAAGCATGTGTAAGTGGTTTGAGCACCTGTCAGTGGTCTGTGTGCAGTGCCCTAAGGTCTAAGCACCAGTGAGTGGTCTAAGCACTTAAAAGTGGTCTAAGCACTTGCAAATGATGGAACCACTTGCAAGTGGCTCTTTCTTCCAAGTGTTCTAAGCACCTGTTAAAGGTCTTAGAAATTGTATGTGCTTTGTGCTTTTGCTATTGTTTTAAGCACTTACAAGTGGTATGAGCACTTGAAAGCGGTATGAACACTTGCAAGTGGTCTTGAACTTCGCTAGTGGCCTAGATGTGTGCTTCTAAGTGCTTCCAAGTGCTTCTAAGTGTGTGCTTCTTCTAAGTGCTTCTAAGTGTGCTTCTAAGTGATGCCAAGTTCTTCTAAGTGCTTCCAAGTGCTTCCAAGTGTGCTTCTAAGTGCTTCCAAGTTCTTCTAAGTGCTTCCAAGTGCTTCTAAGTGCTTCCAAGTGCTTCCTAGGCACTTGCAAGTGGTATGAACACTTGCAAGTGGTCTTAGAAATTGCAAAAGGCATGAACACTTACAAGTGGCCTTAGCACTTGCAAGTGGTATGACCACTTGCAAGTGGTCTTAGCACCTTCAAGTGGTCGAAGCACTTATTAAACTTCTAAGAACTTGCATGATTTCTATGCATTTGCTAGTGATGTAAGCACTTACAGTGGTATAACACTTACAAGTGGTCAAGTGGTCTGAATACTTATGAGTGGTCTATGAACTCGATGACCTCTAAGCACTTACAAGTGGTCACATCACTTGCAAGTGGTCTGAATACTTATGAGTGGTCTATGAACTCGATGACCTCTAAGCACTTGCAAGTGATGCAAGTGAAACAAGCAAGTGGTGTAAATGCTACACCACTTTTAAGTGCTTGAATCACTTGCAAGTGCTTGGACCACTACTTAAAGGATAGAAAAATGCTTGAGTTTTAAAAAGTACCTGCATAGTGGACACCTCCTCCTTCATCTCTGTAGAGCAGACGTCACAGCACCAGAAGCCACTGAGACCACCCTCTCCAGCACTCCTATCTTAGCTTCCTTCTTCAGAATGAGAGCTTCATTTTCTAGGGGAGATGCTTTTAATATCTCCATGTCTGCTCTAAGTCTCTCCATCTCTACTATAATCGGGGCATAGGCCGAATAGGTGCCTTCGTTGCGTAGCCACAAATCCCTCTTCTCTACTAAGACTAATTTAGCAGAATCAACCTTCACTTCAGCAATATGGGCCTGCCCATCAAGATCTTCAGCAATTCTACCTAACCATTCTATGTATAGGGGCTGGGATGCAACCTCAGTCGGTTTTGCAAGGTGATTAGACACTGTCAAGGCGTAGGAGTCAACAGCATGCTTTGTTTGTCCATATAAGATAGAAACACCGTAATTGGACATGAACTTGCTCACTTTGCGATTCAAACCTCCCTGTTGAGCCTTCACATTCTCCAAGACCATACCACCCACCACAGCCCATGCAATCTTGTGACTTTTGGGTTGAGCTTTAGCAGCTGCACAATTCTCAAAGGCAAACCCCCTAGCAAAATTTGTCATTAGTTCCCCATTAGAGGGGGCAGCCTGGTACACTTTCTGATTCAAAAGACGGCAAGCGTTGTATAGGTGATCCTGCACCATATGCAGGAAGACCTTTGTCTTCTTCTTTTCGGGAACTTTGAAGACAGTCAGCCACTCCTCAGGTGGCAAATCCTCGACACTAAGGTCTTTGGGCAGCTTGCCCTCCATGCTCAAGCATACTCAGCATGCAACTCAGCTGCTGGGTGCTGAGTAGCAAAAACGGGAGAGCTTGGGGTACTGAGATGACGCTGTGTCAATAAGAGAACAAGCAAACGTTAGTTCTCAAGGGGAGCATGCATTGACAGGGAAACAATGTGCAAACAAAAGCCACACTTCTACTGCTGCTCTGCATCTTCTTGGCACCCGTCCTTCTAACAGAAGACCGAGGTTGGAACGATATGCTGTGCACATGAAAGTTTAATTATCTTTGAGGTTGGCAGCATCTAGGAATATGTGTAATGTATGGTTGACATATGTAGTGATTTTCATTTGTTTTGAGTTTTTTTATAGGCATGGACACTTGTGATGGCTTTCATGAGAGCAGGCGCTGCACCGTAGTATGATGCTACTAAAGTTAACCATATTTTTTATGTGACTGAAAAAAGTGTGGATACGAGACAATAACGAGAAGCCATGGAGAGGTAAGAGAAATTTCTAAAATAGACCCCATTCATGAGTCCCAAAGTATATATGTTTTGAGGCACTTTTTTTATTGTTTATGTGTGTCGAGGCTTGCAACACGCTTGACAGACATGGGAACACATATTGGATTCTATGACAAGACGAGGGGATGTTATCCTTGACCTATTTGCTGGAGCAGGTTATTTGACCAGGGTATGCAGACATGTTGGGAGAAATGTTGTTTGTGTTGAGCCCAATGTTAAAGTGGCTGCACATGCCTTGTTGCCACTTGCTTAGTTGTAAAAATCTTACTTGATCAAGAAATATACAACACTATTGTGAACTATTTTATAGTTAAATGAGTGCTTGTGAGAGGGAGAGAGAGTGAGCCATCCAATTGTATGTATTTTCAGCACGATATAGGCTAAATTTGAATACTATTGTGATGCCATTAATCTTGACACACAAGGAAAGGGCAACACTCAAGCATACATAAGCACACCAGTGCCACCCCATGCACGCAAGAATATAGCATGTCTTTGGACAAGATCACACGAGCTTGAGATTGAAAGAGGAGCATGGCAAAAGGTGCCAAGGTAGGAAAGAGTTTGCAAATTTTGTGACATGAAGGCCATGGAGACAGAAGAACATATGGTCATGGTTTGTCCTCGACTCTGCTGGGCAGCAACAAATGCCTGATCAACTGCACGCTGCCTAGCCTTGTTTTGCCTGGACTGTTGTTGACTAAGCCGATGAAGGCACATGTAAAGTTCCTGTGGTGGGCGTTGTGAGGAAGAGCTATTGTGGAGGGGTTTTTAAATGCACAAATAGGCTATGTGGAAGTTAAAGAATCGATTTTGCAAGGCAAACCAATTGTCATGGAGTGTTGAGTGTTTGCAGATATTTCACACGTTAGTCACACAATAGGATGCAACTAATCAATGTCTTGAATTGTAGGTAAATTAACAGAGAAAGTACCCTAGGTGGGGATGTCTACCCATGGCTTTGGATCCTTGCAATGTTTTCTCTACAAAAGCATGGCTATTTGCATTGCAACATGTGGGGCTTCAGTATACTACTGCATGCCTACTTATGCACATTCAACGAGGCTAATGATACATGAAGGTGTGCATTAACATGCAGTCCAAAAAGGAAATTCTAAAGCCTCCCATCAATACGATCGAGGAGCTAATTAAGGAGGCAGTATCTGATTTATCATCCCTTGGACTTTTCAAAATTCAAATGAATATGGTGAAGTGGTGAGAACACCTAGTACAATGGAAAATCAAATTTGACTATAGTAGAGCTTGGAAGTCTATTAGAAGAAATGCAACCTCTCATCCAAGCACACAAGTAAAGGCTTCAAGAATCTATATAGTTTAAACTTTTTTTAGTGAACCTTTTTGGCATCTAATGTTATTAGTTCTTTCCTCCAGTTAGGTTTAAGAGAATGGTTAAGGCTTCAAAGCATGGTGGCCACCCAAGTGGCGCACACTCAACCATATTGGACATGAAAAGCAATGTGCATATGAATTCTTTCATGGGAGTGGATTCCGAGAACAAGGGACAAAAGATCAGGAGCGATGCTATATGTATTTAAGATATCAAGTACTGGACCATCATCGAGTGTCGACCTTATCAAGTCCCCCTTTTCCCAGCCGCTTCGCTCTGCCTCCCTTTCGCCTGCTCGCATTCGCCCCCTTTTGCCTGCTCGCATTCGCCCAGCTTTTGAAGGGCGAAGTGGCATCCTTACGCGATCATCCACGGGAGGAAGGAGAGACTCTTGAGGTGGACAAAGAGGCGATCAAAGAAGAGATCACCAAAACCCTCACCCACACAATCGAGGGGAAAATGGAGGCGGCCCGCGAAGGATGGGTAGAAGTGATGAAGAAGAACATCAAAAAGGAGGTGCAAGAAGATGTACAAGTGATGAAGAAGAACATCAAGAAGGAGGTACAAGAAGATGTACACACGATGCAGTCTACTCTTGATGAAGAGAAGATGCGACGGATCTGGCGCCTCAACATCCGAGTCACAGGGATACCAGAGAGCACTACCTCCACGCCCGAGATTGACGGGCGGAACCTATGTACCAAGCTAGGACTAAAGGAGGATGAGCCGCTCCCATTCACTAGAGTATGGAGGACAACCCCAAAGGACTCCACCAAAGGCAAGGCCTTAGTGCTACAGTTCCCGGACGAGGAGAGTAGGATGAGCTTTATGAGAAGACGGGCTATCTTGAGGAGCTTGCCAGGGGACCCCATCTACTTCGATGATGACCTCACATGGATGCAACTGGAGCATAGAAGATTATGCATGCCGAAGATCAAGGCGGCACGCAAAGAAGGGAAGAAGGCACATTATAGGGATGGTCACATCTACATTGATGGGAAGAGGGTCGAATAGCGCCATCTGGTCTATGAGACACGGAGGAAACAACATGAGGACAAAGAGATACACATAGCAATCTGGAACTGTAATGGAGTCCTATGGACACATCCAGGGAGACTTGAGGAGGTGATGGAGGGCCGGGATATCATCTTGCTTTGACAGAGACACATGAGAGCCCGGAGAGGGGCTTACCACGGGTTGAGGGTTATCAGTGGGAGTCAGCTCACCGACAGGGGATGAGACAGGCCACCTCCCGAGGTTCAGGAGGTATTGCAGTGCTTTTCAGGCATAGGTTACATGAGCATGTTCGAGTCGTAGCACGAGACTCGGAGGCGAGATCCATGTGGATTAGCTTACGCCTCTCGGCGACCAAATGGATTTATATCGCCCTTTGCTACTTTCCTCCGAAGGGGTCGCGGTTTGCCACCTCCGAGGAGCCGGGTGGAGGAGAGGCTAGTGAGTCTCCATACTCTGTCGTCTTATCTGAGGAGATCTTACACTATTCGACACTGGGAGAAGTCTTCTTGATGGGGGACTTCAATGCACGGACTCAGAGCAGACAGTGCGAGATCTATGACTTTGAGGATCCCCTGAGACTAGAGCCGCTAACTACAGAGGATACAGGGACCACTCGGATCTGCGGCGCTGATGGAGGAACTGACAGCACTGTGGATATGGGCAACATCTGCTGGAGCTTGGGGCCCGACACCATCTCGTTATTTATAATGGGATGACTCAGTGGCCAGATTCAGGTGGGTTGACTTGCTTTCCAGTGGGAGAGGCGGCAGTAGTAAAGTGGATTATGTGATGGGATCCCGGGAGGCAGCAGATATGGTGTCTCAGTTCACCGTACCACCATGCCCCATTGGGGCGGATCATACATACCTATCCCTCACTTTCAGGAGCTTATTGGAGACCCACCCACCCATCATACAGCCACCGCGCACTATTTTTCACTTCACTCAGGACCTAGCCTCAGGACCTAGCCAAGGTGTACGACTATCATGTTCATGATCAGCTATTTGCCTTAGATCCATCGGCACCCATGGCCATGCTCACCTCCCAGCTCTCACATGTACTTCACTCCGTAGCCCGCGAGGAGTTTTCCATACCACATACAGATAGGACGGCCACCTACATCTGGGAGCATGCCCCAGAACCGATGGTATGATGATGAGTGCAGAAACCTTTACCGCAGTCTCCGAGTGCAGAGGGCTCGCGGGGAGATCACTCGGAGGGAGGCAGGCAGGAGGATGCATACTCTCACCCGCCGTAAGCGGCGAGCTTATGAGGAGGCTCAGTGTACTGGGACACATTCTTCTCTTACAATACAAAGGATCCCCCTTTATAAAAGGGGCAAGGAGGCCCAAGTAAAGGGGGGATATACGCAAGGAGAGGATGGGGGGGAGGCTCATAAGGAGAGGATAAGGGGGAGAGGGACCCCTGTTTATAAGGGGGGAGGGAGGTGCAAGGAGAGGATAATGGGGGGAGAAGCATGAGGAAAGGATAAGGGGGAGAGGGACCCCCCTTTATAAGGGGGGGAGGGAGGCGCGAGGAGAGGATAAGGGGGGGAGAGGTGTGAGCGTGAGTAGAGGATAAGAGGGGGAGAGGTGCACGCACATGAAAAGCAAGGAGAGGTGCAGGTGCGAGGAGAGGCATATGAGCGAGTAGAGGATAAGGGGGGGAGGGCACATGCGCAAGGATAAGGGGGAGAGGTACTCGCCATTATAAGGGGGTCACTGATTTTAGGGGGACCCCTTTCCCAATAGCGGTGTGTTGTGGCAAGCCTGCGTGAGGATAAGGGGGAGAGAGATCCCCTTTTATAAGGGGGTTGCTAATTTAAGGGGGACCCCCTTCCCAACTATCCCCAATGGCAATGTGTTGTGGGGCAAGCTCATCAGAACCCACTCCACAACCCACTTTTGTGGGTCGTGGAGTGGGTTGCTAATTTAAGGGGGACCCCCTTCCCAACTGTCCCCAACGGCAATGTGTTGTGGGGCGAGCTCATCAGAACCCACTCCACAACCTAGGTCATGTGGTGAGTGGGTTGTGGCAAACTCACAATATGTGGCCGTTGGGGAGGGGTTCCCCCAAAAATAGGCAACCCCCTTATAAAGGGGGATCCCTCTCCCCCTTTATAAGCCTTTCCTCGCTCTTGTTGCGCTTGTGCCTCCCCCTCTGGGTGTGACCATTGGGGATCGTTAAGGAAGGGGTCCCCCAAAAAATAGGTGACCCCCTTATAAAGGGGAGTCCCTGCCCCCTCGGGCCTCTCTCCCCCTTATCCTCTCCTCATGCTTGTGCCTACTCACCTATCCTCTCCTTGCACCTAAAGGGGGTGGATTGCGGCCACCCCCTTTCGCCTCTCTCCCACCTCCCACAAAGAGCTCCCACCTCCCACCTCCCACAAAGAGCTCCCTCGACCAAAGCACTCTATTCTTTTTTGTGCTTTATTCTTTTTTCTAAAGAACTTTCTTTTTCAAAAAATTCAAACCGTGTGTTTTGGGTCTTTATGCAAAATGAGAGCATTAAATGTCATTAAATGTAATTTTTTTAGAAATCATTAAATGAAATTAAAAACATTCTTTTTTATTAGCAATCACTATTTTTGACAAAAAACAAATCAACAAAATAAAATCTATGATTGAGGAATAACTATTTAATGCATCCCGGGTACTGCTACACATTGTTCTTATTATAAATTCTTTCAGACTTTCTTATTTTTTTTTTAATTCAAGCACCCCTCTAACTCCATCTCTTCCACATTTTCTAACTCTATCTCTCTCACATTTTCATCTCTAATATTGTGCTTTGAGCTGTCTAAGCCTTTGTGTTTGCAATTGATTGCTCTGCTATATCAGATTTCTTTGGTGTCGTCAACAATGAGCGAATGGTATCTTTTTCTTGTGCAGGTCAATATTTGGTATTGAAAGACTGGGAGTTACAATCTCCTCTCTTTAGAAACCCAAATTCTTCTCCTAATTTCTTCACCATATGTGAGTTAGAAGACAACCCAAATCACCTAATGCAATTGTATCCAAGTAAGACCACCTCCCTCTCTACCGTGTATGTTTTGGACAACGAGTTGTCAAATAGATATCTAGTATTCCATCAAGTGAGGGTGAGAAAGGTGCTCCAAACAAACAAAATGATTTCTTGGATCTCACAGAAGATGCTCCATCAACGGTCTGTAGAGGTGATGGATCTCATGTGATTGAAGAACCTTTTGTGACAATTTTAGTGTGGTTCCAAAGGGTGATGAGTTGAACAACATTGTCAATGTCATAATGCATAGTAACTGTCATGGTGGTATATTGACGAAAATGTTCATGGGATGTCCGTGTATAGAGGAAGTTCTTGAAATATATAATGGAAACATTGCTTTTGATCTCCCTTGCACCTATGATTCTTTTGTTTCTCCCATTCATGGAATGGAACAAATGTACGATGGCCATTGTTGGACTAAACCGATGAAGACACATGTAAAGTTCCTGGACGTTGTGAGGAAGAGCTATTGTGGAGGGATTTTTGAATGTACAAATAGCCTATGTGGAAGCTAAAGAATCAATTGCAAGGCAAATCAATTGTCATGGAGTGTTGGTGTTTGAAGATATTTCACACGTTAGTCACGCAATAGGATACAACTAATCAATATCTTGAATTGCAGGTAAATTAAGAGAGAAAGTACCCTAGGTGGGGATTTTTACCCATGGTGTAAGATCCCCGTCCCCACCGCGCAATGGATTCTGGGTGCTAGCAGCGAAAGTAGCACATCTTGCGTGGGGAAGGGTCCTACACTCGGGGCCTCGCCCACGAATATCCGGACAGGTGACTAATTCCTCAGTTCTTCCAAAACCGAACTTAGAAAAACTTCCCTTGCTCGGAAAGCACAAGTGATTCCTCCAGGATAAAATTTTACTCTAACGTAGTCAGGGTTACTGACCAAACTGATCCAACCGAACCTAAAGTCAGGGTTACTGACCAAACTGATCCAACCGAACCTAAAGTCACTTGGTCAGATCAAGGAAGAAACTTGCACTTGGATCATAGAGATCAACGCTTTATTCCCATCGAGAGGCATAGCCGTTGATTCCTTTTTCCATAGAACAATTACTATCGAGATTTACTTCATCTAGCGTACTACAATAGAAATTGAGTCTCATTTTACGGATCCATCAGTCCAGCCTAACTCCATCCAGTCCCATGGGTTAGCCAACCGCCCAAGCCAATCGCCTAACCACTGTAGTGATGGGATCCAATTTAGAATTTGGTTAGGTTTTGTCCCGAGTACCAGGAAAAAGAGTTCCCAGGCCCCCTAGCCAGATTTTCAAGCAAATTTAGAGAGGCGACCTAGAAGCAGAGAGAAAGGAAAAAGCAGAGGAAAAGGAGAAAGTAGAGAAAAAGGAGGGAACAAAAAAGCCCGGTCACTACAAACGCCCTCTGAGGAGGCCTAAAGATTTTTGGCGGGTGTGACTCATTGTAAAATTAAACCCTATGTAATGTTATTTGATGCTATAAGTTAATGATGAGATAATCTTTTCAACAGTTGCCTCCTACTATTCCATTTTTATGTGTTACAGAATTATGTATTGGGTTTTTTGTTAGGTAGCACACACTATAAAGTAGCAAGTATACAGTTAGCATATACTGTGGTAGTTAGCATACACTATATGCTAGTTAGCATAATACTGTATGCTAGTTAGCACACTATATAGTAGCTAGTTAGTATACAAATAGCATATACTGTGCTTGTTAGCATACACTATATGCTAGTTACCATATACTGTATATGCTAGTCAGCATATACTGTTTGCTAGTTAGCATACAATATATGCTAGTTAGCATACGCTTTATGCTAGTTAGCACATACTATGTAGAAGCTTGTTAGTACACAATTATCATATACTGTGGTAGTTAGCATACAATATATGCTAGTTAGCATATATTGTAGTTAGCATACAATATATGCTAGTTAGCATATACTGTATGCTAGTAAGCACACGCTATATAGTAGCTAGTGAGTATACAGTTAGCATATACTGTGCTAGTTAGCATACCCTATATGTTAGTTAGCATACACTATATGCTAGTTGGCATGCTAGTTGGCATATACTGTATGCTAGTTAGCATACGCTATATGCTAGTAAGCACACAATATAAATTAGGTAGTTAGTACTGTGCGAGTTAGCATACAATATATGCTAGTTAGCCTATACTATATACTAGTTAGCATACTATATATGCAGTTAGCATACACTGTATGCTAGTTAGCATACGCTTTATGCTAGCTAGCACACACTTTGTAGAACCTTGTTAGTCAGTATATACTGTATATGCTAGTTAGCATATACTGTTTTGCTAGTTAGCATATAGTATATGCTAACTAGCATATACTGTATGCTAGTTAGCATACGCTTTATGCTAGTTAGCACACACTATGTAGAAGCTTGTTAGTAAACAATTATCATATATTGCGGTAGTTAGCATACACTATATGCTAGTCAGCATATACTGTATGCTAGTAAGCACACGCTATATAGTAGCTAGTGTGCATATAGTTAGCATATACTGTGCTACTTAGCATACACTATATGCTAGTTAGCATACACTATATGCTAGTTGGCATATACTGTATGCTAGTTAGCATACGCTATATGCTAGTAAGCACACAATATAAATTAGGTAGTTAGTATACAGTTAACATATACTGTGCGAGTTAGCATACAGTATATGCTAGTTAGCCTATACTATATACTAGTTAGCATACTTTATATGCTAGTTAGGATACACTGTATGCTAGTTAGCATACGCTTTATGCTAGCTAGCACACACTTTGTAGAAGCTTGTTAGTACACAATTAGCATATACTGTGGTAGTAGTAAGCATACACAAGATACAAAATAGAATAAAAGACCATGACGCTCATGCCAAAAACCGAATGGCATGCTGTTATAGATTGCTTCATAATCTTCGGGGGTGATTGTGTACATTTGCCTTCTCTTTTGCATGTGTTTCATGGGTATCTTGATACAACGTACAAGATTTGAAAGTATGTGAACAACAGGTTGATTGTAGTCTAGTTTGAAGGTGTATGCATCCAATTGCTTGTAATATAGTCCTTGCACGACATAAGAGCCTTTGTCAATTACATTGTTCCACTCATCAATGTAACCTTGTTTTGCCTTTTCTTTTACTGCAATGCACTTTACCAAGTAAAAGTCTACATTCTCATCATTGGTTGTAGCATCCGGATTCACTGCAAAAGTGTCACCAACACACAAAGCACTACTTAATGCATCATGGTGGCCTTCATACACGAATTTTTCATATCCAATGATCTGTCCTTCAAGGGCATCGTCAGTCGGAGTGTCTTCTTCATCCTCTTCATCAGACAATGGCATCAGAATGTGATAATCCCAAGGCTGCACATGAGATTTGTTAGTGCAACGATTCCAACTATGGTTCATGCATGCATCACAAAATCATGCCAATGGTCTTGTGGCAATGGCAGTTGCATCCTGTCGGTTGTGACTGCGAAAAGCATGCAAGGTGCGAGACTTCTCAACCGTGGCACAATTCCATTTAACCTCCCTGTTTACATCACCTACTTTGATCTCCCAAAACACACGGGCACATTCCCTTTCTTTTAGAGGATATGATGTAGACTGCTCCCTTTGATAGGTTGGCTTGGCAATAGGCAACCACATCTGCAGCACACTTTAAAGTGGCCCCATTAGGCTTCAACTGTTCATGTGTCAACGATCTTTTAACAACTACGCGCCTGCACCGTCATGCTCTCCCTTGCCATGTCCTGATCCAAAGAAGAACCAGCTCATCTCCATTCCTGTCAGTCCAGCATACCTTGCAACATACCTTGCAACAAAATAGAAAGGCCTAGCAGCCTTAAACTGTGAGGCAGCACCATCTGACCAGACCCAGTGACATTTTGGAGTGACACCTTCTCTCTGTAACCAGCCATAGTTTAAGGCCTAGCAGCCTTAAAATGTGAGGCAGCACCATCTGACCAGACCTAGTGACGTTTTGGAGTGACACCTTCTCTCTGTAACTAGCCACAATGCACAAACAATGTGTCATGCACTTTGTCATCTGATATGAAGAAGTGGATTTTCTTGACTACTTCCCCTTCCCTGTGGTAGTATGTTATGTGCACAAAAATAGTTACTTGACTTGAGTGCCAATGCATGGATTGAATCTCATTTTGCTCCTTGAATGCATAGTTTTCTGCAAAGTCTACAACCGACACGACCACATCGTCAGGAAATATAAGAATACAATCCTTGAACTGTTGTGCTTGCCATCGAGCGATATAGTTATGTTTGATAAAAACCTTCAGCTTGGTCTGTAAGAGTTGAAGAAACTCCCAGCACTGCATTTCTTTAGTCACAAGATCTTTTCTCTTTTTTTTGTCTCTGTGCTTATCTGTTGCCTCCACATATGCAACAATTTTACAAAGATATTCTTACCTGGGCTTTGTGTCTCTAAGCAGCATGTTTCTAGCTTTTTCACACCACATTTCTTACATTCGCCCATCAAACACTCACTATTGTGGTAACCAGCATCTATCTACTTTCGGACAGAGAACTGACTCCCATAGATGTGTGACACCTTTGAAAGTTTGACATAAAGCCATGCAACCCCTGCTAGTTTCATCACCTCTGACGCAAACGCCTATCACACAACCTGTCATCCCACTGGCTGCATATCATCCATGATCTCACCAACCATGCCAGTGGTGCAAGTGTGGGGCCTATCCCCCCCCCAGGTGGGTCATCAGTGTCCACCGCCTCACTAGATGAGCTCGATATCTCAATACTCCCCCTCGAGCTCAACTCCATCTCATGTACACCAAGCAAAGCCCTGAATGTGCGGAGCTTCTCTGTACCCAATGCTTTGGTGAAGATGTCAGCGGCCTGATCCTGTGTGCTGACATAAACAAGGTCAACGTCTCCTGCCAAAACCTTATCTCTGACAAAATGGTAGTGGACCTCTATATGCTTTGTGCGAGCATGAAAAACTGGGTTCTTGGCCAACTGTATACTGCTATAATGTTGTCACAAAAAATGACAACTTGTCTATCCACTGATAGACCCAAATCTGCAAGTAGCTTTCTCTCAGCTTTTTAGTTCAGTAGGCTAGATCAAGGTCTCCTCACACCACCTACACATTGAGACTAGGAGAGCCATGGGAGTACCCTATACACAATGGATATGTAGACTATGCAGCATAGAGGTGGAGACAAAGGAACACTATATATGTCGCTACCTAATATACTATGAGATGAGAGAGAGATACCATTGCCTATTCAAAGACAGCTTTGGGCCACTCACGCAAAGCATAGACTTCCTGGATCAACGATGCCTCAGGCTTGTCTTATTAAAGCTAAGCACGCATAAGAGGGAACTGTCCTAGATAACACAGACTTTACCTACCCAAAGGAATATCACTAGCTTCTTTGGACCCTTCCCAAATCAATGATGCCTCAGGCTTTTCTAATTAGATCTAAGCAGGCATAGTATGGACTGTCCGAATCAACACAAGCTTTACTCAAAGGAATAGCACTAGCTTCTTTGGACATAAGGAGGAAGATGATCCACCGAGGTAAGCCCTAGAGGGGATGGGCACAAAGTGGGCTTCTTCGAGTAGGCTTTTTTTGACAACCAATATCTCTCATGTCTTCTCTCTCTTCTCCTACTCCTAGCCCAGCCCAACTTGGCCCCTCCACTCCTCTCTCTCTCACCCTCTCCCTCTCTCCCTCTCTCTCTCTCCCTCTCTCTCATGCCCTCTCTCCCTCTATCTTATGCTCTCTCTCCCTCTCTCTCTCATGCCCCCTCTCTCCCTCTCTCTTGTGCTCTCTCCCTCTCTTTATATCCCTCTCTCTCTCTCCCTCTCTCTCTCTCTCTCTCTCTCTCTCTCTCTCTCTCTCTCTCTCATGTTTCTATGTTCTTAGTATGCCATGATGAGTTTCCATGGACAATTTTGTATCACCCCAGTGAGATAGCTATGTTTATGTTTTGGTTCTATTTTATTTTCCATTCCATGATGAGATATGCCATGGACATTATTGTATCACTTTGGTCTCATAGGCCCAAATGGGTCTTTAGTAGACGCTTAATATCTCTCTCTCTCTCTCTCTCTCTCTCTCTCTCTCTATATATATATATATATATATATATATCATCTCTCCCTCTCATCATCTCTCACTCTCTAACCATGCATTTTCTGACTCGTCCCCCCTCTCGACCATTCTCTTTACCTCACTATCATTCTCTCTATATCTCCCTATCACCTTCTCTCACTCTCTAACCATACATTTTCTAACTTCTCCCCCCTCTCTTCTCCCTCCTCTCTCTCTTAAACATAGATTTATTTGTGTGCAAATACTCAAAATCTTAACTTTAAGAAGAGGAGAACGAATGAAGGAAAAAATCAAACAGTACCATACTTTCTAAAATAACTTCATGTACACAAAATTGCAATTAAAAAACACATATTTATTAGGAATGAAAAAGTTCCTTGGCTCCCACCAACCTACTTGTTGTGGTTGTTGGTGGGCTCGGTAATCCACTTCTATTAGCACACCTCTCTAATAACTTTGTAATGCTTGGACTAGATCTTAAGTGCTTTTCTTGTTGAAATGTGTGCCTTTTTGCACTTTAAAGTAGTGCATTAGCTAGGTCTGTATCATTGTTGCGTTGTAAAGGGAGATGGTCCCCTTGAACCCCTTACCACCAAACGAGCCAACTTGCATGCTTGGACTCCACTAAGTTTATTTGTGGAATGTGCTTAATTTTTGTGTCATCCAAAACCTGTGAAACAAGAGAAACATGAGAAACAATTTTAGAGAGATACATAACTATCGCACAAACCAACATTGACTCTCTCACCCTAAGAAGTTGTTTTCTCTCCAATGAGATTATCGTACATTCCACTAGATTATCCAACACTCCATAGAAGGAATATTTTTGCCTGCTACTTTTTCATTACCCCACCATGCTCTTATATATATGTATTTAGCTAAGGCGTCCTCTTCGCTTTCTACACACCATTGCCTGCACAAAATCTTATGATGTGGCTCCATCAACACACCAAACCAATTGATTGGTTGGGGGGCTCTACCGTGATCAAAGAATCAAGCAATTTGTAAGGTAAAGTGTGAATTTTGATCTTTTTCCATAATTTCTCAATGTTTCTCTCTTCTCAACCCCTCTCAAGCTTGAGAAGCTTAATTGGAATGGCTTTTTAATGCTATTGAAGTTAATTGATGAATGGTAGTAAGAAAATACATAAACTCTCATTTATGCTTAATTTTAATGGTTTTAATTATTCTTGTCTTCTCTAAAATGATTATGATGTTATGTCTCATTGAAAAAAGGCATTCCCCTCTCTTCTTTAGTAAATCCAACCATTCTTTATCCTAGATGAATGATTAATGGATAGAATCAAGTTTTTCATGATGTTTTTCTTAAATAAGTAAAAATTGTTTACATTAGAATGATTTAAATACTCTTGGTGAAATTCTAGTTGATTTTAGAGAGTTAAAAATTGAAAAATGGTGAGCCATACAAAGGAGGTTATGGCAAAATTTTCTAAAATTGTATAAAATAAGTTTTATTTTTTTAATTAAAAAAGAGTAATTCCCATCGTATATGTATTTATGTTTATTTTTAGGGAGCAACAAGGTTGTGTAAATCAAAGTAGTAAAAAGTTGTTGTTTATTTCTTGTTATTCTAATCTTTATTTGTTGCTTACAATATAACATATATATTTATTAATCATGCAATCTAGCTTTATTAATTTAGATGTCTTTAAGGAGGAGGAATATCAATAATATTCACACAGTGGAAGTGTTTAACAAGAGAGATGATGAAGGTAACTGGATTCCTGATCAGTATAGTAAGTTAAATTGGATTTTAATGCGACCAAGTACTCGTGAAAATTTCAAGGTCAAGCTCAAAGATGTCACATACCCTAACAAGCAATGGAAAGGTAGAATCATAGAGTTCAAGAGACACACAAATAGTATGAGTACAATAACATAGGCTTTCATTCAACATGTTTATATGCACAAAGAGATTCGAGTGCATCATGATAACTTTAGTGAAAGACATAAGCCTAACAGTAAGCTTATATCTCTGTGCTTTGCGTTCTTGTGCTTTAAGTCCATGGTTATTAGATAGAGTTTTAGTACAAGCATGTTTGTTGCTTGCAGGTTTATATCCATCCACTCTGCATGACTATCCTAGCTTAGACATGTCAGAAGCATGTAGGTTAAAGATAAAAACTGGTGTTCGTGCTACCATGAAACCATCCACAGGCTCTAGAGATGTGCATCTAAGTTGCTTTGTACCATTTGGTTTGCTTGCACATTTGTTTGGATCATGTCAAGTAGTTAAGAAAACTAAGATTACTTATCAATGCAAGTGCCCATCTGAGGATTGGATGACTCAGTTTTACTGGGTGAGTCATGGCTGTTGAGATATTGAGCTCATCTAGTGAGGCAATGGACACTGATGACCCGCCTGGGGGATAGGCCCCACACTTACACCACTGGCATGGTTGGTGAGATCATGGGTGATATGCGCCCAATGCGATGACAGGCTGTGTGACAACCATTCTAGAGACTGGCATAGTTATAGCGCCAGCTCATTTAGTTGGGTTCACACTATAGAGAACCCAAGTATGTATTTGGTTGAGTACCTTTTTATATTATGTGTACTCTTATCTTTGTATATGGTGTGTTGAGTGTTGTGTGAAGAAGAAGAAGATTTTCAGCCTCTCACCTTGTGTGTTCTCTTTTAGGGTTTTGTGAGTGTGTGTGTGCTTGCAAGAGCTCAAGCTCTCTTCTCCCCTGCATCTTTTTAGAAGCATGTAGGTTAAAGATAAAAACTGATGTTCATGCTGCCATGAAACCATCCACAGTCTCTAGAGATGTGCATCTAAGTTGGTTTGTACCATTTGGTTTACTTGCACATTTGTTTGGATCATGTCAAGTAGTTAAGAAAACTAAGATTACTTATCAATGCAAGTGCCCATCTGAGGATTGGATGACTCAGTTAGTTACTGGGGTGAGTCATGGCTGTTGAGATATCGAGCTCATCTAGTGAGGTGATGGACACACTGATGACCCGCCTGGGGGATAGGCCCCACACTTACACCACTGGCATGGTTGGTGAGATCATGGGTGATATGCAGCCAATGGGATGACAGGCTGTGTGATAGCCATTCTAGAGACTCTGGCATAGTTAAGCTCGTTTAGTTAGGTTCATACTATAGAGAACCCAAGTATGTATTTGGTTGAGTACCTTTTCATATGATGTGTACTCTTATCTTTGTATATGGTGTGTTGAGTGTTGTGTGAAGAAGAAGAAGATTTTCAGCCTCTCACCTTGTGTGTTCTCTTTTAGGGTTTTGTGAGTGTGTGTGCGCTTGCAAGAGATCAAGCTCTCTTCTCCCCTGCATCTTTTCATGGTATCAGAGCTTGGTTCATGCTAAGGGCTGAGCTGCAAGCAAGAGAAGCACATGAAGCGGTACGAGGGTAAGAGATTCATCTACTCTTTCCTATTTGTGTTGGCGACTACACCCTTGTCGGGAGCTTTACAGGAGGCACCGACAAATGATCTCTAATTGAGGAGCTTTCTTCGCGGGAGTAAAGCTATAGGGCAACTATAGTGTTCTATCAAACAGAAATTTTTCAGGCCAAAAACGCGTTTTGAGCATGTTAGGACCTCCGTTTTTCGGAAAGCAGGCGATTTCGAGCACTACTGCGGGTAAGTCATCAATTCTATGCAGAACTCTGTTTTAAGAGCTGCAGGAAGACAGATTGGTTGTGTAGACATTGTGTGTGCTACAAGGAGGTCAAACAGTTGCCATTGGGTGTATGTATGTACATTGAGGCCGCTGGTTGTGACATTCGAGTGTAGTACAATACCATTGCAAAAAATACAGCAGTTTGTGCAGGACAAACCAGAGTGCTGTTTTTGGTAAATTTGTGTGTCTGGCAAGATGTCAAATGATGGCATAAACCAGATTCTTGCTGATGAGAAGCTTGAAAAGAACAACTTCCATGCTTGGAGGTTGAGGTTGATAAATTTCCTGATGGGATACTGGGACTACATAGAAGGAGTCTGTCTACGTGGTCCCCGGGCCACAATACAAGGCATTCAAGACGTCTATTCAGACTTAGGAAAACATTTCCAATTTCATAAATTTGGTGTCTATGTTGATTATAGAAGAGAAGAGCTTGGGTGAAGACCAACAGTCTTCACAAAAAACAAAAACAGTTCAGAGCAACAGGACTTCTACACAAGTTTAGGAAGAGGATGAGGTAGAGGAGGCCGTGGACGCGGTCAAGGAGGTGGCCGAATAGGTAATCAGAATCATGGCCAGCAGCAGTAACAACAACAACAGTCCCAGAATTCACAACAACAATAACATGCAGGTGGAAGAGGCCAATTTAGAGGCAGGGGGAGTCAAAGAGGTCGTGGAAATTGGCAAAGGCAGTATGATGATACACGGGATGCTTTTATTGTGGTAAGCCTGGACATGTGCAAGCAGATTGTTATAAGAAGCAGGCTAACATGCAAAATGGAAAATTGCAGCAGCAAAACAACTATGCATCCTTGAGTAGAAACAATGAGGATAATGAAAGGTTGTTTGTTATGCAGCATGTCGTTAATGCCATGTCTGAAAATGTTGAAGCAGCACATAAAGATGACCTAAAGATGTTGTATGGTACGTTGATTCAGGTGCTTCGAACCACATAACAAGTCATGGGGAGTGGTTCAAGGAGATGAAAAACCTTGAAAGTCCAGGTTTTGTGGAAACAAGGGATGACACTGCTCATCCAATTGCCCATGTTGGAGATGTGCCATTGTTTATGCAGGATGGCAAAGTGAAGTACCTTGTAGATGTACTTCATGTTCCGAACATAACAAAGAATCTGGTTTCAGTTGGCCAGATGATTGAGCAGGGTTTGCAGGTTCGGTTTAACCCTGATGGTTGTTATGTTGAAGACTTTAAAAACAAGTGCAAGTTGGTTGCAAAAGGCAACAGAGTGGGCAGAATGTTTACATTGAATGTAAACATGCCTGAAGTGAGTGCTGCGATGTTTACAAATGGTTCAAGAATTGTTGCAGACACAGACATTTGGCATAAAAGAATTGGACATGTTGTGACAGGGCTTCCAAAGTTTAAAGTTGAAGGTATGTAGAAAATATGTGAAGCATGCCAATTTGGAAAGCAAACAAAGAATGTATTTCCACGTGATAGAAATGTGAGCAGAAATGCACTAGATGTTGTGCATTCAAATGTATGGGGTCCTACGAAGACCATGTCTATGGGAGGCTGTAGTATTATGTGACATTTATTGATGTGACCACACAAGAAAAGTGTGGGTATACTTCATGAAGGAGAAGAGTGAGCTGTTCATTCATTTTCAGAATTTCAGAGTTATGGTTGAAAAGCAAATAGGGAAACATGTAAAGTGGCTAAGGTCAGATGGAGGGGGAGAGTACTTCTCCAATGAGTTCTCTGAATTTTTGTAGAAGAATGGTATTCAGAGACAGTTTACATGCAGATACACTCCGCAGTAAAATGGAGTTGCTGAGCGAAAAAATAGGTACATTACTGAGATTGCACGAGCATTGATGGGAGAGAAGAATATGCCTCATAGCTATTGGGCTGAGGCTGTTTCTACAGCAGTTTACATCATGAACAGGACTCCAACTGCAGCCATACATGATGTAACTCTAGAGGAGAGGTTTACTAGCACAAAAGCTGATTTATCTAATCTAAAAGTCTTTGGATGCATTGCATATGTGCATGTGCCAGATGAACTGAGAACTAAGCTGGATCCAAAAGCTGAAAAATGTGTGTTTATTGGGTATTCCCTTAAGCAAAAGGGATACAGGTGTTATAACCATGCTACACGTGATTTGAGGGTAAGTAGGGATGTTGTTTTTGATGAGATGATCAGATGGTATGCTGCTAAAAAAGAAGCTATTGGGGTTGATGTGAGTGGAAATGTGGTTGCATAGAATGCAAGTCAGCAATCAAAGTCTTTGAGTGGACCAAGAGAGTCCTCATCTAGTGGTTCATTTGTTGATAGACCATGGAGTGGCAGGTTGCGTCATAATACTAGTCCTGCAAATGTGATTTAGTACATCACATAAAGGCAAAGAGAAAGTGGTTGAGCCCCTTAGTATGCCTGACATTTCTGCAGGGCATTCTCATGTTGATGGAGAGTCTAGTGGCTCAGAGATGAGCCTTGATGAGGATTTTGGGATACCAGCTATGAGAACACCTGGTGTAAAGAAGCCTATGGAAGCCATGAATGCAAAGCTACGAAGATCTGGGAGAGTGAAGAACACATCACTATGCATACACGGCAAAAGTTGTACAAGTTGTAGAGCCCACATGCATTGATGAGGCTGTTGGAAATGTGTGTTGGGAGAAAGCTATGGATGAGGAGATGGATGCACTATATGGAAATGAGACTTGGGATACTAGCTATGAGAACACCTGCTGGTGTAAAGAAGGCTATGGAAGCCATGAATGCAAAGCTACGAAGATCTGGGAGAGTGAAGAATCCTGTGCAGAGGTTTACCTATGATGGTTATGTGGCACATCACTATGCATACATGGCAAAAGTTGTACAGGTTGTAGAGCCCACATGCATTGATGAGGCTGTTGGAAATGTGTGTTGGGAGAAAGCTATGGATGAGGAGATGGATGCACTATATGGAAATGAGACTTGGGATTTAGTGCAATTGCCTGAAGGCAAGAAAGCCATTGGATGCAAGTGGGTGTACAAAGTAAAATATAACAGAGATGGAAGCATAAGCAGGTACAAGGCTAGATTGGTAGCCAAAGGATATGCGGCGCAGAAATATGGTATTGATTATGAGGAAACTTTTAGCGCAGTTGCCAAGAGGGCAACCGTGAGAGTTGTGATAGCACTAGCTACATCAAAGCAATGGTCTTTACATGAGATGGATGTAAACAATGCATTCTTGCATGGGGATTTGCAGGAAGAGGTGTATATGTTGCAGCCACCTGGTTATGCAGATGTGAGTCACCCTGAGCATGTTTGCAAGTTGAAGAAAGCCTTGTATGGCTTAAAACAAGCACCAAGAGCATGGTCTGACAAGATTTGTGAATATCTTGTCACTATTGGCTTTCATGAAGCCAATGCAGAAGTATTTCTAGAAGTTTTAGAAAAGTTTGGTATTAATAAACCCTTTATTGATTTAAATATTTGGTTTAGTTGAAATTTTTCTAGAAATTTAGATGCTTCATTATATAAACCACTAGATACCTTTTGTAAATTTCCTAATTATATTGAACCATGCATTTGTGCCACCTCAAAGAGATTTAAGTATTTTATGAAAGACTGAGAATTTTGGGGTCCACACCCTTCTCTTTGTAGGCATCCTATGTTGCATGAATTCATGAAAAAAAGGTCTTAACCATCTCCCTTCCATCCCCAGTAATCCATACCCTGTCATTAAAGAATTCAATACTACTTGGTCTAAACTCTGTGCTTGGATGTGTATTCATTCATGTCTCAAGTAAACATAACACTTTAATTAGATACATTGTTCTTAGAGATTTAAATTCTCTTTTTCCTAACCATAGGTTTAATCAAACACCTTGTTTTAAAGACCATGACACTATGCACAAGATCGAGTACCTTACTAACCATCTGTACATTTGTGGATTAGACAAATCAGCTCAAACAACCCACATTTATCTGTAAACATCTCATGAGACTTGTAGCACGTCAAAGACTTAATTCCCTTGAGTTTTCTCCTCCTTCATGTACTAAAAAAGAAGTAAGCTTCTCACTCTCTTATGAAATTACCCCTCGTGCCAGCTATACCTTTCCATATATTATGGGCACATATAACGTTCACTATTTGAAGACAATGTACCTGCTTTATCTGGAAAGTCAAAGTCATGGTGTTGTGCAATGATGAATAGCCTTCTTTATAAGAGTCCTTTTGCCACACCCTACTTGATTTTTTTATTTTCTCAAACAAAGTCACTCAAAGTATGGTAGACCTCCATAGGCATCAACGCCAATGGTCATGGGGCCGGCAACACCCCTCTTTCCTAAAGATTCTTGAACATCAGCTGGAAAAAGATGGCCAGAACATACGCATGTTTACAGTCAATTCTACCATTTTTGGACCTTATAAGCTCATTTCTAATGTCAAAAGTGCCAAATTCTACACCTAAAAAAGTTTTAAATCTAGTGATAGAAGCTCATAAATTTTAAAAAAATCTCGCACACAGAAGCTCTTAAAAAAACATTCTCCCAAAAACGATGCAGTTTATGGTGATTCATGCTCCAAGAGCATGTGGCAATAAGCTAGAATGGAATCCCTATGAATGTACTTCATAGGGATGTGGCAATAAGCTAGAATGGAATCCCTATGAATGTACTTCATGTATGTATTATGAGATTAAGATTGTATAAGCAATAGGCCACTTATGAGCCTTGGATGCTCGATTGAGTACCATAATTTAAGTGTTATATGGCATTATATATAAGTCACTTTCTCTCATAATTTCTCTCATAATGTAATAGACTCACCCATTATTTAAAAATAATAAATTTTTGTTCCCTTACACTCTTATCCTCGATCACAAGGATGTGATCATTGTTAGGAAGGAGGAATGTGAAAACCCAAATTCACACATAAACGAGTGTTTAACTTAACCAAAAAAAGAAGAGAATGGTAGACATAATGGTAAACCCAAATTCACACATAAATTAGTGTTTATCTTAACCAAAAAAATAAGAGAATGGTAGACATAATGACTAGCCTAGGGGAAATAAGAGAATGGTAGACATAATGACTAGCCTAGGGGAAATAAGTGTGCCAATAACAAAACTTTATCCCACATCCAAAATCTACCAGCCCTTGTAGTCCATGCATCAAGTATAACTCCCAATCACATCTACTATACATTGGACCAATATTTTGCCTCCACTTTGTGCCACCGGGTCTTAGACTCTTGGGACTACAAATCCCTCACTCTGGTCATATCAAATGAAAAAATTGATCCTAATCTCTTGCAAATTCTAGGAGTTGGTACCCCAAAAACATTGTAACCTCCCTAGATTTCCAAACTCTAAAGATGTTGAACAATCTAGGAAGGGGGGTGCATAAGGATTACATGGTAAAGAAGGACCTACACACATGAACCAAAGGAGTCATCTGGAATTATGGTCATAAAAATTTCCAAGATCATAAGTAAATATGATAAATCTATCAATCATGTTCAACTTGTGCAAATGTTTAAGCAGTGATGTGAAGCATTTGAAAATTTAGATTGCAAAGTACATGCACCAAAACTATGTTTAGTGGGCAAGGCTAGTAGATGGTTCATGACTTTATTACTTGCAAACATAAATTTTAAAACTTTGAAGAGACATCCTTTATCTATGGATTTTTAAGACAAGGCCACAAGTAGAGTGCCATAATAGAACTCTATATTATAGAGTGGAGACTTGAGGAAACCATACAAGATTATATTTTATGCATAAAATCCCTAAACTCAAAATGTGAGGACTAGGAGAAACTCAATGGCACACAAATGGAGCTAGGTTTCCTCATAGGATTGAAGAGAAACACTTTGCACAACCTGACCATAGTCTTAAATCTTGATTCTTTTAATCAAGGTTGTAAAGAATAATTTGTTTAGATAATAACATAATGGAAGCAATGAACTCTTCCTTGAAACCATACGAGATTATATCTCATGTATAAAACCTTGAACTCACAATGTGAGGATTGGCAGAAATTTAATGTGAAGAACAAATACAAATGAAGCAATATTTCCTCATGGGATTAAACAAAAACACTTTGCACAACCTGATTGTAGTCTTAAAATTCTTTTGATCAAGATTGCAAGGAATAAATCTATTGAGTTCACAACATAATGGAAGAAATGGACTCTTCCTCGTCTAAATCGGTGTGTCTAAATCGACGAAAGAAAAGAGGTAAAGAGGCATTGATCTTTGAGATGGCCCTTATAGAATTCTATAATTCCTTGCCTAAAAGCTTTAAAAGTTACTAAAAGAAAGTGAATAAGCTACCCTTATGAGCGTTTCTCTTTTAGATCAATTAAGGGGCACCACTATCCCAATTCATATTGCTTATACCCAAAGCCAATCTTTCTACAGTCATTTGTAAGGATTTCAATCATGACATCTCACAATGTCTACATTCATATGCAACAAAATTGCACAACAATCACCTCAAAACCAGGATCCTCTCACAATAACCACCTTAAAACCAAAGAGAGCCATACACACATCTAGTCCCCTTAGCTCAAATAGAAACAAAAATAGGGATATAAATTGCTAAGGAAGAAATTAGACAAACAATAAAGTGCAAGTCTATTGTCATGATCATACAAGGTTCTAGAGTTCCCAACATAGAATACACTTGTAGTTCTTAACACCATGCAATCCCTATATGTAAACAATGTGACATTAATGTTTATAGATTGATTGATGAGAGATAGTTTATTTTAATCTATCTCGCAATACCCAACATTCAATATCAATTGTGTGTAGAATGGACACTTGTCCATGCTTACACAATTGTAAGCCAAAATCCTACAAAATGAAATACTCTACATAATCAGTAGAGTAGAATTCCTTGAAACAAAAACAAAAAAAAGATTCACAGCCTCCTAAACCCAACAAAACTAAAGGCACATAAATTAAAGAGGTTAAGACAAAAACTTAGGACAAGGGAAAGAGGCCTAAAGACAAGAGAGGTAAAGGTACCACATGCTGCAGAAGCATTCAAACTAAGGACCCAATGAATGAGACACTTGCTACATGACTCAAAAGAAAATTCCTTCTCTTTTCTTGGGAAAGAACAATGGGAACCTTTGCTAGTGATCAAAGAAGGATTAGATTATGAAATGAGGTCTAACACCTCATCTAGTGTAATTAAAAATAACATCAAAGCCCTAAGACCCAACCCACCACCCTAAGATGAGAATAAGACACTTATCAATATCCCTAGTAAACAATAAACTCAAGAGACCATGCTGAGAATTATCGAGCTATTAACTGGGTCACACCAGTTGACATTGGACCAAATCTTGTTAAACCTAGAAGAGTTACATAAAACCAATAAGAAGAGGAGTAACTATTTCCTTTTCATCAAGACAAAGAGGCATTATGTTCCAAAACTAATCCATCAAACCATAATGAAGATAAATCAAAAGAGGAATTTATAGATAATGATACTTTAGGTTAATATTCAATTGAGAAGAATATATAGATGATGATACTTCAAGTAAATATTCAATTAAGAATGAGATTATGGAGGCTTATTTATTGGTTTTGCATTTTATTCAAGCTCCACTCCATGATCCACATCTCTCCTTGGTAGCAAGCAGTTATGCATGTTGAATAAATCTTGGTACTCCTTAAGTAGCTTCTCCATGCCTTCATGGTTCCCTATTTTTCCTTCATTTTCAACTTCAACACAAAGCTATAATACATATTGAGCTTCTGCTTGAATTTAGTGGCATTAATCAATGTAAGCTATGGCACTTCATTTGACCATAATGTGACCATACAATCCTCATCCACAAAGCTCTTGACACCTTTCTAGAAATTCATAGAAAAGGTTCCAAATGTGGATAGCCAATCTTGCAACTCAAGATAATATCAATGGGGCCCATGTCCAAGACCAAGAAAACATCTTTATTCCTTAAAGATCATAACATCTATGTCATTGCAAACCATTGTAAAATCCATCTTTACACCATTTTCCACTTAAACTAAATGTGAAGAAGAAAAGACTTTAGGATACAACTTAAGATTGCACAATGATCTTTTGTTGAGAACATCTCCCATTGATCTTAGCTTTGAGCCTCAAGGTATTAGCACTCAAACAACCCACATATGCATTATAAGATAGTGTACAAAGAGTAGATTCATGCCTTGGTCCCTAGAAGAAGGTAATCCATCATCATATTCATCCTCATATGACCAGCCAAGATAGGGAAATCACCACCAAGCTCATGGCTCTCATCAGCTTCCTCCTCCTCATGATGGCAAATCTTCAAAACTTCATCAACTCCATCATCTTCCGAGCCCATGATAATCAAAACCAGATAAAGCTTCTTATGATTGCATGTCTTATAGTGATCGTTGCTCGACTTTTCTCTACATTTAAATCACAATCCTTTTGCCTTAAGCTTCTTATGCTTGCATGTCTTATAGTGATCTTTGCTCCACTTTTCTCTACATTTAAATCACAATCCTTTTGCCTTAAGCTCATTAATGTGATATTCTTTGATCACAATCCTTAAGCTCATTAATGTGACATTCTTTGATCACGATGCTCTTGTTCATGCAAAATGGATGCTTTCCATCCCCACTCAAGCCTTCAGAATAAGCATCACCATCTCTTAAATTTGTTGGTCTTATAGACTTTAGGAAATCTAGGGATGGTGGAACTTGAAGTAGCACAACCTTTGTGCATTCACATCGGCACCTATGCTTAGCTTCAAGCCTTTGATGTATTTGATCATCTTGTACCTTTCACTAACTCCTTCAACATGCAATGAAAGCTTGAGAAATTTATGAGAGTAATCCATCACACTTCCTTCTCTTTGTTCAAGATCATTCCACATGCGAATGACCTTATTGCTATGTAACTCTATAGAGAAAGTATCCCTCATCTCATCTTTGAAAGATTCCCATATAGTGATGGCGGCAGCATATCCACCAAGTGTGGGCATATCCATAAGGTGTCTCCACCAAGTGTGGGCCTATTCCTTAAGATGAAGAGTGGAAAAGTAGACCTTGGCTCTATCACTCCTTGGGTTGCATTCAAACTAGATTTCCATCTTGTCTACCCATTCCTCAAACTCTTCATTTTAATTTCCTTCACCTTTGAACTTGGTAATAAGTACTTCCTTATCCTTGATTCCCTTAAACTCATCTCAATATTTATGGATAGGATGGAAACATCTTGGGTAGGTATCATCCTTGTTCCATATGTCTTGGTATGTAGGAAGTCAAACACCACTCTTTTGGCCATACCATCACCCTTTGATAAAGAAGATGGGTGAGAATGCATACCACCATGAGAGGAAAATGGTAGGGAGGTATATTTTCTCCCAAATCCTCATCATCAAAATCATTGGTTTGCCATTGGTTTACCTCATTACATGACCCATGAACTTCTTATCCTTGTTGTGTGTTGAATCACAACTATGGATATGTTATTTGCCTTTGTATGCATCAACCTTTGGCATAGAAGCATGTGCACACATATTGGGCATGAAGGCGTCCAATTCCACATTAGCATGGGTGTTAGTGGCCTTCTTTTCCTAATAGAGAAAAAAAACAAATTATTGCTGTGCTGGAACTCTTTAAAGATGAGGTAAGGATGACATACTAAGACTGATAGGACACTCAGCCACTCGGTGAGGTCGTGCGCAACGATAGCACTACATAGATGGCCGTTTTTCCATCGTATTCATGTCTCTATCTCATGGCATTGGGGCAGCTAAGTACACTAGGTACAGTTGGTCTCCCTCCATAACATAGTGACTTAGAATTTGTGAGGGCGGGCTATTGGCTCCATGGTTTTGCAAGGTAGGAACTTCTAGAATTTCCCCCTCATCCCTTTCTTTGAAGATTTCTATCAGGGTTAGCACGAACTGAGGTGATTCTTGGCAATGGGGGTTGAGGTGGGAGAACTGGGGGTGGTAAGGGCATTTTAGGTGCCCTGAGAAGTAAACAATGGCTTCTCCATTGTTGCTCAACTGCCTATGGTAAATCAAGATCTCAGCACTGCCTAGATCATGAATATAATGAGCTAGGCTTGACATTTTGCCAAACCCAGCCGGCCTGCTTCCACTTGTTCTCTGGAGGAATGTGTCATCCTCAATTTGTAGCTGCCATATATCAAAAGATTGGAGTGAGACAATACACAACTACAAAACATTTAAACACAAGATAAAGTATTTGATTTGAAGTAACAAGATCATACCTTCTCATTTTCATCAGCAAAAACAAGAAGTTCATCTTTTCAAAGATTTATTCCTCTCCCCTCCAATCCAGCCTCTTCTTTAAGCTTTTCCTTGTATAGTGCTGAGAGATTCATAGCTTCCTGTGTGTAGAAGGCAGCTTCATCTGGCTCTTGGAACTTTTCAGCCTCTTTGAAACAAATAGTAAGGGCCTCTGTAGGATCAAAAGTTGTTTCCAAAGCCAGTAGTGAATGGTCATCCTCTATGCCAACGTCCTTGTCAAGCCTTGAAGCCTGGGCAATAAAAGAAATGGCATAGTCCTCCCTCAAATTGAACATACACTCTATATCATGGAGGAAAACATAATCTTTACCACCAATCAAGACACCTGGAAGCATGGGCACTGCATAGTTGCTGCTCTCAACATCAAAATCTTCAACTGGCTGTGCTGCCCTAAGAGTCTCAGTCCTCAGTTGAACAACGTCAAGAGCAGCTGTTACCATATTATAGTAGTGATGTGTGTGAACACACTTAGGACCGCCGGGGCACTTTTTCCCTCACTAGGAGGTTTTTTCCCCCGTGCATTGTATATACGCCCATTATCTTCTAGGGCTTGTTATCTTTCCTTTTTGGCACTCATAATACACTACTGTGTTGTGCTCAAGCTTCCTCATCTTCTTGAAGTTGTGTGTGCATTCCTGCAACCCTAATTCCAACAATTGGTATCAGAGCAGGCTTCCTCCTCCCGGGCAGCATCACCGGCACCTGCCGCTTCATCTCCTCCGATTGCGACGAGGTTTCACGAGCGTCTGCAGGTTAGTATATGCCGTGGGTGAGCCCGTAGGGCTCGGTCATTTCAGAATTCTGATCTGAAGTCATTTCGCCCTCCGTTTTTGCATTCCAAGTACTGCGCAGGCAAAATCGTCCTACTGTGCAGATTTTCTGTCAACATTAAAATCTGCAGGACAGGTGCCCATTCGTCTGTTTTGGGCTGTGCTACATAGCACAGGTCGATTTTATACAGGTTTTCCTCTTACAGACAGCATTTACATCTAGTAGTACAGTCATTGGCCATGGCTGACAACAATGATGTATTCCGCATGTTGGCTGCTGAGGATAAGTTGGATGGCACCAACTATCCATTGTGGGCATATATGATGCGACATGTATTGGTAGCAAAGGGGTTATGGAACATTGTGCAGGGTATTGATGCACGTCCTATTGTGGCTGGGAATGCTGCAAACACATCAGAAACAGGTACTGTTGATGATGGTGCAGGCACAAGTGCTGTAGCAGCTGTTCGAGAACCACCACTTTCAGCAGAGCAGATTCGTTGGGATGGTAGAGATGCGCAGGCTCATGCCTTGATTGCGCTGTCTGTCAAACGTACCATTATCCCACATATTCGCTCCTGCAGGACTTCTAAGGATGCTTGGTATGTACTTGCCACATTGTATCAGGCAAGAAATGAGGCTCGTGTTGCTTATCTCCGAAAACAGTTGGAGAGTGAGCATATGAACGAAGGTGATTCTATGGATAGCTTTTTGACAAAGATCAAGGATTTCAAAGAGCAGCTCATTTCTGCAGATGAAATCCTGTCAGACAGTTCACTTGTGCAGACTGTTTTGAATGGTCTACCAGATTCTTATCAGGGTTTTGCTTCCACTCTTCGCTTGATGATGAAAGGCAATCCCAATGCCTTATCATTTGAGGAGTTAGTTTCTGTTTTGCTGCAAGAAGACCAGTCAAGGCAAAACAGGAATATTATGCGTGTCGCAGATCAAGCTTTCGTTGCTAGTCAGAGAAGCGGGAAAGGTAAAGCAGGTTTTTCTTCTAGTAAGCAGAAATCTGCAAATGCTGCGCAACCAAAGAAGGAAGACAAAGATGAGAAGAAGGGTGACAAACAGAAAACATTTTGCAAGTACTGTAAGGGAAATGATCATGTCATCAAAGCGTGTCCTAAGCTGGCTGCGAAAGAGGCTAAGAAGAAAGAGGCTGGTATGGCTGTTGCAGATGCCTCTCCTTCTAACAATGAATCTGCTAATGTTGTGCTAGATACAGAATGGGCATTCAATGCGCAGTGCAGTTATGACCCATCTTTGCATGACACATGTATGTCTGCAGTAGATTCAGATGTATGGTACTTTGACAGTGGTGCCACTAAGCATATCACCTCGCAGCGCAGTTTATTCACTTTCCTTGAGTCTGCTCCCACAGGGAATACTGTCACTTGTGCCAATAACTCCTCTTATCCCGTTAAAGGAGTTGGACAGATTGTGCTGAATGTTGCAAATGGCAACACCTTTACACTTTTTGATGCATTGTATGTGCCAGGGATCAAAAAGAATCTGCTGTCAGTTTCCGCATTTGCCAAAACAGGTTTGGTTGTAAAATTTGTGGATGACAGATGTACTGTTCATGATCTCTCTTGTGGTGACATCATTGTAGCATCTGGCTCACTATGTCGAGGGCTGTATAAGCTCAATATGGATGGCAAATGTGTAGAGGATTCAGCATGTGCTATTATGGATACGCAGGCTATTTCAAATGCAAAACTGTGGCATGCACGTTTTGGTCATCTGAATTTTGCAAGTTTGCTGCGCCTGCAGAAATCTGAAATGGTGTCTTCTTTGCCTAAGCTTGAGACACCTGTCAAGCATGTTTGTGAGGGCTGCATATTGGGTAAAATGCAGCGTGCTTCCTTTCCCAAAGATGGATCAGTGAGAGCTGAACGCAGATTGCAGCTTGTTCACAGTGATGTTTGTGGTCCCATGCAAACTCCATCATTTGGAAACTACCTTTACTTCGTGACTTTCATTGATGATTTTACCAGGCATGCATGGGTATATCCTTTGAAGGCAAAGTCCGAGGTGTTTTTGTGCTTCAAACAGTTTTTGGTTATGGCTGAAAATGTGTCAGAAAGTAAGATGGGCACCCTCCGTTCAGATCGAGGGGGGGAGTATATGTCTTCCGAATTTAATGCATTTCTGGCTGAGCGTGGGATAAAACACCAATGTACAGTGCCGTATACACCACAGCAAAATGGTGTGGCTGAGAGAAAAAACAGGTCTCTCATGGAAATGGCAAGATGTATGGTTAAGAGTCAAAGTCTACCACATGGTTTTTGGCTTGAGGCTGTCATGTGTGCCACTTATGTACTAAACAGGTGTCCCACCAAAGCATTACAGGTTGTCACTCCATATGAGGCTTGGCATGGCCGCAAGCCATCTGTTGGCCATTTACGTGTTTTTGGTTGCCTGGCATATGCATTAGTGCCTGTGCAACATCGCAGAAAATTGGATGACAAAGCTGTCAAATGTATTTTTGTTGGATATAGTGCTGAGAGCAAAGGCTATCGTTTGTATCATCCACAGACAAAGCGCATTTTGGTTAGCCGTGATGTTGTATTTGTGGAAGATGCAGTTCAGCCCTTGGTTTCATGTACTAAGGAGACAGATATCAGCTCACGTGATGTCTATGATACATTGTTGCCTCTTTTCAGTGGTGCACAGTCAAGTGCAATACCTCATGAGGCAGTTTTTCAGCCTATGCAGGTTTTAAATGATGGCACAGATCAGCCTATATCTGATGCAGATGTGCATGATGCACTTGAGGATGAGAGACAAGAGATTGAGGGCTCTAGGAATATGCCTAGATGGCTGGTGCAGACTTTGCGTGACAGCAAGTTGGATGCCCCTTTGTCTAGTCGCACTCGTTCTGGCTCTCATGGTGCCTCTTATGCGTCAGATTGTTATGCATTGGCTGTTTCTAGTATGTGCGATGAAAGTGAGCCTGTTTCATTTGATGAGGCACAAAGTTCAGAAAATTGGATGGCTGCTATGCAAGCAGAATACGATGCTATTATGAAGAATGGTACATGGTCTTTATGTGACTTGCCCCCTGGCAAGAAGGCCATTGGCACTAAGTGGGTATACAAATTGAAGCGTAAGCCTGATGGCACAGTGGATCGCCATAAGGCTAGGCTTGTTGCAAAAGGTTATGCTCAAGAGAAGGGCATTGATTTTGATGAGACTTTTGCTCCCACATGTCGTATGACCACTGTTCGTAGCATCTGTGCACTAGCAGCTCATAATGGTTGGAATGTACATCAGCTGGACATAAAGACTGCGTTCTTAAATGGAGATTTGCATGAGGAGGTGTATGTATCGCAGCCTCGTGGTTTTGTTCAAAGAGGGCAGGAAAACAAAGTGTGCAGGTTAAAAAAGGCTTTATATGGTTTAAAGCAAGCTCCACGAGCTTGGTATGAAAAAATACATGCATATTTGACTGCACATGGGTTTCAGAATAGTCCAACAGAAAGCACTTTGTATGCTAAACGTGTGGATGGTGTACATCTAATCATTGCTCTCTATGTCGATGACATGCTGCTCACAGGACCAAATGAGAGTCATATTGCTGATTTTAAGGCTGATTTGAATGCCTCTTTTGAGATGTCAGATTTGGGGCATTTGCATCATTATTTGGGGATACAATTTAAGCAGTGTGATGGAGGTATTGCTTTGTGTCAGACAAAGTATATTGAAACATTGTTACGGAGATTTGGCCTTGAAGACTGCAAGCCTATTGCTACTCCAATGGAGACAGGTTTGAAGTTGAGTCTTCATGATGCTGGAGATCACTTTGATGTCACACTCTATCAGACAGCTGTTGGTTGCCTCATTTATGTATGCATTACGAGGCCAGACATTCAGTTTGCAGTCTCACAGGTGAGCAGATTTATGCATAGCCCAGGCATTAAGCATTGGCAGGCAGTGAAGCGTATCTTTCGCTATTTGAGTGGTACTCGGCATCTTGGGTTGTTTTATCCCAAGGGGGGATCATTGCCGCCAGATTTACATGCTTTTTCAGATTCTGACTGGGCTGGTTGTTATGACACACGCGTGTCCACGAGTGGTTTTTGCTTCATGCTTGGAAGCTCATGCATATCATGGTTGAGCAAGAAGCAGCCTACTGTGGCCACTTCTAGTTGTGAAGCTGAGTACAGGGCAGCTTTCACAGCTACGGTTGAGTGTGTGTGGCTCAGACGCCTTATGGCTGATTTGGGTGTTGGGCAGCCATCTGCCACCACCATCTTCACTGACAGTCAGAGCGCATTGGCAGTTGCGCGGAACCCAGTGTTCCATGCTCGTACGAAGCACATTGAGGTGCACTACCATTATGTCAGGGAGAGACTCTCTGCAGGAGAGATCAGTTTGGCTTATGTGCCAACACAGGATAACCTTGCAGACCTTTTCACAAAGGCTCTGCCTCGTGAGAAGTTCGAAGCTTTTCGCAAAGCTTTGGGCTTACTCCCTTTTGTGGATTCGTCCACATAGCTAGACACTTCCCTATACATGAGTGCTAGCTCTTGTTCACCGCATCACTCCAGGGGGGATTTGTTACCATATTATAGTAGTGATGTGTGTGAACACACTTAGGACCGCCGGGGCACTTTTTCCCTCACTAGGAGGTTTTTTCCCCCGTGCATTGTATATACGCCCATTATCTTCTAGGGCTTGTTATCTTTCCTTTTTGGCACTCATAATACACTACTGTGTTGTGCTCAAGCTTCCTCATCTTCTTGAAGTTGTGTGTGCATTCCTGCAACCCTAATTCCAACAGCAGCCACTTGTAAGCCCCTCATCTTGGAGGTTGATATCTTCTTCCTGCTCTGCCATTTCTGTTGTTGCCACAGGAACATCCTCTTTCTCCTCTGCTTCAGATGTGTCTTCTTCTTCAGCCTCCTGCCCTTGCTCTTCTAGAGAGTGCTGATGGAAGACAATGTACATAAGGAATGGCATGGTTTCCTCAAGCACTCTACACTTTTTGGTATGCAAGTTACAGTTGAATTTATATTCCTCAGGGGCAGGCTGTCAAATCTTCTATTCACATGGTACCTCAGAGCCTGTCAATGGAGACAATATGATTTATATGCACAAAAACCTTTTCACCTTCAACAATTCTTCCTGCCTCTGTTAGATGTTTGAAGGTATTCCAATGGTCTGAAAGAAAATCTTTATGATGCTCCAGTACAGAGCTCATAGTGAACTCCCTGTTGTTGAAAATACTGTGGTATATGTGGAAGTTCCTCTAAGCCTTGCATTTGTGAAGAAAGTCAAATAGGAGCAAATCTGGAGATTTGTCCTCTTCTAGGTCCTTTTGTTTTGAGAGGGAAGACTCAGCTTTCTGCTCCAGTCTCTTTCTTTTGCCTGAACCAAAATTTATATACATGAATCCTATATGCTGACATATGCAATTAGGGAATGTATAGGATATCGCCAAACAACTCCCTTCATGAGCACACATCTCACCTGGTGATTGCTGTGGTCTGAGTATAGCAGCAGAAAAGTCCAGCTTCCTCTTGAAAGGAGGGGCCTGAGAATCAAGTGTCCCAAAGCAAAAACTTTTCTCATCATCAAGGAAGAAATCCCCAGGGCCAAAGAAAGCAAAACAATGAGGACACAAGTGAAAACCAAAAGGGACACAGGAATTTGCAAGAAAACGCGATGTAGGGCCACTTGGAAAATCTCAAGTACTCTCCTCGATTTTCCATTTCTATTGATATCTATCTCCAATCAAATGCTAGGATCATCTCACAGATTCCTGGACAGTAGATGATACTAGGAAGAAATGAAAACCAAAAAGAATACAGGAATTTGCAGGAAAATGCGATATAGGGCCATTTGGAAAATGTTAAGCACTCTCCTCGCATTTTGTTTTGCAAACTTCTAGGTTCTATTGATATCCATCTCCAATCAAATCCTAGGGTGATGTACCACATTCAGTAGGACAGGATATGGGATGTGGTGGATGGGAATTGCCCAGATATCTGGACATCAAGAATTCTATGGATGGAGGAAATATATATCAAAAAACATTGAAAAGTATATAGAACTCTAAGCTTTCTTTTTCGTTTCCATGCTGTTGGAGTTGCACCGGTGAATCTTCTGCTCTCTCCAAAACTTGAGCTGCAGCCTAGGTAACCTAGAGATCTGGCAGTGGTAGTAATCTTCAGGCAAGTTGCAGTCTGTATGGAGTGTGTGGGGTAGGAAGGGATCAGAGAGGGAAGGAAAAGGATGATGGGAGGGTGCTGGCAGGGATGAAAGACGGGGAGGTAAGAGTGGTTATGGAACTGATTTTATGAAATCATGATTGGCACAAGTTCCAAGGCAAAAAGTGTCCCATTCACATGTGCCAAGTTTCAAACTCCAAGAGATTTGGGTCCCATCCACACGTGTGAAAAAACAACTCCATTCCACACGTGTGGTATTTAGTAGCTGCTTTATTTGTATTTTGCATTAATCTTTTCCCTCGTGTTTAATCTCTCCTATCTTGGCCCTCCCCTCTCAGCTCTCTTGCCTCCCTACCTCCCTACTCTGCACCATCAGCATCCTAGCCAGTAGCACAGGTTCATCCCCAACACAGTTCAGCGCAGCACACCCACAGATAGCTTCCAGGTCAGTAAGACTCTCTATATCCTTATCTTCTTGTTTAATAATATAACACACATACTTTTGGGATGTGATGTAGCTTAGATATTAGGATAAATATTATATCCATTCCTTAGCTTTTTCCACTGCAACCACAAGCAGGAAGACTTTTGAGTTGGGCTGGTTGAGTGAGAGATTAATCACTTCTTGCCTTCCATAGACTCAATCCATCCTGCATCAAGTTGCAAACACAGTGAAATGACTGAAGGCATGTTCTAGCATGCTGCCTCATGAATTTGCAGGAAAATGCGAGGAGAAGGCTTTAGGAATTTCAAACAGCCCAAATCGCGTTTTGTTGCAAATATAAAACTGTTACTTCATACACCCCTGTCATTGTGGTTTTGTGTCTTTCCAAGTTATCCATGGCTGTACAGTCCTTGCATAAACTCAATCCATATTGCATTTAGTTGTAAAGACAGAGAAATCACTGTAGGAATGTACCAGCATGTCACTTCAGGTATTTGCAGGAAAACGCGAGAGTGAGCTGTTAGGAATTTCAAACTGTCGAAATCGCATTTTGTTGCAAATTTATAAATGTTTCTTCATCCACTCCTGTCATTGCCTTTTTATGTCATTCCATCTTCTCCATGGTTGTAATCTCTTTCCATTGTTTGTATGTAGCTTGTCAGAGTGATGGCAAGAACCAAGTCAACTTTTCACTCTGACAATCATCATTTAGCTCATTGTCAAACTTTTCACTTACAAAATTCCAAGTGGGACCCCACTTATGGTGGTCCATGTCCGTCTCACAAGCAAATACTCTATACTCCCTAGCCTCCGCATAGACACCAAAAAGGGTGCACTCATAGAAGACACATAACCTCATAGCTCAAAGCTGTCTCACAGCTCCTTTACATCACTCGAAGCCGTGCGAATAGACTCATTTTCCCCACAAGACTATATAGGGGAATTGGCAAATGACCTTGTTGCTCATCGTATGCAAAATGTATCAAACACATCTGAGAGGAGCTCAACTCGAATCTCTTTGCCACAAGTATCTGAGGATGAGATGGTTGTTTTTCCTTCTGTGCTTTCTCTTGTTCATTCTCTTCTTTGTCTTTCTCTTGTTGTGTCACATCTTCTTGTGCAACATCTTTTCCTTGACCTTGGGAGACCTTTGGAACATTCTCTCCATCTATGTTCTCTCCTTCTTTGGTCACTCAGATTGTATTGTAGCCTCTGTCTGTACTAAATGTTCCCCTTTATTTCAAGAAGTGCACTCCTCATCATTAAATGTTCTCAAAGTAGCACCTGATCGTAACTCATAAATCTTAACATCTATGAGAACAACACTACGTATATACCACAACAACTCAATTTTGAAATAAATGCAAAAGCTATAAATTCAGGAAGGTACATACCTCTTGGGAGTTAATATTTTCTTTCCCTTTGGTGCCATCCCTTGATAAACCCTTAATCAATCTTCATGAAAAGAAACATGTGTCAATAAATTTAGCAAAAATCATATCAATGACACTTGGATTAAAAGCAAGTGCTTTCTCTATGCTTCTAGTAGCCATAGCCTTCATGTCCTTCAAGGTCATGCATGCCTAGAGGATTGCAAACCACACTTAGACCTCCAGAGATCTGTAGGCAAGCACATTTGCTATCATCATTGTGATCATGCATGAATCTTACACCAAGTTTTCTCTCCGTGTGCTTGCAACAATGGGAAAAAAGGGGGGGGCAGAGCCCCCACAAATTTTGCGCTAGAGTCTATGGGGGCTCTGGGGCCCCTCTTTTTTCCCCATGGCTGCAACAAGCACGCATAGAAGGTAGAACCTCATTATCCCAAGGTTGCAAACATAGAGAGAGCTCATGGATCATATCTTCATTATGCAGCCATGGCAAAAAAATGGGGGCTCGAGAGCCCCCGTGGACTCTAGCGAAGAGTCTATGGGGGCTCTCAAGCCCCCCTATTTTTTTGCCATGGCTGCACAACTTGGGGCGGCAATAAACAAAACAAAGAAAACCAATGTAAAACCAGTAACATATTGGTGTTAAAATAGTAAGATACCTTATGTAAAATAAGTTGTATACACTTAGGCTATAACAAAAACAAGCTTAAAAAGCTTTTCACACTAGTATCATACCGGTCCCAAATCAATATGATATCGGTTGTGGAGTGACAGCTGTATACAACTAACACTACTTAGGGAAAAAACTAGCTTCGGTTAAACACTATTATCATACTAGCTTAAAAGCAAGGTCTCCTCTAATTTACTGTGTATTTAGCCAATTTTCTAATAACCAGTTGAACACTGGTATGATACCGACGAGTAAGAACCGAAAGGAGAACTTGGGGTGGCCATATGATATCAGTGTTTTATATTGGTATGATAACATTTGGAACATTAGGTGTATGCAACATGCATTAGATATAAGGTAAATATCAGCTTTGCTTTAATAGAAAACACCAGTTTTGAAACAATATGATACCGGTGTTAAAACAAAAAGATATCAGTTGGTGAACCAGTTGCATATGCCTAAGAACCTATAACTACAAACTAGTTTCAAACCAAATGTTTAACTTGCTACGATGGTTTTGTATTACAGGTTGAACTATATTTTTTGTTTAAGGAGATGCATCCACAGGCACCAGTTTATCAACGAGCTTTCAAGAATTTAAAGCCATGCTGCGCAAGAAAAGGCCTTCACCATCGTGCGCATCTGGCTCTTCCCCCCAAGCGCAACTTAGAACACCAAGCTCCTCAAGAGGTCCAAGTCATGGTAGCAAGCCCAAAGCTCGCCTTCACCAATGTGCACGTCTGGCTCTTCCCCCCAAGCACAACTTAGAACACCAAGCTCCTCAGGAGGTCCAAGTCATGGTAGCAAGCCCAAAGCTCGCCCTCTATGGCATCGAGATCGCATCTATAAATTTCCAACCATAGGTTTGAGCCCCAGTAATTACCCTATTTCGAGGTTGGGAGCAAAGCATGTGATTTTCAATAGAGAGCTTTGCAACCGGTTGATAGTTCGTCCAACTAGTTGAAAACCGGCGGTTTATAAGCTGGGCCACCTCTAAGGGTTTTTTACCATAGGTTTCCAGTTGATTGATAACCATATAATAGGTTGTAAGGGTATACAACCCATTGGTTTTAAAATCAGTTTATAAGTTGACACAACCAGTTATATAAACATCAATTATTAACTTATAAACTGGTTTAAACCCAGTTTATAAATTGGGCCACTTTGATGGGTTTTAACCTTTGTTTTCTAACCCCTTTGAAACTAGTTTATGGGTTGGAAGGGTTTATAACCATCACTGGTGAGGCAACCAGTTTATAAATTGAGAGCATGACAAATGGCAACTGGCTTCCAACTTGTTTTGGCAAACCGGTTTATAGATTGAGAGTATGACAAATGGCAACTAGTTGACAACAAGTTTATAGAGAAGGGGCACTTGAAAGGGTTTTGTACTATTGGTTTGACAACAACCAGTTTATATGTTTGGAGAATAGCAAATGGTTTTAAATCACTAGATTGACACCCACTGTAATAGCTTAGAAGCACTGCAAATGGGTTTCAACCGGTTTCCAACAGGCTGGCATATAGCAAGTGCTTAAAGGTGGTATTAACAAATGAAAAGTAGTGCTAATCAAATAAAACCAATTACTATAGGTTGCTACCTTTCTTTTCAAGCATGGCATGTCCAAGTGGTTTCCTTACCATCATTTTTTTTGCTTCTTCAGGTATGGCCTGGCTATAACCAACTGCAATACATAAGAGTAGAAAAATGCATGGTACGCATGCTTGCAAGAATATAAACAGACCAACAACAAAGGCCACACCCTAGAATACTATCCTCATACTATCCCCCTGGAAGATCTAGGTGCTAATGCTTTGGTGATACAATCTATGATTCAGGATGGTGCACATACATTGATGAATTTCTTGGTAATGAAGATGAAGGACATTCTTTGAGAATTATATTGATGCTTGGAGCCTACAATGATAAGCATTTTCTTTTTGGGTATTTTCTTGCATGTGCCATTTTTTGCTTTTTGCAAATAGTCAGATCTTGCGTAACTTCAATCACTCACTAGGCCATACACCAAGAAGGTTTTAAAAATGGGCAAATGCCAATTTTTGACACAAAAAATTGACACATATGCCTTGCTGACTTCAAACTTCACTTTTAAACCTTAAGCTTTTGTCTTCATTTTATTGGCTTCACCTTGAGCGTTTGGGTCTGCACAAATGCAATCATCGTTTCCCACTAGGTCTCCAAATCTTTCCTCTTCTATTTGATCTAATTATTAAAATTCGATATAGCAATGCCAATGCTAATAGGTGCTTGCAATCCTACTCTACGCAATGTGTAGAATCGGAGCTATGTTCATTTTGCCACTCTGGTTGCATTGTTGGCATTGTTAGTTGTTGCATCGAGCGGGTCGTGCTGCTCAAGGAAAAAATTAGGGACTATTTATAGTCCAGTGGCTATTTTAAAGGGTTCCTTGCAACAAGTGCCCAATTTTTTCTAATTTTGGGTGAGGTAGAGAGACAAATTCGCTAAAAATTACGCTATCGCCTACCATAAAAGATGAAAGAGTCGCCCTAGTTCCAAGCTCACTGGTACAATTTAACCTTCGCAATGGTTCCTTATTTTTACATTGCCCAAGTAAGTGATTTATAATCTAACCTTTGCAATGGTTCCTTATTTTTTTACCCTAGGACTCCTACTTTGGGTTTTCGATCAGGATCACTACATAAATTTGGTAACCACCTTGTAACCAAAGGCCAAAAAAGTTACCAATTGTAACCCGAGCTCCAATTGGGGTTACCATTTGGTAACTTGGCTTGGGGATCGAGTTACATAATGGTAACTCAAGGTTTCAAATTAGTTACCATTTGGTAACTTATATTTTTGGAATAATTACCATTAGGGTTTATATATATATATATATATATATATATATATATGGAACTTCTAGCCGGGTAGGCCAATATACTTTGGCTTTGAAGTTTGAATTCACTAATTTAACTTCATCTTTGTGAAACGAATGCATTATGCAATTTGAAAACCCTCACTTTCGTAAAAGAGCGCCATCAAGCTTGCGATCTCTTTCCCTCTATTTCTCTGCGCAAGGTGCGCATGACCTCAGCCCTCACCCTCCTGTATTCTACGATCTACCCAGAGTCCACCTCCGTCTCGACTCTCAACATGTGCACCTTTGCCAGGCGCCCTCGAGTCTCGACCTTGCTAGGTACATTGCTCTTATTTCTCCTAAATTCTAATTCTTATTCAAAAGCTTATGTGATGTTTGCCTGTCAACAACAGTGTGTAATGTGTTTGCTTTTTTTCTTTTTGAAACATAGCTATGTCCATCCTTGTCAATATTTTGCTTTCTTTATTTTTGAAACATACCATTAACATTACAGTGTGTTTGCTTTTTTAATTTCTGAAACATAGTAATGGTAAGTCCCTATCAACCTTATGTTTTGCTTTCTTTTTTAACATTGGTATGCACATTGCATATCAATCAGGCAAGCATCATATTTAACAAAAAGAAAATAAATAGGGAGGTATTGGCTATTATTTCTTGTTGGAACTCTACATATTACCTTTGATTTTATCTATAAACACCATCAAAAGTAGCATGACATAAGTAGTACAAGAGGGAACCCCACTAAGCTTTACTAGGCTTTAACCAACGAGGACATTACATACAGTTGATTGTTGGCCATAGTAGTGAATTATTAGTGGTTGTGCACCATTTGTGTAGTAGGGGTCATATGACATGAGGTCCTACAAGCTTATGGTACTATATGGTAAGTGTGCTAGCATGACATGCATGACAAGTGTGGTGTTCTAGAAAAAATAGAGTATATGCTTGAGGAGATTTGAGGATCTAAGTATGATTTCAACTCTACAATCATTTGAGCTTGAATAGATAAGTACCTAAAGTATGCTCTTGATGAAGCTATACATTAAGGAGACAGCCATGTAGTAGAAGCACAAGCAATGTTAAAATGAAAGGTGTGTTCTTTTAGCCCCTTTTAACTTTTAACATTGACTTTTATATTTCATAAAAACAAATAGTTTCAAAATTTTAATTTTTAAAAAGGCTGCCTCTGCCAGCTTTTAATTAATAGCTCTGCCAAGGGTTGAAAGGAGGGATTTTAGCTTTCAATTAATAGCACCGTCAAGGGTTGAAAGGATGTAGCAGGACCCATATGTGAATATTACTTTGAGGCCTTGGCCTTGGCCTTGAAGATGGCTCGAAAGAGCGAGGGGTTTTAGAGCAGAACTTGCTACAAAGCACCACCTTGCTGCCATTCGACGGATCTCATATGATGATTTGGCAGTAGCACTACATCCCCCTGCTGCCACAAACACACTAGCTACCATGGGAGGACGTTTGCCATCCGCAACATCAAAATAGGGATAACCATGTGCAGGTAGCAAGAAGCTTGAATGGATTATGGGAGCGTATGCAGACTAAAGCATTTTCACCCAGAAAGTGTTACCTTTGTCCATCACAAGTTTGACACCATTGGACGAGCCAAATATGGGCACAATTCTTTCTTCGCGCACAATACAAGTACCATTGCATTGTACCATGGTGAGCTGGGCACTGACCATGCATCTAGGGTTGATGTATCCTACTCCACCGTGTTCTATGATACCGGCAGCCCATTTCTAGAAATGAAAACAGGGGAATTGGGCCTTCAGATCTTGACTACTCTCTATCATCTCTTGCACTGCACCCTGCTACTTGGCAACTTCAAAGGATTAGTGTAGGGTAGGGTTGGACAAGGGTGCAACACACAATGAGCCCACAGGGTGATGGAAGCGGATGCCAGATGCCTGCTCAAGAGCAGAGTAGCAAAGCATGGAGCGAGCGGCCAGCGCAGCCCACATGGGGTCTGGGTCGTCTGAAATACATGCCAGACAGCCCTGGACGTAGTGTGATGCAAAGGGCCCAATGTAAGCCGCCGTAGACTCTGGCTCGACCACGGCTGGCCCGATTGCTAACATGGAAGAGTTGAGCACAAGAGAGAGGTGGCAAGCCACGACAGAGTACACCGAGCCTAGCCTGACGACCACCACCACAAAGGGATCTGCTGCAGTAGGTGTGTCGAGGTAGCGAGGCAACTTGGGTGCCGCTACTGGCCTCTCTTCTGCCTGTGTAATTACTAGAGTGAACATCATTCACAAGAGAGTTCAGAGAGTAAAGTGCAATGTGTTCTTTCACTGTTCACACATGTAAAGGCTGCAAATTTATTAAATTTTCTCCCTCTTTGCTGCCCCTCTTTTACCCCAATTGATTTAATTCACAAGAACTCTCTGGAGTGTCCTTGGTCTTGGTCTTATTGACCAGCTGGGTTGATTCTTGCAAGGCATTTTGAACATTTTTGGGATTTTTACATCTCTTCTCTATAACTCTATCTCTATATACATCTCTTCTCTTCTCTATCTGTAGGACACATCCCTCCATTGCCATGTGGCAGAAGCACAAGCAATGGAAGAGTTCCCCAATTAATCATCTCATCATGTCACAGATGCCATGTTTGAGGTCTCTACCAACAAACATTAGTCGCTATAGCATCCATCGTCGCTCTCTTTGTGAATGCTAACTGGGGCATGGCTTTTTCTTGGGGTGACTTCAAACTTGTAAACATTTTTTTTCACTTTAGACTTCAAGGCACCCTGTTTCAAATTTTTCTCCACACAATCATTCCTTTCGGGGCACCATTTTGGGCACTCAACAACAGTGTGGTGAATGATATGGAAGTTCGAGCAGTTAAGAGGAGGCTAGGGAAGCTCACAAAGGCGGATCATGAGTACATTGCCATCATTATAATATATCCTATCTACATTCGATTCCCAGATTCCACACACACATCAGATCAGCTATGCAGTCTCTGACTCTCTCTCTCTCTCTCTCTCTCTCTCTCTGTGGTGGCAGACCAACAACTGCTATTCCTTAGTGAGAAGTCTCCACTCACAGGGCCACATGGAGGATGCATTGCTATTTGAGCTCTTGCAAACTGTACCAATCCTTACCCATCATTATATCCATGCCATAGAGATCAACCAGCACATCAGGAAGTCTCTCTCTCTCTCTCTCTCTCTCTCTCTCTCTCTCTCTCTCTCTCTCTCTCTCTCTCTCTCTCTCTCTCTTTCTCTCTCATGTCGTCGGTGTGCGTGTGTGTTGGATATGTGCAGGTCTACTATCAGACCGCTCTTTCTGTAGTTTGGACCCATAGGAGAATTTTCAAAATCTATACTTGTGCTTCAAAATTCTCTTCAGGTTTGTGCTACTGAGGAAATTCATTTAACTTACTTGCAAGTAAGCTTTAAGCTTCCATGGGAGCAGAGGGAGGTCGAGCGTCCCAGAGGACGATTGCATGAGCTCTGAGAAGATGGGTATTCTTGTGTATGTGACTCAAAGAAAGAATTGAAGAGAAGCTATAAAAAATAGAGAGCGAGCTCTCTCTCTCTCTCTCTCTCTCTCAATTGAATTTTAGGGCCCTGCAAATAAACGAAAGAGAATAGAAGGAAACGTGTTGCAGATGTGGAGATCAGAATCCATATCTCCTTCTTACTCTATATTTGCAGAGATTGCTCCCAAGAATTGGCACCAAGATGTAAGAGAATGAAAGGAGGGGCAATTTGACAGTGATTTTTCTTACACGAGGTGCACCTTTACAATACCATTGCTAGAAAGGTTCCATCACTGAAAGTCTACATTTGATGAATGCCCTTTTGTCTTTGCCTCAGATACTCTCTTCGGGTTTTGCCTTTGAAAGGAGGTAACTAAATAAGTGTTCCCTTCCATTGCTGTGAGCAATAAAGCGATGGGACTTCTTAATCAAACTTTGTGTTATGGGGGTGGTTCCCAGCTTATGAAGTGTGCTGAAGCAAGGGAGATTCTAGTTGTATGCCTTGTGTGTGTGTGTGTGTGTGTGTGTGAGTGAGAGAGAGAGAGAGAGAGAGAGAGAGAGAGAGAGGATCCCTTAGGTGGGCATATCAGATGGGAGTACTCTCTGTCGAGATGGGAGTACTCTCCGTCGAGATGGTTCATCCTCCACTCATCACATTTTGCACCATGATCGACACACAATCAGAGACCTAGAGTCCAAATTCATGTCTGGCAGTTTGTATACTGCATGAGGAGGTCGGATCCAGCACTCATGGAGATCTCTATACTTAGGGTATATATAAGATATGATCTTTTCCGCGAGAGAGAGAGAGAGAAGAGAGAGAGAGAGAGAGAGAGAGAGAGAGAGAGAGAGAGAGAGAGAGAGAGAGCTACTGCACATCCTGGGAGGTACTAGAACATGTGTGCATACATTCATTAGGAAAAAAGGGAGCTCATTTTGGGGCCCTGTAAGAAATTTACTATTTCTCGATTTATTTCTTTCCTAAAAGACCTTAAAAATAATAAAATATGGAAACGTGGCTCATAACTGTCAGTAAGGACTACCAAACTGTCAATTCAGAAAAGAATAAGATAATCTTTTGTCTAACTAACACGATTTTGCATTAAATATCTCCTTAGTTTTTTTTTGTTTCCCGAAGATTCCGCATCTCTTTTGACGACGTGTGCAGGCCTCTCATAAAGAATCCATCACACTGAACTTAATGATTGTATGGATACGGCCACACTTCCACGATTCAACTTTGCAACCTCGGCAGCACAAAAAATGGCCGATACTAGTGAGTCACAATCTCAGAAGAAGCGATTACACCATCTTCACATCGACTTAGAAGAACAATATGCTCCAGCACAAAAAAGACAAAAGGATACGGTGCTGAATGCTCAACTGAATGCTCAACAACGGGAAAATATGAGAAGAGAAGGGCTCCAACATATTGACTTATGGTGTGATGGAAGCATATATCCAAAATGTCTAGTAAAAAACTCTACACCTCCATTTGTCAATCCAACCACACTACTGAGGTTTGCGGGCGATGGACAAAATGGACTTCTTGGTTATATTTCAGCACAGTCTGCATTTGCAGAAACATATAAAACAATGTACCTACAAGAAAAGGGGGCCAGGATTCAAGAGATAGCTATTCGTGCAAAATTGGAGCAGCAGTTGCAGAATGAAATTGAGGAGCATTCAAAGAGTAAAAAAGAGTTGACAAGATCAAGAAGGAAGAGAACCATGCTTAGAGACAGACAACGAAGCAGGAAAATTAAAAACATTGTAAATTTGAAGGCTGGGACTGGTGGATGCAAGCGAAGAATTCAGGAAGCAAGGCTAGTTTGTAATTTTTTTATTTTTTATACTAAAAATGCTCTCAAATGACTATATCTATTTTGTCCATTAACACAAAACAGGATTGGAAGTGTTGAATAATATAGACAGATTGTGTTGTTACTATAGGAAACTATTGGAGCCTGCAAAAGAAAATATGGATCCCAACCTTCTTCCAGTTAAACAAATGAAAGGATTGCTTTCTTGTGGTGTAGCAAAAGGTTTGATTGAAGAAAAAAAATACAAAACAATCAAACGCAATGTTGTAGAGGACTTTATATCCAATAATCAAGTTGATGATACTACAATCCAAGAGGCTCTTGATGTTAGTGGAGTTAGCAGGAAGGGATATAGTTCGATTTTCCATGCGATATCCTCAACTTTGAGAGATCAAAGGATTAAACGGGTTTTACTGCCAAATCTAGCAACCGTGTGGAAGATAAGAGATCATTTGAATGATGAAAGTATAGATGAGTTTATTGGACAATATATCCATATTGAAGACATATTTCATGGTGGTAAAGGAACCATTGTGTATGACCCTTGGAACAATATATTTGTAGATCTACAACAACTTCAAAGAAGAATGATCGAGTTTTATGGAATAACATTTTAAGAGTGCAAAGGCATTTTGAAATTTGTTATCAAACTGGATGAGTGTGAGGTTGTAAAGGAAAAGAAAATGGAAAGGATTACTATTACATTGATGAATGGAGCACTTGATACATCATTGACTGAAGCGAGTTCGAAGTATTTTAGTGTGCAGTTGGAGAAACACATATGGTGGTTAGGCTCGTTCCAGGTATGATCATTTTTTGTTTCGTACTTGATTTTAGTCAATGTTTTCAAATCTTTTATAGTGAGACTTTTGTTTTGTATAATCACAGGTGAAGACAGAAGACCATGAAACAATAAATTGGGTGTTTCACCACACGGAAATCCCAAGTATAATTAAAAGACAAGTGCAAGGAGAGAATCTCCATGTTGCAAGAAAAGGTGATTTTCAAGTAGAGTGGCACATGGCGGGGGATCTTAAAACACTTAAGTGCATGTATAACGTTAGTAAAGGAGGTAACTCAAAGTCTCCTTGTCTTTACTACAAAGAATCAGCTCAAGTAATGGATTCCAAATGGTGGAAGAGAGCACCTAATAGAGATAAAGTTGACCCTGACTTCAAGGCCATTCTTGACATTCCACTATGTAATGTTCACATATGCACATTGCATGCTCTATGTCGAATTATTGAGAAATTGGTATTTTTGTATATTGGATTTGCTTGGAAACTCCGTCCCGAAAGAAATAGAAAGGATGCTCTTCATGCATTGGAAAAAGTGTTATCCGATATAGGTCTGCATGGAGGTGATGTTCATATCACAAAGGATTTTAAAAAGTTTACCAATGGCAAGGAGGTACCAATCAAGCCCTCTATTGGTGGTATTAAGGCAAGAAGATTCTTGTCTTGACCCAAACACAGTAGTAAGCAAGTAAGGCAAGGTAGAACAGTTTCAAGGATTAGTTATGGATTGTGGAAGCAAGTTCATAATGCCGTGAAAGATCATGAGGCAGATGGGGAAGCACGAAATGTGAAGGCAGAGGTGTGGAGGTCTCTTGATCAACTCTTCATGTTCTGTGACAATGTAACGTGGACAAAGAGTGATTACAAGAACTTTGAAGAGGCAATTAAACATTTTGGAGAGTCAATGAAAGATGCGTGGACAGCCTGCAGTATAACTCACTACATGGTAAAGTGATTTCTTCTTTTACTTAAGTGTGATCCTCTTTTCTTTTATAACTTACTATGCATTCTTATGTCTCTGTGAAAACAGCATATCATCTAAAACCACCTTTCCTTTTTTGTCAAAAAGTATGGATGCCCAGCAATTTGGTCTACCCAAGGCATGGAGAAGTCTCACTACATGGCACGTAATGCATTTTTCAGACACACACAACACTATGGAGGGAGTCAAAAGGCAAATAGTCTGAAGGAAGTCTTCCAATGGTTTTACCAAGGCATTCTACAGAGGCTGCATGCTAAAAGAAAAGTTGCTAGTTCCAAAGTCAAGCTTGCTTTTATTCTAGCCCAAAAGCAAAGACGAAGACAAACTTTGGACAATTCAATGGCAGCAGAGAGACATAGACAATGGAGGGATTTGAAGATATTTAGAAACCATAAATGGACAAGTAAACATGAATAGCAGTTTGTAACTTATTGGTGTTATGTCCACATGTTTTCAAACTCAATCAATAGATTTTTATTCTGTGGAACAAGTGACTCTTGGTGTTATGCCTATATGTTTTGAGACTCCATCAAAAGTATTTCTTTTGTGAAACATGTGATCTATATTAACAAGCATGAATACATCCATGAGCTACACGCAAAAAATTCAATCAATACTACTTAATTATGCTAGACACACTATTGATCCTTACCAATAAGATACTGAGTGTCAAACGCTTTTAGAAGCTACTGAGTGTGGGAAGAGTACTGAAGTGTCGTACGGTGATGGGACAAATGCAAAAGGGTACTGATCGTCCGTACGGACAAGGAACTGATGAGGATCAAAGACTTTGTACAAAAATCAGTTCAACTTCAACATAATGTTTGTGCTATATTTGATGACTAAATCCTATTACTCCCAAGGCCTGCCAGTCGGAACTCTCTTTTTGAACTTGATTGGACTCTTTTTCTTCCTTGTTGGCTTGATGTCGACTGTCTGTTTATCAATGCTTGCCTCTGTTGCTTGTCTGAGAGGGGTATCCTTGTCTGAGAGGGGTATCCTTATCTTCAGCTATCTCCACGTGTTCTTCTTCTTGGATTGTGTGGCCTGATGCAATCATGGGTGGCTCTCGAAACCTTATGAGCTTGTGTTTTCCATAGCCCTCCAGACATTTGGGCTCCTTAACACCACATGCTAATGCATAAGAAGTGTAAGATAAAAAGTAAGAGGCCCTAGAGGCCTGCTTATTCACATAATCCCCAAATATATCTATGGCGGACAACCTCTCTATTAAAATGATCTTTTCCTTTTGCCATGGAAGATCATGTCCACCTAAAACCCTAGACAAACATTTAAAGAAGTAAACAATGGCTTCTCCATTGTTGCTCAACTGCCTATGGTAAATCAAGATCTTAGCACTGCCTAGATCATGAATATAATGAGCTAGGCTTGACATTTTGCCAAACCCAACCGGCCTGCTTCCACTTGTTCTCTGGAGGAATGTGTCATCCTCAATTTGTAGCTGCCACGTATCAAAAGATTGGAGTGAGATAATAATGCATAACTACAAAACATTTAAACACAAGATAAAGTATTTGATTTAAAGTAATAATATCATACCTTCTCATTTTCATCAGCAACAACAAGAAGTTCATCTTTCCAAAGATTTATTCCTCTCCCCTCCAGTCCAACCTCTTCTTTAAGCTTTTCCTTATGAAGTGCTGAGAGATTCATAGCTTCCTAGGTGACCTGGAAGGCAGCTTCATCTGGCTCTTGGAAATTTTCAGCCTCTTTGAAACAAATAGTAAGGGCCTCTGCAGGATCAAAAGTTGTTTCCAAAGCCAGTAGTGAATGGTCATCCTCTATGCCAACCTCCTTGTCAAGCCTTGAAGCCTGGGCAATTAGGGAAATGGCATAGTCCTCCCTCAAATTGAATATACACTCTATATCATGCAGGAAAACATAATCTGTACCACCAATCAAGACACCTGGAAGCATGGGAACTGCATAGTTGCTGCTCTGAACATCAAAATCTTCAACTGGCTGTGCTGCCCTAAGAGTTTCAGTCCTCAGTTGAACAACGTCAAGAGCAGCCACTTGCAGCCCCTCATCCTCCAGGTTGATATCTTCTTCCTGCTCTGCCATATTTGTTGCCACAGGAATATCCTCTTTTACCTCCGCTCTAGATATATCTTCTTCTTCAGCCTCCTGCCCTTGCTCTTCTAGAGATTGTTGATGGAAGACAATGTACATAAGGAATGCCATGGTTTCCTCAAGCACTCTACACTTTCTGGTGTGCAAGTTACAGGTGAATTTATATTCCTCAGGCACGCTGTCAAATCTTCTATTCACATGGTACTTCAGCCTGTCAATGGAGACAATATGATTTATATGCACAAAAACCCTTTCACCTTCCACAATTCTTCCTGCCTCTGTCAGTTGTTTGAAGGTATCCCAATGGTCTGAAAGGAAATCTCTAGATGCTCCAAAACAACGCGATTTGGACCATTTGGAAAATGTAAAGCACTCTCCTCGCATTTTGTTGCAAAATTCTAAGTCCTATTCATATCCATCACTACTCAAATCATAGGGTGATGTACAAGGTTCCTAGACAGTAAGATTCAAGAATTCTATAGGTGGAAGAATATATATCAGAAAACATTGAAAAGAATACAGATCTCTGACCTTTCTTTTCCTCTTCCATACTGTTGGAGTTGCCCTGGTGATTCTCTTGCTCTCTTCCAAACTTGAGCTACAGCCTAGGTAACCTGGAGATCTGGCAGTGGTAGTAGTCTTCAGACAGGTTGCAGAGTGGATGGAGTGTGTTGGGTAGGAAGTGATCAGAGGGGGAAGGAAAAGGATGATGGGAGTGTGCTGGGGCAGGGATGGAAGACGGGGAGGGAAGAGTGTTGATGGATCTGATTATGAAATCATGATTGGCACAATTTCCAAGGCAAAAAGTGACCCAAATTTCAAATTCCAAAAGATCTGGGTGGGACCCACACGTGTGAAAAAATGACTACATTTCACACGTGTGGTATTTAATAGGTACTTTATTTGTATTTTGCAATAATCTATTCACTCCTGCTTAATCTCTTCTAACTCAGCTCTCTTGCCTCTCTACCTCCCTACTCTACACCATCAACATCCTGACCAGCAGAGCAGAGGCTCATCCCTAGCACAGGATACTCATCACCAGCATAGCACACCTACAGATAGCTTCCAGGTCAGTAAGACACTCTATTTCCTTCTCTTCTTGTTTAATAGTATATTAGGGTAAGGTACTGATTGATGTGATGTAGCTTAGATATTATGATGAATATTATATGCATTTCTTAGCTTTTTCCACTACAAGGAGAAGCAGGAAGACTTTCTAATTGGGCTTGTTGAGTGAGAGCTTGATCACTTCTTGCTTTCTATAGAGTAAATCCATCTTGCACCAAGTTGTAAACACACTGAAATGACTGAAGTCATGCTCCACCATGTCTCAAGAATTTGCAATAAAACGCGAGGAGGGGGCTTTAGAAATCTCAAACAGCCCAAATCGCATTTTGTTGCAAATTTGAAACTGCTGCTTCATCCACCCCTATCATTGTGATTTTGTGTCTTTCTAGGCTATTCAAGGCTGTATACTCCTTGCATAAACTCAATCTATATTGTTTGTAGTTGTAAAGACAGGGAATTCACTGTAGGAATGCAATAGCTTGTTGTTTCAAGTATTTGCAGAAAAATGCGATGGTGAACTGTTAGAAATTTCAAAGTATCATAATCGCGTTTTGTTACAAATTATTAAATTTTGCTTTATCCAATTTGTCATTGCCTTCTTTTATCATTCCATGTTCTCCATGGTTGTAATCTTTTTCCATTGCTTTGTATGCAGCTTTTGAGAGTGATGGCAAGAACCAAGGCAACTGCAAGGATGGCTGGCAAGGGGCCAGGGCTTGCAGCAGCAGCAGCTGGGGCAGGTATCAAAGAATCTAGTGTGCCTCCAAAGGGAAGAGTTGCACATGGCAGGAAGGGGAAGCCAATGAACATGCTCCAGCAAAAGTCCAAGAGATTAAAACATTCTGCAGGTGTGCTAAAGGAGATCAGAAAGCAACAAAAAGCTATAGGCTTTGCAATCCCCAAGGCCCCTTTTCAGAGACTAGTGAGAGAAATATGTGATAGTTGGCACCTTGGTTTCAGGTGGAACAGGACTGCCATTCTTTCCTTACAGGAAATGGCAGAGGATTACTTGGAGAAATACTTTGAAGATGCAATGCTTGTAGCAGCCCATGCTCACAGGGTAACTCTGATGGCCAAGGACTTCAACACTTTGTCCAGAGTGAGATGGAGGTATGACAAGCTGGTCCATCCTGTGGAATGGCAGGACATAAAAATGAGAGACATATTATTAATTCCACCTACAAGGAAATTGAAGGTAGATAAGGTGAAGGTTGTTGAAGTTATCCACTCAGGGAAAGCTGCCTATGAGGAGTCACTGAAGCAGCAAATAGAAGAATCCAAATCTGCCTATAGATGTGGAGACTGTACAGATGGAGCTGCAAATACAAAGAAGGTTGCAGGAGCTGGGCCCAAACATAGTTGTCCATATTGAAGATGAAGCTTCAGAGAATAATTTTGACTTGACAAAACCATGCTTGGCAGCATTGGCTCATAAGAATGAGTATTGCTCAGATACTATCATTCTTGCAATGCTCTAGTAAGTGTCTTTTATTTTACATTTGTTTGCAAAACAATCCTTATTGTACCTCCTCCTTTACACCTTACCCTAATTATTGTTTTGTCCAATGTAGCATGATGAGAAGCTGGCTGAACCATGCTGTACAGCATACAATTCATATTATTGATCCTGCAATTTCCTTCAAGTTAAGAGATCCAAAGGAAACTCCCATGGATATTTCCAATTGGTTCAAACATTGTGATTTTGATCATGTTGATATTTTGCTACTTCCATACCATAACAAGTATGTGGTTGACTACTTCTTTTGGGATTTTTCTTCAAGATTGAGAACTCTTGTATACAGCCTTTGATTTCTTAATGCTTTTTTCCTTTTGCATTGACCACTGGAGCTTTGCTTCTATTGACATCCAGCAGAAGCAATGCTTTTTATTTAACTCTCTTAGAAACACACACAAAGAGGTCAAATTGTAAGTGGTTTGTGTGTTATTTTTAACTTTAAACTTCATTATTTGGATTTAATGTACACTAACTGAATTATATGTATTTCAGTTATATTAGAAGGCTTCTAGATGCATTGGATCACTGTCCTCCTAATGTCAATCTTTTGGATTCAATAGAGCCAATAGATTTAGAGGTAGAAAGTTGTTCCCTCTACTGATGTCTATTTCATGCTATGCCTTTGAACTTATTGAATAATTTTATTTAGTTCAGATATTAACAGTTTCTAACATATCTTTCCAACTATCCAGACACCACAACAAGATGATTCAAGTAGTTGCGGCTGGAGAGTGCTGATTAGTGCCAAATATATACTTTCAAGCTATTTTGAGATAAGACAGCCAGAGCTTGTAAGAAAAAATAATTTTCATTTAGCTTCAAAAAATTTGATATTGGTACAAAGTGTTCTAAATCATTATATCTCATTGCAGATGAGAGAAGATAGCTTTAGCTCGAACTATGTATATAGTTTCAGAGCTGATATAATTTGGAAGTTTTTGAAGTATGCCTCCCCCAAACCTATTGTACCAGCTACTGTCGAGTTGGGTGAGAGCTCTAAAGTCCGAGAAGGTGTCATACACCTTGATGACACAGATGATGCAGATGTGGTGCCACAGGAACAAGGACCTAGTGATGAGGAGAAGCCACAAGAACAAGGACCTACTGCTGCTGCTACTGATGTTATTGAGGAGATGATGGAGCAGCAGCAAACAGATGCTCCAGGGGCAGTAGAGGAGACAATGGAGCAGCACCAAGAGACTGTATACGACAGGATGGAGCAGCAGAAAATAGATTCTCCAAATAAAGATGATACGGTGAGCTTGGACCATGTAGAGCAGCCTCTAGATCAGCCTGTAGATAAATAGAAAATTGTTGTCAAGAATATGTTCTACATATATAATTAAACACTTCTATACAGAATTTTACTTTATTGAATATAATACCTTTGTTTATGGAGTCTGTGTTATCTCAATTTTCAAATTTTCAATGTCTTTGCATTTTATTGAATTCTCTCTTCTTTTGAGCACCTGCAAAAAAGCAATATGAAACAATAGGGTAAAGTAAACTAATAGCAGTGCTTAATAAGACTAGGATAAGTCACATGGTATACCTTCTTATTGTTGTAGATAAATAAAAAGTCCTTTGAAATAGAACCTTCTGTCTCAAATAGAATGTCATTGCGCAATTGAGCTAGGGAGCAACATTGTCTTAATGAGATATTGACTAGCACATCACCATTCTCAACAACATCAATATCAAGAAGTTTATTTTCTGCACCAAAAGAATCTTCATCTTGATCCATTGGGACTAGTTTTGTACCTAGCATTCGACTGCGCTTATAATAAAAAGAAAAAATGAAATTCTGTGATGCAACCATGTACTTCAGTTGCATAGAAGGTTGGACAACCTCACAAAACACTGAACTACATGTCTTCTTATCCCAACCATGTACTTCAGTTGCATAGAAGGTTGGACAACCTCACAAAACACTGAACTACATGTCTTCTTATCCCAACCTTTATCCAAAAATTGTGGCATGCATGCCAGACTTATTGCTTTAACTGTGAACATTGTTTTTGAAACCTTCACTGGAAAGGTATTAAACAAGTCTACAAAAACTGTGAGAGGCATGCATAAAGAAATTTTTATTATCCTTGTGGCAATATTGGGCCTCAGAGCTTTCTGTACTTCTTTGAAAAGCTTGGCCCTATATGCCTCTGTAACACTAAAATGTGGGAGAGGCCAATCCACTGAATTCCATGCCGGAAGGTCTTGTTTTCTTAAAACACCATGTGTGTTTGCATTGTCCAGCAACTGATAAAAATGATCAGTAAAAAATATACCGGATTGAGCTAGCTGTGTTGCACATCGACCTTGGTATTGTTGTTCTCCTATCGATCCATGCAAAACATCTATAAATCCCAGAATACAATCGATGTTTTGCCATGTCTCATACGATGAAGGGTATAAATCTGAAATAAAATAACACAAGAATGTCAATAAGCAAAGAAAGAAAGCTTTATCTTAAAAATCCATACACCTCATAAAGAACAAAACCACAATGGAAAAATATACAATTAGGCCTGTGTTGCGGAAGATCATTTGGATAGTCTCGCAAGACGTTCTTTATGCATGTACACATGCTGAATCAAAACTTCTTTCACCGATATCTTCCCTCTGGTGATTTTAAAATCGCGTACTCTTCCCTTCCATGACGCCAAGAAAATGTTTTTTGTCTGGGGTCTCTTTCTTTTGCTAGGTTGCATGAGCACCCATGCTCCTTTCGAAACACTAAACCTTTCCCAAATTCCTTCCGTTTTGACTGTACTTGAATTCTCTACCAAAGAAATAGAAGAAGCAGGTCGACGGGGTAAGGATGTGTGGTATAATTCTGCCTTCATAGCATTATCATCCACAGAGCGTCTTCCACAAGAACGGCCATAGTTTTTATTCACCATGGAGACCTTCTGAATCTGTAACCACAGCAAAGTAATGTAAACAAGATAACAAAGTGAAGTTTCAAGAAAGAGAGTGGGCAGATAGACAGTTGACAAGAAACATCTTACTCTAAGCCAAACAGGATCAAGGGAGCAGTTTTGGAAAAGAAGAGGCTGCTGCACAATGAGGCAGTGGTGTAGAATGGTAGACCTTTTGAAGGAAAGGCAGCACAACATTTCAAAGTTCAAAGGAAGGTGGAAGCGGGAAGGCCCTTGTCAGAGAAAATGTCAGACTAGATTCTATCTTCATGTCCAAAGATCTTATGAGAATAAAAAACCAATCTCCACATTAATGTAGCACGCTTGTACCTACATAAAATATTGTTTCTTTTATCTATTTTCTCTTATTTTTATGAATTTCCAACATTACGTTGGCCCTCTGTTCATTGGTTGAGAGCTTATTTTTTTTAACCGTAAAAGGCCCCAAAATGAGCTCCCTTTTTCCCTAATGCATAACCTCCTGCAAGATATACTATCTTCCCTACTGAACGTATATAGATACTTCTAGTGATCTGGCATCAACACGGCTCACACTGATTTGACATACTGTCTTACATGGTGCTCATATATGTCTGCCAGGTCTATGGTGAAGTGGATGGTGGGGGTAGGCTCAAAGGATACCATGTGAGCTGAAGAAGCTTATGATAGTGATAGGTATGTATGGTCTAGTCCTATCGAGTGCTCTGGTTACTACTATGGTTAGATTCTGGAAGATGTGTGGTCTCCTTAGATCCAAGTACATAGTCCAGAGTGCTATGCCCTCCCCCACTAAAACACGTGTGTGCTTCATACCTGGGCCACTTATGCCATCTCGTTATAAATAACGAGATGGTGTCATGAGCCAAGTCAATCAGATATTGACCATAAACTTCTTGAATATAATGCTGATCAAAAGAAGAAATCCTACTAATTAATATGTCGAGTTAATTTCTATCATGAATAGATGATGTATTTCTTGGCTGAGTAATATATGGGTATAAATCCTAAAGAAGCATAATTAAATGCTTGCATGAAATATTGATAAGATCAAAAAACTAAGTTTTTTATCACAAAATGTGCAGCTGACCCTCTTATGGTTCTTTGAAAGATTCATGTTTTGCGTGAGAAGATATTTGCATAAGAAGATATGGCTGGAAGCAAAGGTAATCATGCTTTAACTTTGACCAGCCTGCTACCTCTTGTGTCTTGTCTACCGTTTTTTTTGTGTTTGCATATTTATGTAGAATCTTGTCAACAGGAACTTTTAAACAATTGAATTTGAAGAGCTGGATTTTAGCACGCTCACCTCTAGTCCCTTCCGAGGTGCAAAAATCTGAGCAAGATACACGCAATCAAATGTTTGCAGAGTTATTTGGAGAAATGTCATCTACTTCCAAAGGGAACGATGAGCTTTTGGCTGAGATAGAAGAAAGTAATGAAGCCACAGAAGCTAGTACCTCAAAGCCAAAGGCTGGATCAAAAAGAAAGTTCAGAGACTCCTGGAGGTTTTTTCACGGTTGGGTGCTGCCAGATTCCAAAAATGGTGAATTAGTTGTGAAATGCCAGGTCTGTATAGCAGCAAAGAAAAGAAACAAATTTGCAACCACAGGATCAGATGTTATGCACCTTGCAGCATTCAGAAAACATGAAAGTACGAATCAACACCAAAGTGCCGAGAGGATTAAAGAGAAGCTTCTAAAAAGTGGAGGACAAATAGTTGGAGCAATGGATACATGCTTGCAAAGAAGTGGGGAAGTTTACGGGTCTCAAGTCATAAGTGTTATGCAGGTAGTTTACTATAAAGCTTTAGAAAGAAAGAGCTTGCATGGTATCCCAAGGCTTATAGAATTCTTAAGATTCATGCAGACACCTTTTATCCCTATTAGTGATAGTTATGGGACTTATGGAAATGCTATGGCTGCAAGGGAGATGCTACAGGCTATCTGATTATGTAAGAGGTGAATTACTAACAAAGCTGAGAAGAAGTTAGTTTTTCTCTTTGTCCATCGATGAAAGCACAGATCGACGCCTGGAGAAGCACTTGATTGTTTATGTGACTTACTTAACATCACAACTTGAGGTTGAGGTGAATTTTTTGCAGCTATTGGAAATAGAAAAGGCTGATGCTAAAACAATTTACAATAGCATCGTTAATCTCTTCAAGGATTTGAAGCTTGACACAAGAAGATTTGTCGCCATTGCCACTGATGGTTGTAGCACCATGACAGGGAAGAAAACAGGTGTAGTGGCTAGACTGAAAAGGCTGTTTCCCTCTCTAATTGATGTTCATTGCATTGCACATAGAGAGGCATTAGCTGCCAAAGATGTTTTTGATCAATTTCTAGAATTGGAGTATATGGACAAATTAGCAGGAAAAGTATACACTTGGCTGGGAAAATCTAGTAATCGACATGCTGAATTTTCAAAGCTTTTGAAAGAGTTTCAAGTCCATGACTTGAAAATTCTACAACTTCACAATGTTCGATGGCTTTCAAGAGGTTTGGTTATGGCCAGAATTGTAGAGGTAATGCCAGCTATATTGGAGCTTTGGAAAGCAAATAATCATCCAGATTATGGGAATATGCTACTTTATCAAGTTCAGTTTTTATTTCACTACCTTGCTGATGTTTTGGAGCAATTGAACATACTGAGCAAAGTTTTTCAGGAAAACATCGTTGATGTTTCAACACTTGGAGCAAAGTTTCAAAAAACCAAAAACATATTACAAACCAGGTACTTGGACCCGCAAAGTGAGTTTGCTAAAGACTCAACGAGGCTTAATAAATTCATGAAGGGCACAAGCTCCATTGGATTCATGGGGTTTGAAACATCAGGTGGCGGCATTAAAAGTTTTCCCATCACCTGGAGATCAATACATGATCAGGTAACGGGAGAAAATGTTAAAAATGCTGAATCTGGATCACTTGAAGACTGTAAGAACATAGCAAAGTAACACGTGCAACGTCTTCTTCAAGCTTTAGACACTAGACTTGAGGACCTTGAAGTATTCAAGGCTATGAAATTTTTTGAGCCAGTTGGGTATCCAGATATTGCAGGAAGACGAGGTGAATCAACTTCTACATGGTTGAAGACTCTTTTCGAGCATTTTAGTGCTGGAGGAGTAGATTCCTCAACATGTTATGCTGAAAGAGAAGGCTTTGTGGAGACCATGTACAATGCTTGTCCTCAGAAAAGTATGCTTGGTGCCTGGAGATACTGTATTTCAGATGTGAGTTACTCAAAAGATGGGCTTCTAAAAGGAAAGTGGTTTGAAGACTTTCCTACAATAATGAGATTGTGGCAAAGGATTTTGGTTGTTCCGGTGAGTACGGCAACCTGTGAAGGAGGGTTTTGGAAACAAAATGAAGTGAAATCAAAGCTAAGAAGCGACTTGCATCTTGACACATTGGATGCTCATATGATGATTTCTATGACAAGGATTCCATACGAGAAGGTGGACTGGAAAAGAGTGGAACAAATATGGAAAGCGTTAAAGGAGCACGGGCGAAGGCCATGGTAGATAGCATGAAGAATCAGTTCAAGACATAAAACAATTCAAATTTTTGTATCTTTGCTTGAGTTATTTTGCTTCAACGTAACTCTAGCATCATTCTTTTTCCAGCAAGTTTGAAGCAAAATAACTCCAGCATCATTTTTTGTCCAGCAAGTTCTACATTGAACTACATACGAGGAGCTTAGAGGGAACAAACATCAAGTCTTCAAGAACATAATAATTTTTGTGCATTTATCTGATTATTATTTTTTGTATGTAATGAGTCAGCTCCTTACCCAATGTATTATGTCTCACCCAATGTATTATGTGCTTACCCAATGTATTATGTCTCACCCAATGTATTATGTGCTTACCATTCCACAGAAGTTGTAATGAGTCAGCTCCTTACCCAATGTATTATGTCTCACCCAATGTATTATGTGCTTACCATTCCACAGAACTTGTATCTCTTTTGAGCTTCTTTTTGTTGTCTCAAGATAATTTGATGCTCTTGGTTGTTGTTTTGTGCCACAATAATCTCGTGATTCACATCTATATATGACCCGAGCAATCCATGAGCGTTGCATTGTAGGGCATTGTAGGGTATAGCCATTGTCAGCCTCTTATCTCCCTATTTCTACCTCTATGTTGAAATAGGGAGATAAGAGGGAGACAATGGCTATACCCTATGATGCTGCTCGGGGTGCCCAACGTGGGAGACTTCATCCCCACCTTGGCGTGGATGGATCTGCAGGGCTGGGAAAGGAGGATGAAAGCCGTGGGGAAGAAGATGCAGCAAGCGATGGGGGAGATTATCCAGCAGAGGAGGAGGGCTGAGAACTACGTGAGGAGTGGGCCAGATCACCTTGAGGATCTGTTGGACGTGTTGCTAGAGGTGGTGTCAAAGGCCAATTCTAAAGTGCAAATAACTGACAACAGTAATCATAATGGTAAGATTACTAGAAGCTGGAGTTGTATATGACTGTAGATTAGTGAATTTCTATCACTTACACCTGATGCAATCGCGGCTTGTGTCTTTTACAGGATATGTACTTGGGGAGAGCTGGTATAATTGCCATTGCAGTGGAGTGGGCTCTTGTTGAGCTGCTGTGACACCCCGAGGTTCTAAAAGGAGTGCATGAGGAGCTAGATAGGGTGGTAGGAAGAGAGCAGCGAGCTGCCATACCTGCGGGCAGTGGTTTTGAAGGGAGTGTAGGAGGAGCTAGACAGTGTTGAAAGAACGGTAGAGGGGGAGGAGACACACACACAGGAGCAAACCCTAATGTATATTGCAAACCCTAACCATAGAGGGAAGCCATGTCCTCTCTCACACAAAGCATAATGCACTAATCCATAATCCACACTACACACAATGAGTTGTGTCCACACTCTACTAACCCTAGCTAATGTCCACACACTATGACCAGCTGGACACGCGGTCATTTATGTCTCACACATGTTCCTACCTAATCTGCCAGCACATAGCATAGCTGGCTCACACTGACATCGAGCTTGAATCTCAACAGCCCCTCTCAAGCTCATGATGTATTGCCGATGAAGATGTAGATGAGCTTAGGATATCAAGACTCTCAACACTCCCCCTCAAGCTCATCCCATGTACTCCCAACATAGTCCGGAAGTACTCAAACTTCTCCCTGCTAAGTGGCTTCGTGAAGATGTCTGCCACCTGCTCATCAATCTTCACATAGTGAAGATCAACTGTACCATCCAGCACCTTTTCTCTGACAAAGTGATAATGGACCTCTATGTGTTTGGTCCTCGCATGAAACACTGGATTCTTTGCCAACTGTATACTGCTCATGTTGTCACAATGAATGACAACTTTGCCACCAATGGGCTCACATAAATCTGTCAAGAGACTCTTTAACCATATAGCCTCACAAGTAGCAATGGCTGCTCCTCTTTACTCAGCCTCTGTACTGGACAAAGCAACTGTAGGTTGCTTTTTGCTACTCCAACTCACCACAGCACTTCCAAGTGTAAAAGCATATCCAATAGTAGACCTCCTGTCATATGCGCTACCTGCCCAATCAGCATCTGTGTAGCCATGTATGTCCAAGCTTTTACCACTCTCATAAAATAGACCATAATGTGCTGTGGTCTTCACATATCTCATGATGCGTCTCACTGCATCCAAATGTGGTTTCCTGGGGCTCTGCATAAACTGGCTCACTAGCCCCACAGCATAACTCAAATCCGGGCGTGTGATAGTCATATATATGAGACTACCAACCATCTTCCTGTACATAGAAGGATCATCCAATTCCTCGCCATAATCAGCCCGCAACTTCACATTTTGCTCCAATGGTGTACTCATAGGCTTACACCCTGTCATGCCATACTTTGCCAACATATCCATATTGGCGCTGTACTAACCAAGTACCTGCATGATCTTTCACCACTTCAATTCCAAGGAAGTATCTCAACTCACCAAGATCTTTCATGTCAAATTGCCCACTCAAAGCTTTCTTGACATGCATCACATCTGCACTATGATCACCTGTGATAATCAAATCATCCACATAGATGACTAGTAAAACAATCCCATGCTGTGTCTTCTTCACATAGAGTGAAGAATCTGCTGTAGAAATCTGAAAACCAAGTGAGATAAGATATCTGCTCATCTTATCACTCCAAGCACGAGGTGCTTGCTTTAGACCATACAATGCCTTTTTCAACCTACATACGTGAGTGGGATATCTAGGGTGTACATACCCTTCTGGCTGTACCATGTACACTTCCTCTTGTAGATCTCCATTCAGAAATGCATTCTTGACATCCATCTGATGCATTTCCCAGCCATTAGCTGCAGCCATAGCAATGACTTCTCTAACTGTGCCCATCTTAGCCACTGGACTAAACATCTCATCATAATCCAATCCTTGGGTCTGTGCATAACCCTTTGCTACCAATCTTGCTTTATGTCTTTCAATAGAACCATCAGATTTGCACTTCACTTTGTAAACCCATTTACATCCAATAACATTCTTATCCTTTGGTAATGCAACCAAGTCCCATGTATCATTATGGACCAATGCGTCCATCTCTACATCCATTGCTTTTTAACATACATGCTCTCCAACAGCCTCTGTATAGCATGTAGGTTCCACATGCTTCACCATAGATGTCATATATGCATAGTGCATAGCAAAATCTCTATATGTCAATCTGTCAACAGGATATCTGACTCTCTGGGATCTCCGCAATGCCTGTGGGTCACTCTGTACACCTGTAACTCTAGCATGTGGTGGCACATATTTGTCCTGCCTAGCACCAGGTGTGCGTAAAACAGGTATGCCAAGCTCCTCATCCAAACTCTCAGAACTAGATGACTCATAACCTGTGATTCCAATTCCTTCGAATTTCTTTTTGCCTTTATCCATAGCACTACTCCCAGTGCTCACACTCTCATGCCTCAGACGTCCTGACCATGGACGTACACTGCTGCTCTCAGCTTCTGCTGTGCTGGCCCAGACATAGTAGTAGAACTAGAACTTGCTTGTGGTGGCAAGTTCACATGAACATCAGCCTCAAGTGACTCAATAACACCCTCATCTTTTGCTTTGTACCAACTAGCAAGCTCATCAAACACCACATCTCGTGAGATGACCACTTGTCTAGTTTGAGGGTTATAACATTTGTATGCCTTTCGATCCTGTGCATATCCAACAAATACACATTTCTCTGCCTTAGGATCCAACTTCCTTCTTCTTTCATCAGGCACATGTACATAAGCTATGCATCCAAAAACTTTAAGATGTCCAATGTCTGGCCTGTAACCTGTGAGCCGCATCTCTGGCGTGCTTCCATGAATGGCTGCTGTAGGTGTTTTGTTCAATATATATACTGCAGTAGCACATGCTTCTGCCCAATAGTAATCTGGCATGCTCTTTTCATTAAGCATTGCCCTTGCCACTTCACATATGACTCTATTCTTTCTCTCAGCCACACCATTCTGCTGAGGTGTATACCTGCAAGTCAATTGTCTTCTTATTCCATGCTTCCTCAAGAAATGCTCAAAAGCTTTTGAGGTGTATTCACCACCTCCATCTGTCCTCAGACATTTAATCCAACAGCCATACTGCTTTTCTGCAAAAGCTTTGAAATCCATGAATTTTTCCAACACTTCACTCTTCTCTTTGAGAAAGTATATCCATGTCATCCTGCTAAAATCATCTATGAATGTAACATAGTATAAACTGCCTTTGATAGATGGGTTTTGTGCAGGACCCCATACATCACTGTGTACTATCTCAAGTGGCCTGTTACTCATATTTCCTTCTCTAGGAAACCTCAATCTTGCCTGCTTCCCAAACTGACAGGCTTCACAAACATGCATATGTCCATCATATTTGAACCTAGGCAATCCATTGACAATGCCTCTTGGTTGCATGTTCTTTAATCTCTGTATATTTACATGGCCAATCCTCTTGTGCCACATATCAATGTCCTGTACAACATTCCTGCTCTTTGAGAACATGGCTGATTTTAGCTCAGGAATTCCAACATCCAGCTTAAACAATCTTCCTTCTTTCTTGCCTTAGCAATCACTCTACATCCATGTTTAAAATCTTCAACGAAGCATCCATGCTCATTGAATCGAACCTGTAATCCCTGTTCCACCATTTGACCAACTGAGGCCAAGCTTTTAGTGATCGAAGGCACATACAACACATCAGACATAGACTTTGTTTGACCATTGTGCATGACCAATGGTACACTTCCAACATGTGTAATGACATGCTGGGTATCATCACCTGTTTCCACATAGCCTTTTACATCCATAGGCTTCATATGCTCAAACCATTCCCCATGACATGTCATATGGTTTGATGCTCCTGAGTCCATATACCATGTATCATCATTCTCAGCATTTGTTGTCATAGAACCCACAACATGCTTCATGGCAAACAAATGATTTGCAGTTCCATCATTGCTACTTGATGCATAGTTACCACCATGTTGTGCATAGTTTCCACCATAATGACCACCACGTTGTGCTCTTCCCCCTCTCAAATCATTCTGTTTGCGGAAACAATCTCTCGCCATATGACCATATTTGCCACAATAATGGCATTCCACATCTTGCATAGAATTTTGTTGGCCTTGCCAACGTCCTTGACCATGGGGGGTACCTCTGCCTCGCTGAGGTGCATATCCACGACCACCTCGAGCACCATATGAAGGCTGAAAATTCTGTTGTGGAGGCCTGTCCTGCCATCCACGACCATTACCACCACGTCCACGTGATGCAAATCTCCCCCTGCCTCTAAAGCCTCTCTGCGAGTAGAAAGCCTGATTTCTGCCATCATCATGACTAGTAGATGCATCCAGAAATGAATCACCGAGCTTGATTTCCTCAACCAACAAGAGTGAAACCAACTCATCTAAGTCGGGTAAACCTGTACTCCTCACTGAGATAGATGTATCAAAGGATTTGTATTCCTTGCCAAGACCACGCAAGGTAATATCCACCAAATCATCATCAGGCATAGGGGCATTTATTGTGGCCAATGCATCTGCAAACTTCTTGATTTCTTGCACATAGTCATGTATGCTCCTTTTATTCCTTTTCACATTGTGTATCTGCTGTCGCAATTGAGACTTGCGAGCACTCGTATCTGTATCAAACATCTTGACCAAAGTATCCATGCATCTTTGGGATTCTCAGCATCCTGAATGTGTATGAGCATAGCATCAGAAATGCATATAGACAAATAATGCAGCACTTTGAATGCTCTCTCTGACCATTGCTTATGAGCAATAAGCTGCTGCTGCGTAGGTTGCCGAGGTAGCTCAGCACCTGTAATGAGATTCCAAAATCCTTTTCCTTTCAAGAAACTCTTTATCCTGTACTTCCATGCCTGGAAGTTCTTCCTATCCAGCTTTTCACCAACAATCTGAACTGGATTGTCCGACATGTTGCTCAATGCGTACACCTTCCGCACTCGTCCAAATCTGAAACCGAGCCTTCCTCAGCTCAACCACACTCCAATGAGTGTTCCAGATACTCCAAGATAGCCAACAAACTCCAAATTTGATGTAGAAAATCAACCTGTAATCATCCAAGATGAACTGACTCACGTAGTGCGGGATACCCTGAATTGACACGCCTTCCAAGGCTCCAAATCACAATGTAATGGTGCAATCAAGTATGGGCAACTTGCATTGACACCTAATGAACCTCAATGTTGAGTATCAACTCCATCTGACATGTGTAATTATCAATTTTTGAAAACCCCTTTCTCTGTTTTTGGAAAAACCAGAAAAACCAGTAGAAAATTTGCTCTAATTCCTTCAATATTTGTCCAAATTGGGCAACCAGGCATTCATTGGCTTAGCAATAGTGTCCATCAACTCCATGTAAGAGGAATTTGTCCAATTGTAAAACACCAAAGATTAATTGCTCAATTAAAATGCTCTGTTTCTCTGCAACCAGTGGACAGCCTGTTTTAATCAGCTCATTCCCAGCTCAATTAGGCATCATTGACCAAACAAATTACATAGCCCTCTTCTCCAAGGTGTAAAGCATCCAATTGCTAAAGAATTTTTGGAAGATATCAAGCACCAAGTGAAAAATCAATCTCCTCGTAGGCAAAAAACCAGAAAATTGCTCTGTTTTCTCCTATCTGGCTGCGCCGCCTGCAAATGAGGTGTTTGGGAGTGTTTAAGTTGCTAATTGATGAGTGCTACAAGTGCCCAAGACACCTAGGTATGTGTCCAACCCACCAATGGTTGGATTTTTGCAAAAAACTCACTCCAAATGCATCAATTTTGGGCTTCCTTCTCTCTGTTTTGTAAGAGCTCAAAAAACCAGAATTTTCACACATTCAAATGCTTCCAAAATGCTCCAAAATCACCATAGGGCTTGCATAAGAGTTGCCATTACATCCCTCATTGTCAGATACATGTTTGCTTTGCCAGATTTACATGTATTTCCACCATACATCAATGTTGCCAAGCTTTAATGGAAAGCTTCAAAAACCAGAATTTTTCTTTGCTTTGATTTGCTTCATTTTGCTTTGCTTTTGCCTGTTTCACCTGCAATCCGCTCAAGGATGTTTAGAGGACCTTACCCGGTAGGCCAAGCTTTCAGATCTGATAGTATTTAGTGTGCTCCAAGCTTCACAGCTCCAATGGCAAGCTTCACAGCTTCTCTTCACAGCTTCTTCTTCTCCCTCTTCACTCACTCACTCATAAACCCTAATAAACAGCACAAGGCTCTGATACCATGTTGAAAGAACGGTAGAGGGGGAGGAGACACACACACAGGAGCAAACCCTAATGTATATTGCAAACCCTAACCATAGAGGGAAGCCATGTCCTCTCTCACACAAAGCATAATGCACTAATCCATAATCCACACTACACACTACACACAATGAGTTGTGTCCACACTCTACTAACCCTAGCTAATGTCCACACACTATGACCAGCTGGACACGCGGTCATTTATGTCTCACACATGTTCCTACCTAATCTGCCAGCACATAGCATAGCTGGCTCACACTGACATCGAGCTTGAATCTCAACAGACAGGGTGGTTCCTGGTAGGAAGAGAGCGACTGGTGGACAAGCTACCATACCTGCAGGTAGGTTCCGAATGCACCCAATGGCACCTTTGCTAGTGTCGTGGGAGCATCGTAGGCTTGCACATGGTTGGCTATGATCAGGCTGGTATATGCGCCTATGTAAACAAGTATGCCATTGGCAGGGACCCCAACACGTGGGATGAGCCCCTCTCCTTCTAACCTGAGAGGTAATTTCTAGGTAGCAAAGTGGAGGAGACGGGCCACCATTTCCAGCTCGTGCACTTTGGCAGTGGTGGCAGGAGGTGTTGCTTAACTTGCGCCTCTTTTTGGCCATGCTTCTTGAAGCCTTCGAGTGGAGCCTAGCTCAGTAGATGGACATGTTTGAGCTATGGGCTCAACGTCATGATGGCAACCCCTCTTGCCGCTATTGCCATGCCCAGATTCTTACCCACTCTATCTTTGTATGGAGAGGTGAAACTCTGCTACATGCACTGATGTCCTAATGCTGAGAGCCTCCTTCAGAGCCAATCCCTGCATGACACAGAGAACTTGATGGCAACCCCTCTTGCCGCTATTGCCATGCCCAGATTCTTGCCCACTCTATCTTTGTATGGAGAGGTGAAACTCTGCTACATGCACTGATGTCCTAATGCTGAGAGCCTCCTTCAGAGCCAATCCCTGCATGACACAGAGAACTTTAGCTTTCTTGATGGACTGAAGCATACTGCATGCACCAGAGAATGCCTATTAGATGATGTAAACAGTTGAGCAAAAAATATTTGTGCAGAGGCTTACTTGAGGCGCTTCCAAATTCTAGGCTCGTTTGACACCGGCATGGAAAGTTGATGAAATTCCCTCAGCTTCACATCAATCTTAGTTGATACATCAAAATCTCGTAAGTCTTGTGCAGTTAAGGTATGTGGGGTAGATAGTCACATAGAATAAATTAGAAAACAGCTTGTAGTAGGATCATAAAGCTGAGGGGTGGGCTAACAAAACATATGGCTTGTTTCTTTGCCATGGTTGATGTCTGGCTCAGCAGGCTTGTTGAACTATCAAGGATCAGTAAACGATGGCTTATAAGCCTAACAAGGAACACATTTACACATGTGGTAATTGCACTCGTACAGAAGCACAAACACCCAGACATGCACATAGTAGAACCACTAGCCTAGTCGGGGATTAGAAGCACGAACATGCACCTCAACATGCTTAATCACGACACAGAAAAGGATAAGAAGAGCTGACTCACCCTGGCATGCAGAAATTCCTCAATACGTCCCGTGGCAAAGCAGCCAAGAAGACGAGGCCCTTGCCGAGCTTTAGACATAGCTTAAAAGGTGCAGATCTCATCCTCACGATTGAAGAAGTTATCGACGTCCTTGCCGTAAACACGCTTCTCTGATTCTTCCCCTGTTTGGGCTGCACATTCATGGCCTTCACTTCATTAGCGTTTCCATCAGCTTCATCATGCTCACGATTAATCCTCGAAACACTCCAGGATCACTCATAAACTGTGATATCTATCAATTATGAAAGAGTGTACATCATCCGTGATATCTATCAATTATGCTCCATGCTTCTGTTTTTAATGGTAGGTGCATTCAAAGAATCCGTTCAATTAAGTGCTATGTTATGTTAAGAAAAGAGATCTCATATTTATCTTTGATACTGTGTGAATTTGTCATTTGTTTTATGTCTTTTTGATTGTTAGTGTGTACCCAATACAAGTGCCTTTTTATTATGAATTGGTATGCTTGCAAGGTTAAGCAAAGAGGTGTCTTGCTTGTACTCTGAGTGTTTATTTTTTTAGAAGTTCTTTGTCGAGCTTGATTTGAATTAACCATAGAATGTTACAAACTGAGGCCGCAACTGATTCCTACCAAGGCTAGAAGAGATAGACAAAGTTTTTCTATGGAGTTCTACCAATCGAGGATAAAAGTGCTTTGAGTGTTTAGTGTATGCAAGGTTAGGAGGTTACATAATATTGAAATTGTGTAGTAATGTGTTTGATATGTTAAAGAAGATCGCTTAAGTCTCTCTTTTTCATGTTCCAGGTTGGTAAAAGACATCTTGAAGAATAAATTTTATCGACTACATTGAAGAGAGAGAGTGTGAGAGAGAGAGAAGGAGAAGAAGATAGAGAGTAGAGAAGAGAGAAGAACAAGAAGAGAAGAAGAATATAACTTTGAAGCTTTCTAGGAACACTCGTGACTCGTGAGTCGTGAGAAGAGACCAAAGAGCGATCTATCATCTAACCCCAGAGAGAGAGAGAGAGAACCTGCGGGCAGCGAGTTTTACTAGTATAACTAAGACTAACATTGGATGGTTCATTGAAAGACGGAGAGCACATATTCTAGAGGGGCTAGGTAGAGAGTATAGGTAGGGCATAGGGCTACCTATTTTAGGCAAGTTGAGCAAGAAGATTTGGAGCAAGCAAAACCAAAGAAAAATTTTGAAACTCTATAAATTTTTCAAGTATACTATGCTTGAAGGTTTCGATTTTGTTACCACATGGTAACTGGAGGATTTGAATTAGTTACCATATGGTAACCAAAGGTTTTGAATTTGTTACCAGTGGTAATTTTAAAGAAATTCCAAATTTATGCAGTGATCAGGATAGCTCCAGCAAATGCCTCTTACAAACAAGGGCCTTGGGCTTGGGAAATGAGAACATATGGCTTATGGCATTCCTTTGCCTCTTACAAACAAGGGCCTCAAGGGTAATACACATAAACATTGAAGATGAGCACTTCATGTACATGTGCCCAACTTTAAGAACACTCAAAAATCTGAGTTTTATGATGAAAAACCAGAAATCTTCAACCTCTTTGACTTATGAGATGAAGACGATGGCTCATGGTTGCACCATTTCTCTTTGGAAGAAACGGGTTGGCGATGAAGACTTGTAATGTGGCACTTATGATGTGCGCCTGACCTCCATGTTGATGAAGAAGAGCCTCCTTAATGTAGATGACCTCCTCCTTTGATGGTTAAGACCACCTTAGTGTTAAGCAACACTTTGGTTGATGATTAATATCACCATTAGTGTGTATAAAACATAATTAGCGCTAAAAAGCACATTTTTAGTATAAAATAACACTTATTTTGGTGATTAGTTTACCATTAGTGTTTAATAACACTATTAGTGTTTAAGAATACTCTATAATAACCTCCCTTTGTTGGATTAATAGTTTAATTAGTGTTAAACAACACAATTAGTGGCTGTACGACCAGCGCAGAATTTGAAAACTGCAGGCGGGTTGCTACAGACAGAATGCCGCGGTGCCGCAAGGAGGAAAAACACAATTGCCCGTACGAAATGATGTGCCTATGAGTCCTCTACACCTTCCTTGAAGAGTGTTTTATACTGGTATGATAACATTTGGAACATTAGGTCTATGCAACATGAATTAGATATCAGGTAACTATCAGCTTTGCTTTAATAGAAAACACCAGTTTTGAAACAATATGATACCGGTGTTAAAACAAAAAGATATCGGTTGGTGAACTAGTTGCATATGCCTAAGAACCTATAACTACAAACTAGTTTCAAACCAAATGCTTAACTTGCTACGATGGTTTTGTATTACAGGTTGAACTATATTTTTTGTTTAAGGAGATGCATCCACAGGCACCAGTTTATCAACGAGCTTTCGAGAATTTAAAGCCATGCTGTGCAAGAAAAGGCCTTCACCATCGTGCGTGTCTGGCTCTTCCCCCCAAGCGCAACTTAGAACACCAAGCTCCTCAGGAGGTCCAAGTCATGGTAGCAAGCCCAAAGCTCGCCTTCACCATCGTGCGCGTCTGGCTCTTCCCCCCAAGCGCACCTTAGAACACCAAGCTCCTCAGGAGGTCCAAGTCATGGTAGCAAGCCCAAAGCTCGCCCTCTATGGCGTCGAGATCGCATCTATCAATTTCCAACCATAGGTTTGAGCCCCAGTAATTACCCTATTTCGAGGTTGGGAGCAAAGCATGTGATTTTCAGTAGAGAGCTTTGCAACCGGTTGATGGTTTGTCCAACTAGTTGAAAGCCGGTTTATAAGTTGGGTCTACCATAGGTTTCCAGCCGGTTGATAACCATATAATAGGTTGTAAGGGTGGTGGAGAAGTGCATAAATCGGAAGGCTGCAGAATTGTGTGGGAGATGTGAAGGTGGTGACCTACATGTGGAATTTGATTCCGAGTGGCAAGCACGGAGATGGCACTCTGGGGTGGCTAACGGAATGACGAGTTGCGGAGGGGTGCAAAATCCTGGTGTGGTGGTGTGGAATGCGGAAGATGTGTGGTGTGCGAAATGGCCTTCTTTGAGCCCCCCATTTTAATGCGCAAGAAAAGGCCTTCACCATCGTGCACGTCTCGCTCTTCCCCCCAAGCGCAACTTAGAACACCAAGCTCCTCAGGAGGTCCAAGTCATGGTAGCAAGCCGAAAGCTCGCCCTCTATGGCGTCGAGATCGCATCTATCAATTTCCAACCATAGGTTTGAGCCCCAATAATTACCCTATTTCGAGGTTGGGAGCAAAGCATGTGATTTTCAGTAGAGAGCTTTGCAACCAGTTGATGGTTTGTCCAACTAGTTGAAAACCGGTTTATAAGTTGGGTCTACCATAGGTTTCCAGCCGGTTGATAACCATATAATAGGTTGTAAGGGTTTACAACCCATTGGATTTAAAATCAGTTTATAAGTTGACACAACCAGTTATATAAACATCAATTGTTAACTTATAAACTGGTTTAAACCCAGTTTATAAATTGGGCCACTTTAATGGGTTTTAACCTTTGTTTTCTAACCCCTTTGAAACGAGTTTATGGGTTGGAAGGGTTTATAACCATCACTGGTGAGGCAACCAGTTTATAAATTGAGAGCATGACAAATGGCAACTGGCTTCCAACTTGTTTTGGCAAACCGGCTTATAGATTGAGAGTATGACAAATGGCAACTGGTTGACAACAAGTTTATAGAGAAGGGGCACTTGAAAGGGTTTTGTACTATCGGTTTCAGTGCGATGACAACAACCAGTTTATATGTTTGGAGAATAGCAAATGGTTTTCAATCACTAGATTGACACCACCCACTGTAATAGCTTAGAAGCACTGCAAATGGGTTTCAACCGGTTTCCAACGGGCTGGCATATAGCAAGTGCTTAAAGGTGGTATTAACAAATGCAAAGTAGTGCTAATCAAATAAAACCGATTAAAGACTATAGGTTGCTACCTTTCTTTTCAAGCACGGCATGTCCAAGTGGTTTCCTTACCATCATTTTTTTTTTGCTTCTTCAGGTATGGCGTGGCTATAACCAACTGCAATACATAAGAGTAGAAAAATGCACGGTACGCATGCTTGCAAGGCAATATAAACAGACCAACAACAAAGGCCACACCCTAGAATACTATCCTCATACTATCCCCCTGGAAGATCTAGAATTTGAACATAAGAGTGCCTATGGAGGTGCTAATGCTTTGGTGATACAATCTATGATTCAAGATGGTGCATTTCTTGGTAATGAAGATGAAGGACATTCTTTGAGAATTATATTGATGCTTGGAGCCTACAATGGTAAGCATTCTCTTTTTGGGTATTTTCTTGCATGTGCCATTTTTTGCTTTTTGCAAATAGCCATATCTTGCGTAACTTCAATCACTCACTAGGCCATACACCAAGAAGGTTTTAAAAATGGGCAAAATGCCAGTTTTTGACACACAAAAAATTGACACATATGCCTTGCTGACTTCAAACTTCACTTTTAAACCTTAAGCTTTTGTCTTCATTTTATTGGGCTTCACCTTGAGCGTTTGGGTCTGCACAAATGCAATCATCGTTTCCCACTAGGTCTCCAAATCTTTCCTCTTCTATTCGATCTAATTATTAAAATTCGATATAGCAATGCCAATGCTAATAATCCTACTCTACGCAATGTGCAGAATCGGAGCTATGTTCATTTTGCCACTCTGGTTGCATTGTTGGTTGTTGCATCGAGCGGGTCGTGCTGCTCAGGGAAAAAACTAGGGACTATTTATAGTCCAATGGCTATTTTAAAGGGTTCCTTGCAACAAGTGCCCAATTTTTTCTAATTTTGGGTGAGGTAGAGAGACAAATTCGCTAAAAATTACGCTATCGCCTACCGTAAAAGATGAAAGAGTCGCCCTAGTTCCAAGCTCACTGGTACAATTTAACCTTCGCAATGGTTCCTTATTTTTACATTGCCCAAGTAAGTGATTTATAATCTAACCGTTGCAATGGTTCCTTATTTTTTTACCCCGGGACTCCTACTTTGGGGTTTTCGATCAGGATAGCTCCAGCAAATGCACGTGTAGAAGCGACGGAGAAGGAGATGGCGCCAGTTTACAGGAGTGGTTGCTGTATTTCTTTCTTTGGAATTTAGGCCCAGTTCACATAAGGCGGCGGAAGGAATTTAAAAAGTGTAGAAGCCAACAAAAAGTTGCCATATGGACATTAGTGTTCACATAGAGCGGCAGAAGAGAAGGTTGAGAGGTGCCACATCGTGGAAGAAAAAAAGGGAGTTTTGTTCCAACCCTCCCCCCATTGGAACAAACTTCTTCCACCCTCCAACTTGGCAAAAAGTGCCATGTTGGCACCAATCAACTCTTGGCTCTACTTTCCATGTTTTTGTTTTATTCTTTCTTCCGCCGCCCGAAAGGTTCACACTGGGCGGCGGAAGAAAATTAGTGCAGTCTTCCTCCCGCCCTCTGTGTGAACACTCGGGTGGCGGAAGTGTGCATTTTTTAACTTTTCCACCTGGAATTGCTCATTTTTGAGTGTGTTTTCCGCCGCTTCACTGTGAACTGGGCCTTAGGCCCAGTTCACATAAGGCGGCGGAAGGAATTTAAAAAGTGTAGAAGCCAACAAAAAGTTGCCATATGGACATTAGTGTTCACATAGAGCGGCGGAAGAGAAGGTTGAGAGGTGCCACATCGTGGAAGAAAAAAAGGGAGTTTTGTTCCAACCCTCCCCCCTTGGAACAAACTTCTTCCACCCTCCAACTTGGCAAAAAGTGCCATGTTGGCACCAATCAACTCTTGGCTCTACTTTCCATGTTTTTGTTTTATTCTTTCTTCCGCCGCCCGAAAGGTTCACACTGGGCGGCGGAAGAAAATTAGTGCAGTCTTCCTCCCGCCCTCTGTGTGAACACTCGGGTGGCGGAAGTGTGCATTTTTTAACTTTTCCACCTGGAATTGCTCATTTTTGAGTGTGTTTTCCACCGCTTCACTGTGAACTGGGCCTTAGGTACTTCAAGGTGAAGCTATGCGACTGTCCACACTGACCGGGCGACGGGATGTGCTGGCTATGGGATTGCAGCATGTGTGAGTGCCCCAATGACAAGTTTCCAGCAATTTCCAAAGGCCAGGCACCATCTATCCCCTGACAGAGACAGGTTGCTACAGGACGTGAGATCATTGCTGCTGGACGTGAGATCATTGCTGCTGGACGTCAGACCCCACCTTGCTGCCGTTCGACAGCCAAGAACGCAGATCGCACAGGTTTGCCACAGCAGCTACATTAACTTCTTGACAGAATATATATATATATATATATCATATATGGCCTTGGCGCCACCTGCTGTCTTGGGCTTTTTTTCTTTTTCTTTTTTAAAATAAAGAAAATGGCATGGAGGCGTCATTTGTATTTTATAAAATGGCGCAACTTCAATCACTCACTAGAAGGTTTGCCAGAGCTACATTGACTTCTTGTGACAATATATATATATAGCAAATGGTGTGGAGGTGCCATTTTTTTTTTAGCAAACGGCATGGAGGCATTGGCATCCTCCTGTACTAATTAAAGCTTGGCCAGTTTTTTTTGTTAACATTTGCCCATCATCACAAATATCATGCTTGGCCATGCTCTCGTAAACATGTATGCCATTTGGGGTGTTTTCGAAAAATGTATGCCTAGAGCATATGCTAGAGGAGCCCCTTTCTCGAGATGTTGTCTTTAGGAATACAATAATCATAGGATATGCCCAACAGAACCTGCATGATGAGCAAGCACTGCAATGTTTTGAACGCTTATTTATTTTTTTGTGAGTAAATGGCCATTATGGTGACCTCCATTATGGTTGTGATGGCCATTTCCTCACCAAAAAAAAAAAGGGGCCAAGGGAGGCCATGCTTGGCCCTTCTTTTTAGCAAATGGCCATCATGGTGACCTCCATTGTGATTGTGATAGCCATTTTCTCACCCAAAAAAAGGGCCAAGGGAGGCGCCTCGGCACGGCCTCCCCTGGCCCTTTTTGTGAGGGAATGATCATCATGTTGACCACCATATTGGTTGTGATAGCCATATGCTGTCAAAAAGATGGACTAAAGGAGGCCATGCCAGGTTGTGATAGCCATTTCCTTACAAAAAAAAAAAGTGGGCCAAGGGAGCGCCAACACGGCCTCCCTTGGCTCATTTTTTGTGATGAGAAAATGATCATCATGTTGACCACCATGTTGGATGTGATAGCCATATGCTGTCAAAAAACAAATGGGCCAAGGGAGGTCATGCCGGCCTGCCTCCCCCTTTTTTTTGACAACATATGTCTATCATCACAATGCTAAGGGCATCCCTCCATATGCAATGACCTACGCCACGCCTTCTTCTTAAAAGCATGTGGCACTAGAATGATAATGATTATGACATTGGTAATGATGATAATTATAATGATCGTGATGACATGGTTTTAAAATTGATTGTCAAAGAATCCATCTTGATGATCTTTCGATATAAATTGTGTCCATATGGTTGAGAAAACTTACACTTAAGCATAAAAGGTTAAATTACTACTCACAAGGATTAGTGTCAATGGTGATGTTTTATAATTGGGTGAAAGCATGGTAAGGTGGACTGAAAAACTATGTCCTGGACAATGGTTTACAAACTGGTTTTGAAACACTTTTATGCAAAATTAGAGAAATAAAACATGGTTGTTTAATCTTGTTTCACATTTATTATATCTAAAAGGCACTAGATAAATTACTAAATACATCTTATGATGATATTAAATCTACTAATATTGCTTATCTTCAAGTGTGGTAGCAACCAATGTAACTGGTAGTAGAAAGTGTACCACCTTATCATGCTTTCACCCAATTGTGACGTCCATATGAATTGTGTCCATAAGTGAATGAGAAAATTCTAGAATTTTGTTTAAAAACAAAGGAGGCTCTGGTAAGGAAACCTTACACTCAAGCATAACATGTTAGATTTCTACTCACAAAGATTAATGTCACTCTTCTCTTTTATAAGAATTCTAGTTTTTGTTTATAGCTTGAATACACATGTTGTGGTTGGCACCACATTTACCACCATTTTCCAATGATATCATGGGCTAGAGATCCTACTGTGGAGGAGTGGCATCGTGGATTAAAGAGGAGATTCACATTTATGGCTTGCTTTGTTGGGTTATTTTACCACCATAGCCCCTATTCTCAAAGCATGTTTAAAGACAAGATGTGTGTGTACATCGATGATGGTGGACAAGGATGAGAGACTACTGACTTCATATGTGCAGCCCTTATTACATGCTAGGAAGTGGGGAAGACATGAGGAGGCTAACAATTCATAGGTTGCTCTAATGATGAGATTGATGCACGTGCAGGAGAAAACCCATACGACTAGTGAGCATCTGCACCTTCCTTATACTTAGTGTTGGTGACTAGTTATTTGTGTTTTTGATAGTAGCTATTTATGATTCCTATGATTTTAGATATGGTTTTACAAATTATCACAACTTTTATCTATGGCTCTCTCTTGCTCAATCTCACAATCAATATTTGTATGGTTTGGGGTCAATGTACAAATGAATGTACAAGAAGATATATATTGTAGTGCAACCAATGTGCTCTTTTTTGTTATATTGCTCCCTCTAGCTCTATCTCTCACTCAATATTTATATGGTTCACTATCAATCTACTTATGGACACACACAAGCACGTAAACACCCGGTTCCACCAATTTGAAGACAATGTACCCGCTTTATTTGGAAAGTCAAAGTCATGATGTTGTGCAATGATGAATAGCCTTCTTTATAAGAGTCCTTTTGCCACACCCCGCTTGATTTTTTTATTTTCTCAAAGAAAGTCACTCAAAGTATGGTAGACCTCCATAGGCATCAACGCTAATGGTCATGGGGCTGGCAACACCCCTCTTTCCTAAAGATTCTTGAACATCAGCTGGAGAAAGATGGCCAGAACATACGCATGTTTACAGTCAATTCTAGCATTTTTGGACCAAAAAGCTCATTTTTAATGTCAAAAGTGCCAAATTCTACACCTAAAAAAGTTTTAAATCTAGTGATAGAATTTTGAGACTCCTTGAGCCCTCGTTTTTAAAAGTGTGCTTCTTTCTTTTAAAAATTTCCCCCAATGATCTGGAGTTCAAAAAAAAGCTCATAAATTTTACAAAAATCTCGCACATAAAAGCTCTTAAAAAGATATTCTCCCAAAAATGGTGCAGCTTATGGGTGATTCATGCTCCAAGAGCATGTGGCAATAAGCTAGAATGGATTCCCTATGAATGTACTTCATGTATGTATTGTGAGATTAAGATTGTATAAGAAATAGGCCACTTATGAGCCTTGGATGCTCGATTGAGTACCATAATTTAAGTGTTATATGGCATTATATATAAGTCACTTTCTCTCATAATGTAATAGACTCTCCCATTATTTAAAAATAATAAATTTTTGTTCCCTTAACACTCTTATCCTCGATCACAAGGATGTGATCATTGTTAGGAAGGAGGAATGTGAAAACCCAAATTCACACATAAACGAGTGTTTAACTTAACCAAAAAAAGAAGAGAATGGTAGACATAATGGTAAACCCAAATTCACACATAAATTAGTGTTTATCTTAACCAAAAAAATAAGAGAATGGTAGACATAATGACTAACCTAGGGGAAATAAGTGTGCCAATAACAAAACTTAATCCCACATCTAAAATCTACCAGCCCTTGTAGTCCATGCCTCAAGTATAACTCCCAATCACATCTACTATACATTGGACCAATATTTTACCTCCACTTTGTGCCACCGGGTCTTAGACTCTTGGGACTACAAATCCCTCACTCTGGTCATATCAAATGAAAAAATTGATCCTAATCTCTTGCAAATTCTAGGAGTTGGTACCCCAAAAACATTGTAACCTCCCTAGATTTCCAAACTCTAAAGATGTTAAACAATCTAGGAAGGGGGGTGCATAAGGATTACATGGTAAAGAAGGACCTACACACATGAACCAAAGGAGTCATCTGGAATTATGGTCATAAAAATTTCCAAGATCATAAGTAAATATGATAAATCTATCAATCATGTTCAACTTGTGCAAATGTTTAAGCAGTGATGTGAAGTATTTGAAAATTTAGATTGCAAAGTACATGCACCAAAACTATGTTTAGTGGGCAAGGCTAGTAGATGGTTCATGACTTTATTACTTGCAAACATAAATTTTAAAACTTTGAAGAGACATCCTTTATCTATGGATTTTTAAGACAAGGCCACAAGTGGAGTGCCATAATAGAACTCTACATTATAGAGTGGAGACTTGAGAAAACCATACGAGATTATATTTTATGCATAAAATCCCTAAACTCAGAATGTGAGGACTAGGAGAAACTCAATGGCACACAAATGAAGCTAGGTTTCCTCATAGGATTGAAGAGAAACACTTTACACAACCTGACCATAGTCTTAGATCTTGATTCTTTTAATCAAGGTTATAAAGAATTAATTTGTTTAGATAATAACATAATGGAAGCAATGAACTCTTTCTCAAAACCATACGAGATTATATCTCATGCATAAAAACCCTGAACTCACAATGTGAGGATTGGTAGAAATTTAATGTGAAGAACAAATACAAATGAAGCAATATTTCCTCATGGGATTAAACAGAAACACTTTACACAACCTGATTATAGTCTTAAAATTCTTTTGATCAAGATTGCAAAGAATAAATCTATTGAGATCACAACATAATGGAAGAAATGAACTCTTCCTCGTCTAAATCAGTGTGTCTAAATCGACAAAAGAAAAGGAGTAAAGAGGCATTGATCTTTGAGATGGCCCTTATAAAATTCTATAATTCCTTGCCTAAAAGCTTTAAAAGTTACTAAAAGAAAGTGAATAAACTACCCTTATGAGCGTTTCTATTTTAGATCAATTTTGGGGCACCACTATCCCAATTCATATTGCTTATACCCAAAGCCAATCTTTCTACAGTCATTTGTAAGGCTTTCGATCATGACATCTCACAATGTCTACATTCATATGCAACAAAATTGCACAATAATCACCTCAAAACCAGGATCCTCGCAATAACCACCTCAAAACCAGGATCCTCACAAAATTGCACAATAATCACCTCAAAACCAGGATCCTCACAATAACCACCTAAAAACCAAAGAGATCCATGCACACATCTAGTCTCCTTAACTCAAATAGAAACAAAAATAGGGATATAAATTTCTAAGGAAGAAATTAGACAAATAATAAAGTGCAAGTCTATTGTCACATGATCATACAAGGTTCTAGAGTTCCTCATCTAGTGCAATTAAAAATAACATCAAAGCACTAAGACCCAACCCACCACCCTGAGATGAGAATAAGACACTTATCAATATCCCTAGTAAACAATAAACTCAAGAGACCATGATAAGAATTATCGAGCTATTGACTGGGTCACACCAGTTTGACATTGGACCAAATCTTGTTAAACCTAGAAGAGTTACATAAAACCAATAAGAAGAGGAGTACCTATTTCCTTTTCATCAAGACAAAGAGGCATTATGTACCAAAACTAATCCATCAAACCGTAATGAGGATAAATCAAAAGAAGATTTTATAGATAATGATACTTCAGGTCAATATTCAATTGAGAAGAATATATAGATGATGATACTTCAAGTAAATATTCAATTAAGAATGAGATTATGGAGGCTTATTTATTGGTTTTGCATTTTATTCAAGCTCCACTCCATGATTCACATCTCTCCTTGGTAGCAATCAGTTATGCATATTGAATAAATCTTGGTACTCCTTTAAGTAGCTTCTCCATGCCTTCATGGTTCCCTATATTTCCTTCATTTTTAGCTTCAACACAAAGCTATAATACATATTGAGCTTCTGCTTGAGTTTAGTGGCATTAATCAATGTAAGCTATGGCACTTCATTTGACCATAATGTGACCATACAATCCTCATCCACAAAGCCCTTGACACCTTTCTAGAAATTCATAGAAAAGGTTCCAAATGTGGATAGCCAATCTCGCAACTCAAGATAATATCAATGGGGACCATGTCCAAGACCAAGAAAACAGCTTTATTCCTTTAAGATCATAACATCTATGTCATTGCAAACCATTGTAAAATCCATCTTTGCACCATTTTCCACTCAAACTAAATTTGAAGAAGAAAAGACTTTAGGATACAACTTGAGATTGCACAATGATCTTTTGTTGAGAACATCTACCATTGATCTTAGCTTTGAGCCTCAAGGTATTAGCACTTATACAACCCACATATGCATTATAAGATAGTGTACAAAGAGTAGATTCATGCCTTGCTCCCTAGAAGAAGGTAATCCATCATCATATTCATCATCATATGACCAACCAAGATAGGGAAATCACCACCAAGCTCATGGCTCTCATCAGCTTCCTCCTCCTCATGATGGCAAATCTTCAAAACTTCATCAACTCCACCATCTTCTGAGCCCATGATAGTCAAACCTAGATAAAGCTTCTTATGCTTGCATGTTTTATAGTGATCTTTGCTCCACTTTTCTCTACATTTAAATCACAATCCTTTTGCCTTAACCTCATTAATGTGATATTCTTTGATCACAATCCTTAAGCTCATTAATGTGACATTCTTTGATCACAATGCTCTTGTTCATGCCAAATGGATGCTTTCCATCCCCACTCAAGCCTTCAGAATAAGCATCACCATCTCTTAAATTTGTTGGTCTTATAGACTTTAGGAAATCTAGGGATGGTGGAACTTGAAGTAGCACAACCTTTGTGCATTCACATCGGCACCTATGCTTAGCTTCAAGCCTTTGATGTATTTGATCATCTTGTACCTTTCACTAACTCCTTCAACATGCAATGAAAGCTCGAGAAATTTATGAGAGTAATCCATCACACTTCCTTCTCTTTGTTCAAGATCATTCCACATGCCAATGACCTTATTGCTATGTAACTCTATAGAGAATGTATCCCTCATCTCATCTTTGAAAGATTCCCATATAGTTATGGCATATCCACCAAGTGTGGGCATATCCATAAGGTGTCTCCACCAAGTGTGGGCCTATTCCTTAAGATGAAGAGTGGAAAAGTAGACCTTGGCTCTATCACTCCTTGGGTTGCATTCAAACTAGATTTCCATCTTGTCTACCCATTCCTCAAACTCTTCATTTTAATTTCCTTCACCTTTGAACTTGGTAATAGGTACTTCCTCATCCTTGATTCCCTTAAACTCATCTCAATATTTATGGCTAGGATGGAAAAATCTTGGGTAGGTATCATCCTTGTTCCATATGTCTTGGTATGCAGGAAGTCAAATGCCACTCTTTTGGCCCTACCATCACCCTTTGATAAAGAAGATGGGTGACAATGCATACCACCATGAGAGGAAAATGGTAGGAAGGTATATTTTCTCCCATATCCTCATCACATCAAAATCATTGATTTGCCATTGGTTTACCTCATTACATGACCCATGAACTTCTTATCCTTGTGTGTTGAATCACAACTATGGATATGTTGTTTGCCTTTGTATGCATCAACCTTTGGCATAGAAGCATGTGCACCCATATTGGGCATGAAGGTGTCCAATTCCACATTAGCATGGGTGTTAGTGGCCTTCTTTTCCTAATAGAGAAAAAAACCAACTTATTGTTGTGCTGCTAGAACTCTTTAAAGACAAGGTAAGGATGGCATACTAAGATTGATAGGACACTCAGCCACTCGGTGAGGTCCTGCGCAATGATAGCACTACATAGGTGGCCGTTTTTCCATTGTATTCATGTCTCTAGCCCATGGCATTGGGGCAACTAAGTACACTAGGTACAGTTGGTCTCCCTCCATAACATAGTGACTTAGAATTTGTGAGGGCAGGCTATTGGCTCAATGGTTTTGTAGGTAGGAACTTCTAGAATTTCCCCCTCGTCCCTTTCTTCGAAGATTTTTATTAGGGTTAGCACGAACCGAGGTGATTCTTGGCAATGGGGGTTGAGGTGGGAGAACTGGGGGTGGTAAGGGCATCTCCAATGTTAGGTAATTTGCTACATTAATGCAGTGGCCAATTGCTCAACATGTTGTCCGCTTGTGGACTCCTTGCCTTTTGAGTCAGATTTTGTATTGGTGGTCTTGAAAGAGGCTTCAGATGTGCCCTCATGAAGTTCTTAGGAATGTGTTCCCTTGAAATTATCTTCTAAGTCCATACCACTCCTACAGCATTGCTCGAAGGAGGTATGGGCCATTGCATATAATGAATTGTGCAAGGGTATGTCATCTAGACCTTCCAGGAATCTCCCTATTATTCTCTGGCACTACAGCGAGAATGGAGATATCTTACTCTATTGACATAATCTCGGATGGTTTCACCATCCCTTTGTCTAATATTGTGTAACTGCTCCACTGGACTCCATCGGGTGCCTTGGCGAGAATACCCTACCTTGAAGGCCTCTTTCAAGGCTTCAAAGGTGGCCTTATCCCCAGCTTTCAAGGACCTAAACCATTTGCCTACTTTAACATCATGGGTGGCACTCACCTTAACCTGATCTTCCACATGGCCGAAGGCTTCGCAAATTTGATTAAACATCTCCCAATGTGGGATGAGATCTCCAGTCCCATCAAATTTAGTGATCAGCTTTGAGATGTTAGTAGGTTTGTTTCGCTCTAATCTTGGTGTAGGTGTAAGTTGCACTGGTGCTGGGGGCGTGATGCCTGCAGCCACCCTCTCCCTATTTCTATGGCTAATCTTAACATTTCTGGCGTCAGCCCTACCATGGCTGGAGTGGGTGTAGGTTGAGGAATGTTTGGAGGAGGATTGGGGTCATGAGGGTAATATACCATTGGAGGCCCTTGTCTTATAGAGGTGGGTTAGATTGTGCCCCTTATAGTCCCATGGTACCCAAGGTAAGTTCCTTGTGGTTAGTACTACTGATACACAAGAGGACTGGGCTAATGTGAAGGGCTTGGGTAGCCCTTTATCTTTGTTATGACATTTATGGTCCTTGAGATGATGGACCTCGCCCTAGGTTTTTTTACAGGTCTTTGGGCCTTGTAAGAATCAGCCACTCCTAAAACAGGCATGGCTCTCCATACTAGTGGTTCAGTCTAGGTCTATTGGCTTTCACTCTACCCTACTTCTGCTCTAGGATCTAGAGATGGTGTGGGCTCACTTTCTTATGGATGGTCCATACCTCTCACCCTCGGTTGTAGTTCATGACTGTGTGTTTCCCATGATAAAATTATGAAGCCTGGAGTAGGGCTTCTCTGTGAATGTGTGGGAGAGGTAGGAGCGTGCTCTTGGACAGGTGGTCTGTCCATGCACTAAGGTTCAGCCTCTCCTGTCTCGAGGTTAGGAGTTTCTTATCCCATAATAGGGTGGTCTGTCAAAGACAAGCACTGTTTGACTCCACGCGGTATTGATCGATGGGTCCAACCTTATAAGTGAGGAAGCTTCTGGAGAGCTCACTTCATCAAAAAGAGGGTTATTTTGTACCAATTTACCTGAGCGTAGGTGCATGGAAATGTGGAACTACTATGCAGAATCCCCTTGTGAGAAGTTTTTATTTTTTGAATGGTACGACCATATGCCTCTTGGGATGGTATGGGCATACACTTTCAAACGCTAAAGGGAATGGGTGTATGCTTCTTAGGGAGCAGATGGCACGGACGTTTGCTTTTTCTAAAGGACATGAGCGTGGCTTTACAAAGGAATGGGTGTGCACTTTGGAATGGAGAAGGTACGGACATGGCAGTTGTTGGAACGGGCATACCAAGCTGGGGCCAAGAAGGGAACGTGCATGCCGTAGGCATACGCTTCAGGCAAAACAATTGGTACGAGCATTCGCCTTGGACAGGGACAAGTGCTATGGGCACGGCACAAGTGGAATGGCCATACGCTTTCTAAATTAGGTGTGCAAAAGAGAATGGCAAGGACATGGCAAAATTGACACAAATTGACACGGCCATGAAAAACACAATGAATGCTCTAGAACGGGCGTACCCTTTAGGAAGGAACAGTTATTGAACGGCCATGGCACTGTCAAATTTAGAGATTTTTAAGATTTTTCAGGGAATTTCAGGGGATTTAAGACTGTGGGTCTAATAGCCACCCACTATATTCCCTGACAAATTCAATTATACTAACTTGGTTGAATGCAATTGAATGCACTTTATGCCCAATTTAATGCAATTATTCTATTTTTAATGCAAACTACCACATTCAGGGCTAAAGATCTTCCCAGATTTAGCCAGTGATGAGAAGGGAACGGGCATGGCAGATGTGCCACGGCTATGGCCTATAAAGGTAACGGTCGTTCGCTTCTCACAAAACTGTCAGCATCATGTGATTTTTGCATGGTTTTTCCCTCAAATTCTTGCTAATTCAAGTATCTTCCTACTAATTTTTTTGGGTTTTTGATTCAATAGAGAGATAGAGCTAGTCTCAAGCTATCTATTTTTGGGTTTTTGATTCAATAGAGAGATAGAGCTAGTCTCAAGCTATCTATTTATGCCTACAATGCTTAATGAAACCTAGCTAATTAATATTATTTTGTTGATTAAGCTAAGGTGCAAACTTGATTAAAAAAAAGAAACAAAAAATCAAAGAGTTGCATGAATGTCAAGGGCATGCCATGTTTGAGCATGCACTTGCTTCTCCCGCACTCGCGGCGCTGAAGATCTCAATGCTCCAATTCTCAATCAACCTTCAATGCTCCATGGAATCACCCATCAACAAACAAAAACAAGCACAAGCACAAGCACAAGCACAAGAAGTGGCGCCAAAGATGTTAAGCCTAACATACTACCTTGCACACAAGAGAGAGAGAGGGAGAAGAGGAGAGACAACATGCAAGGGATGAGTTTGAAGAGTTGCACTTAGCCAACCCTAATGAGAGTTAACTCCTCGATGTAAAGCCGCTAGGGACTCACTCCACCTCTACTTGTGTCACCCAAGTAGAGATTCAATGGCTAAGTAGAGAGCAAGAAGGAGGGAGGTATAGAAAGCTCAGCCTTCACTTTATGCCACATGCATGCAAGAGGGACTTGATAGCGAGCAAAGAGAGGGGAGAGAAGGAGAGAGGTTAGAGCATCACCATCCCTACAAGCATACACCAACAATCAAGTATGCAAGAAAGGCAATACAAGAAAGCATACGTCCACAAGCTCAAATGAGAGAGAGAGAGAGAGAGAGAGAGAGAGAGAGAGAGAGAAGAAGAAGAAGAAGAAGAAGAAGAAGAAGAAGAAGAAGAAGAAGCAAAGCTCAAATCAGATTAATGGGATTGTCCCTTTTCTCATATTTCATTAAATGTCTTATATAAAGAGCTCGTAGTTATAATGGCTAGCTGTCCATTTACAATCGGGGGGGGGGGGGGGGTGGGGGGGCAAAACTAGTCTTCCTAGCTCTATGTACAACTATTCCTCATCTCATGAACGACATTACACAAGCCGTAAGCTCAGTCATCCCATGTCTCTTTTACATTAAGCTCTTTGTGCGGTTACAAAAAAGATGAATACAATAAGCATAGCCATGCTTTCAGAACTAATGTTAACTAGAGTGGTTAATAGCTTAATTAACACTTAATTAAGTGTAGTTGTTGAGAAATTTTTGGGGGCTCCTCTGGTGCACATAGGGGAAATCTCCTCCAACAAAAAATCAGCATCAAATTCCCATGATTGTAGGAAAGCATAGCCTCCCCAAATTTGCTCACCTTCCCCCTTGTTTATAGGAAAGAAAGTTCAAATTTGACATTTATCTTTGTGATTATTAATTGGTAATTTCCAAAGTGTACAAGGCATATTTACATATCCTCTTTTGTGAGGTCTCTCTCATTTGTCTAGATACACACATCTAAGTGGACATTGCATTCCTTTGTGATCAACATTTTGTAAAATGCGCAAAGCCTATAAAGAGCACATTGCATGTCATATTTCATTGCTCAGTGACAAGAAGTTGAAGGGTTCAAGTGTGAGTGGTGCTTATCAAATGCCAAGGTTTTTACAAACTAAAACTAAAGCCCAACTTGCACTAGCCAAACAATCTAAGACAAAGTTGTAAATCCAAACAAATTCACACTATCACAGGTGCTCAAAATTCATGTGCACACACCTTCATCTGTTTGGTGAAGGGATCCTTGAGTAAAAGCATTTTTAGGTGAAAATCCGAGCCCCATTGTAAATTCCTAGAGATATAAAGAACTTCCTTATTTGTGTAACACTGTGTGTGTGAGTTCCAGGTTGAGTACCATGGCAACCATGGTGGGGAAAATGTTTGACAAGACTAACAAATTTGATGGCTCCAAGTAGCACGCGTGGTGCATCAAAATAACAATGTGTCTGATTGAGAAAGACATGTGGGGAGTGTAAATGGAACTGAGAAAAGACCAAGTCGAGATCCAAATCTTATCTTTAAGTGAACTACTTTAGACTCAAAGGCATTTTCTATCATCATTTGTGGGCCTGGTGATAGCCAGATTCATCAAGTCAGTTCTGCAAAGACTTCGAATGAAGCATGGCTTCAGCTCAAGTCTATCTTTGGGCAAACAAATGTAGCTTGTAGATTCTTCTTAAGGAAGAAGATTTATAGGATGGAAAAGGATAATAAAACAAGTATTGGTGCTCATGTAAATGACATCCATTGTATGCTTGACCAACTCAGTGGTGCAAGTGTGACTATTGATGAGAAGGAGGCATCTATGTGTTACTTTCCAAAATGCCTCTTTGCTCTATGAGCAATGTGTCTTGGTGATAGCCAATCAAAATAATCATACATTAACCTCAGTGACTTCTGCCCTCATTCTAGAAGAAACTCGGATGGAAGGTTCCAAATCTTCAGCTCCTTCAGTTCTAGTGGAGCATGCCTACTCTACTACAGTCAAAGACAAGAAGACCAAGGCTCCTCAAACTTGCTACTATTGCAAAAAGAAAGGTCACATCATCAAGTATTTCTACAAGAGGAAGAAGGATGAACAGGATAAAGAGAAGGAAAAAGCAAAGCAGCCAGAGAAGGAGGAGGAAAACTTCTCTAACTCATTATTCTAGGAGTTTGTATGACATCTTATAGCCCGTGGGGAAAATTTATTCTCTTAGTGATCTCTTATCATAGTGATAGAGTTCATCCAAGCACACCCTAAGTGGTATGGATGTTTGATCAAGGGAGTGTGTTAGAAATATGTGATCTAGCATCCATTCTTAGTGTGTTTCCTTAGTGACACCTTAGAGTGACTTTTTCTAAGTTTAGAAGGCTCAATTACTAGAGTAACTAGTCTAGTAGTTATCGTCCTTTGATTGGGGCATCACCTTTTAGGCAATTCAGGTGAGAAATCATAGGGTGATGGAGAGAATCAAGGGCTCTAGGTGCCTCCCTCTCATGGGCCTATAAATTCAAGGACTACTACTCACACAAAGAGAGCTAGAGAGAGCTAAGTAGATAGCATAGTGCCCATACTTTGTGTACTTGCTTAGTGATCAATATACTAAGTGGTCCTTTGTGTAAATACTCTCTCTTTTCAATTATCATTGGTATATGTCTATTTGATGCATTTGTGTGGTGACCTTGAGTATACTGCATTGCTTATTGGTTACATTCATTAACATCTAAGTGGTGGCATGTGTTGCTTTAATGGTGTGAGATTGATTATGGGATGATCTTGTGATTTTCTTGATTCATTCAATAACTCAGCTCACACTATGTCTTTTAACATAGGCGAGCGCTTCCAGAAGTCGATCAATGGCCACTATTTGCCCCCGTGGACCAGATAGCCACCAAATGGCTGTGGGCCAGACGGCTGTCAAGCCGGATCGGTGCCACCGGAATGTCAGAGCTAGTGCACAGTAACACTAGTTAATAGGTCATTACGTTTATAATCTAGCCGTACTTAGAGCACGACAGAATCTCTATACCACCCTATGATTGCGCGAGTAAGCAGTCATAGGGCTATAATCAAAACTTTGTAAAGGTTGTTATGTTGAGAGATGTAATCGTGGTGATGTGTGTATGTGGGAAAGCACCCTAGAGTTGTAAGATATTATGGTAAGATAAGAATGTCACATGTAATATTGTATGGTGTGTGAGTGTTGACCAAAAGAGTGAAAAAGGAGTTGCCACATGGCATGATGATTTGTAAAGTGGGATAAGGCTAGAAGGCCTATATCATTGTATGGTTCAATTGACATATGCAATAGAGCTTGTCTTGAGTGTGCAATCTCTCTCTCTTATGGAGTTCTTAGTGTATTTTAATCAACCTCAATTATGTTGCTAAATCTACGTCTATCACCATGATCAATCCCATATTAGGATTGTTTAACATGGTATCAGAGCTTGGGTGGGCTCTTGGTCATGGTGAATATCTATATAGCTTTCTTGGTTATGAGTTATTTGATTAAGCATTATTTTTAGTTTATTATGAGAAAATTAAGCACACTCAGATTATCACTTGGATTTGCATTTGTGTGAGGATTTGAGAGAGATTTTGAGGTGCCATTCTCACGTTTGAGACAAGATTTGCAGACAGCAAGGAGGTTGCATAGAAGCTACCCAAGAGAGTTGCAAATGGGAGTTTTACAACATGGAGAGCATGCTCATCATCAAAGAAGCTGAAAATGGAGATTTTACCTCATTAATTTTTTGGTTTGACAATGGAAGAAATGCTCAATGTAAAGAAGGGTTGCTGATTTATGGGATGAGTGAATCCCATGTCTCTTGCAAGTTGACAAAGAGCATGTGTGGAGGTGAAATGCTTATCCAAGCAAGGGACAAGCATTGTGGGCAAGGAAAGGAGCTCATGAATGTGCACATGAAATGGAGGGATGTGCTGATTTTCTCATGAAAGATGAACAATGTTCGGTGGAAGCAAGAGGAAGCTTTCACAAGGTATAACACATATGGTTTCTTGCAAGAAATCCACTTGGAAAGTAAAGAGAATGTGGGGGAGAGGGAGAGCTTCAAACCCTATCAAGAAAACACACACACACACACACACAAGAGAGAGCAAGACACAAGAGAGAGATGGATAGTTGAATTTTCTTCTATCTTCTTCTTCTCTACTCTCGGGGGGGTCACTCGTATAAATATGTAAGTATCACGTGGGTTCAACAGAAGGATATTTTAAATATTTAAAACTTACAGAAATATATTTACAGAGGAGATTTATTTATTGTATTTTAAAAAAATACAGATTTGAATAAGAAAGGATACATTATATTCACTAAAAAATTCATAGATAAGGGACCTTTTAAATAGACCTTGAACGCACGTGATATAGAGGATTTACATATAGTGACCTCCCCCCGAGTCTCTACTCAACCAACATAACATAAAGATAAGAGTACACACTATATGGGTTAGTACTCAACTGCTACAACATACAAGGGTCAGTCCATAATGTGAACTCGACTAAATGAGCTAGCGCTATAACTATGCCAGTCTCTAGTAATCCAAAATGCCTATCACACACAGCCTGTCATCCCACTAGCCGCATATCACCCATAATCTCACCAACCATGCCAGTGGTGTAGATGCGGAAGCTATCACCCAGGCGGGTCATCAATGTCCGCCGTCGTAGCACTAGTTGAGCTCGATATCTCAACACTCCCCCTCAAGCTCAACTCCACACACTGCACTCCAAGTAAGCTCCTAAACCTGTGGAGCTTCTCTATGCCCAATGCCTTCGTCATGAAGATGTCAGCCACCTGATCCTGTGTGGTGACATATACCATATCTACATCTCCTTGCTAGAACCTTCTCCCTAACAAAGTGATAATGTACCTCAATGTGCTTTGCTCTAGCATGATATATTGGGTTATTGGCCAGCTGTATGCTGCTCATGTTGTCACAATATATGACAATTGCCCTATCCACGGGCTCTCCCATGCCACCAAGTAGCTTCTAAAACCAAGCTACCTCTCACAAGCTGCCATAGCAGCACCCCTGTACTCTGCCTTTGTACTCGAGAAGACAACTTTTGGTTGCTTCTTACTTCTCCAACTCACAGCAGCACTAAAAAATGAGAACATAAAACCACTAGTAGATCTCTGTCTGTAATACTACCAACCCAATCAGCATCTATGTACCCATGCAAATGTATCTCTGTACCGGCCTCATGGAAAAGTCCACAATCAATTGTGGACTTTATGTACCCGAGGATCCGTCTAGCCACATCCAAGTGTGGCTTCCTAGGGACCTGCATAAACTAGCTCACAAGTCTAACAGCATAGCTCAAGGCTGGCCTTGTAATGGTCATGTAGATCAAACTACCCACTATGGTCATGTAGATCAAACTACCCACTATGCGCCTGTATGTAGTGGGGTCCTCCAAAAGCTCACCTATATCTGCGGAAAGCCTTGTGTTCTGCTCTAATGGCATTGAAATAGGCTTATAGCCTATCATACCATACTTGGACAACATGTCCAAGCCATACTACCTCTGTAATAGCAAAATGCAATGAGGTGATCTCACCACCTCTATGCCCAAGAAATACCGCAGCTCTTCCAAATCCTTCATCTCAAACTTCTTCTTCAAAAGCATCTTGACATCATGTATGTCTGCATCACTATCACCAGTGATAATCAAGTCACCCACATAGATGACTAATAGCATGATCCCTCTATCTATCTTTTTCACATATAGTGAAAATATGCATTGGATATCTGAAATCCAATGGTAACAAGATACTCCCCGATCTTGTTTGACCATGCTCTGGGTGCCTGCTTCAAGCCATACAAGGCTTTGCATAACCTGCACACAAAATCTAGATGTGTATCACTCTCATAACCTGGTGGCTACATCATGTACACTTCTTCTTGCAAATCACCATGCAAGAAAGCATTCTTTACATCCATTTGATGTAAAGACCAACCCTTCAATACAACCATAGCAATGACATCTCTCTCACGGTTGCCATTCTTGCAATTGGGCTGAATGTCTCCTCATAGTCTATGCCGCCATAAGTCTGCGCATAGCCCTTGTGGCACAACCAATCTTGCCTTGTACCTACTCACTGAACCATCAGCATTTGCTTGACTTTATACACCCACTTACATCCAATTGCCTTCTTTTCCTTAGGCAAAGATACTAACTCCCATGTTGCATTTGCATACAATACTGCCATCTCCTCATCCATGGCATCTTCCCATTTCTTATTTCCAATTGCCAAAAAAGTGGCCTCAACCTCCTGTATTTCTTTTACCATGTAAGCATACTGATGGGCTGTATATACATCATATCTCAACCTGTCCAACAAGGTATCTAACCCTTCGTAGACTTGCATACACCTGGATCACTACCAAGTGTCCTCAAAACAGCCCTGGTTCTCCCACATATGAGTGACCTATTGACAGATCAGGCACAAAAGGTTGATCTACCTTTTCCTTCCCTTTCTGTGATACATGTATGCCTGCATCATTCCTCAACCTGCCTGACCCCATGGGCTAACATTGGATCCACTGCTCGAGGACTCCCGAGGTCCACTCAGCTGATTGCTGGTGGTGCAACATCAGCACTTTTTACATCTGCATCTTCTGTTGTCTTCACTAGCTACCCATCTCATCAAAGACAACATCTTTGCTTACTCACATCTCATGAGTGGTAGGGTTAGAGAATCTATAATATTTTTGCTCCATATAGCATAACCAATGAAGATGCATTTCTTTGCCTTTGGATCCAACTTTGTTCTCACTTCATCAGGAACATGTACATATGCAATACACCCAAACACTTTCAAGTGAGACACATCCGATCGTATGCCTGTAAACTTATGTTTAAGAGAGTCATACCACCATGAACAGCTGCAGTGAGTGTCCTGTTCATAATGTACACAACAGTTGCTACTACTTCTACCCAAAAGTAATGTGGCATATTCTTTTCAGCCAAGGCATGTGCCACTTTTGCAATGTGCCTATTTTTCCTTTCTGTAACACCATTCGGTTGGTGGAGTGTACCTGAACGTAAACTGCCTCTTGATTCCCTACTTTCTCACGAAATTGCTGAACTCATTGGAGAAATATTCTCCTCCACCATCTGATCTGAGGCACTTTATTTGCATGCCTTTTTCCTTCTTGACCAAGGCTTTAAATCTCTGAAAGTGAGCAAACACCTCACTTTTCTCCTTCATGAAATAAACCCACACTTTCCTAGTGTGGTCATCAATGAATGTAACATACCTGCAACCTGCAATTATTGCAGTCTTGGTTGGTCCCCATACATTTGAATGTATGACATCCAATAACCTTGCACACTAATATCCTTTTCATGTGGGAAGTCATGTTTGGCCTGCTTACCAAGTTGGCATGCTTCACATACCTTATGCATATCGTCAACCTTAAACTTTGGCAAACCTGCAGCAATATTTTGGGCCTACATAGACTTCAGTTCACTGTACATTCACATGACCAATGCGCTTGTCCCATACCATCAACCTTAAACTTTGGCAAACCTGTAAAATATTTTGGGCCTGCATAGACTTCAGTCTCGCTGTACATTCACATGACCAATTTGCTTGTGCCATATGTCAATATATGCAATGACACCTGTTCCATGCGTAAACATGGCTTCCTTTATCTCAGGCATGTTCCACAAAACATCCTTGAGGATTAAACCTCACTTCTAGACCCTGCTCAATCATCTATCATCCAACAGAAACCAAGTTCTTTGTCAAAACATGAAGTACATCAGCCACGTACTTCATTTTTACATCCTGCATAGACAATGCCACTTTACTAACATGTGCAAATCGATGCGCAATATCATCAACTGTTTCTACATAACCTGGTTTTTCCATTTTTTGCATATTTCTAAATACTAAGCATGACTGGTCATGTGGTTAGAGGCACCAGAATCAACATACCATATATCTTGAGATCTTGACACATCCCCTGTGAACTAAGCATGTGCTACGTCACAAACAACTGCTCACTTCTATCATCACCTCTATGTTTGCTAGATGATACGTAGTTGCCTTGCTGCAACTTCCCATTTTTAATGTCATTCTACTTTTTGTACTGGTCCTTTTCCATGTGTCCTGGTTTGCCATAGTAATAGCACTCTATGCTATTTGAATTTTGATTTCTTTGCCAACAACCACCTCGGCCTCTTTGGCTCCACCTGCCTCTAGATTGGCCTCTTCCACCTGTGTATGATTACTGATGTGAATCATTGGACTGTTGTTGTCCAGAATTCAGATTTCCTTGTCGGTCACCACCTTGGCCTCAACCATGGCCTCTACCTCTGCCTCTACCTAAATAAGAGTAGAAGGCATGTTCCGATGTGTTCTTGCTTTGTGAAGAAGAATCCTCACCTAAAGCCTTTTCTTCTATGATCAGCATAGATATCAAGTCCCGAAGGTTGGGACTATTCTCCCTAACTGCAATGGTCTTAAATGGCTTGTACTCTTTGCCAAGCCCATTGAGACACAGACACTCACCAAATCATCATCCTCCACTGATACATTGATAGACCCTAGGGATTCAACAATGATCTTCATCGTTAAAGCATATTCATTGATGGACATACTTTTCTTTTCCCAGTATGCAGCTCTTGCTTTAACTGCAGCTTCCTTGCCTTTGTTTTAGTCTGGAACATCTGAACCAAATTCTGCCATGCAACTGCTGGAGTGTTTGCATCCTGTATGTGTCCTATCATAGTGTCTGTGACACTAATTGAAATCTACTACATGAGTTTTCTTGCACCCTGATTCCAATCCTTGAATGCCTTTATATCTGCAGGAGTGGAATTCTCCTCAGATAACTCTGGAGGCTCCTCATTGTCTCCTTCTACATAATCCCAAAACCCTTTACCATTAGGAAATTCTGAACTTCCAGACATGGAAGTTATTCTTATCCAGCTTCTCACTAACAATCTGATTAATTCCGTTAGACATGTTTTCCTGCAGCAATCAAATGACAACTTCTGTATGCAACCTATAATACAGCAGTATCTCCTATAAAACTGTTGCTTGTTGCAGCAGTAGTTTTACAGCAGCACAGCAGCACAGCAGCCAGCACCACAGCCAAAGAAGATTTGGCCATGGCCTTCTTGAAGGATCAGGCCGCCCCACGGCCCTCCAGAAAAACTATGACAAGCTATAAGATCAGATCATCGCCCCCATGAAGATGTCCTACAAAGATCAGTACCACTAACACAAGAACGACAAGGATGAGATGCTCGTGCACATCGAGGAACTCAAAGGCAAGGTCATTGAGAAGAGGCTGATCACTCGAAGATGGAAGAACCAGGACACATATGCAGACATCTAGTTCACCATCACTAGCATCAAAGAGGCCAAGAATGTCACCCTTCGCGCGTCGAACTCACCTCCGCCCAAAAACAGATCATGGACCTACAGTGTGTAATGATCCAACTCCAAGCCAACCTACCCAAACCCCATGCCTAGAGGAGGATGGATGTCCTTCTATAGCATGGCCTCAATGCCCAACCCCCTCCCCCCAACCTTGCCCTCAACCCGAACAACCCCAATCCACCTCCCGAAAATGATGATGATGAGATGGGAGGAGTCAAAGATTAAAGCTACCAAACCCGAGGGATCAAGATGGTGTCCAGATTGCTGGCAATGGTGGGCACCTCGATTAGCCCGATGCGGCAGAAGGTCGTTAGCCATACTAGCATCTGTGTTCTGTAGCTCAAACTTGAGGACGTTATCCTTCATCTCCTGGATCTGGTCTTCCATATCACCATTGCAGATTTGCCTATCTGGGTTCAGGAGTCTTGGCACTAAGGTTGCATAGGTGGATCCATTTGCATGTTGTGATCAAAACTCCCCCACGCTCAAGGTAGATGTTAAGGAGCATCTAACATAGTCCCCATCTGTGGGTAATTAACTCTAATAACATGCTAAGGAGCATCTAACATCAGGCTGACTTGATGATTCAGGGTTTGAGTCATCGGATTGGAGACCCACTAGGCATCCCAAGTGTTGGCTGCGAGCTAGACAGCCCCAACAGCCGCCCAGTCGAAGCAGCCCCACCAAAATGTTAATGCCGGCGCACATTAATACTAAGTTAATAGTTAATTATGTCTATAAACCAACCATGCTCAAAGCACGGTGGCATCTCTGTACCACCCTATGAGACTATGAGTAAGCAGTCATTGGGCAGCTGTACTATCTCTTTGGAATAAAGAAAGATCACTTTTGTATCATCTTTGTACATTTGTTGAGTCTGTATGTCTTTCTAGTTAATCGTCTCATCTATTATCATTTCTGGCGATTTTGTCTATTAATTCTTTGGTATTTCATGCAACGTTTGGGATTATCCACATGAGTCAATCAGTCTTAGTAGTCAGTTCCATTGTGCAATCGCTTGTAGTTGATAGGGTGTGCCTGTCGTTTTGTGCCTGATCCATATCTGACTGGTGTATGTTGTTGCGTGCATAACCAAAGTCACTCAGCACGTTTCTCGGGACAACGGTCAGTCCCCAACAATAGCTACGGACTCCAATCGTATAACAGGATGATGCCACCTAATCCATTTATTTATGTGGCGGTGCCACTAACCCACTACCTGCTAGGAATTCATCACATTAATATGAGCACACTTCCAAGAACAATCATTGCATATTTGCCTAGGAAGTCAAACAATTTGATGAGGATCTGATACCCCTTCATCATGGGTATTCGCGATGGCTATGTGGCAATGATGCATGCTACAATGCATGGTAACTATTTTTGGATTATCGCACAGTGCCGTTAATTTTTTTGTATCTATCTGTTTGCATGCAGCTCCTCTTCTCACATGAAGCAACAACCATGTGCCTATTCTTAGCTCTTGACAAGCTTTCACCTCACTTGGAACTCTCATCTCACTCTCTCTTCTTGCACAACACCCGCTTTCCCTGCAACCATGGTGACCTTTGAACCATTCAATAGCATCGTCACACCGAGCACCCTGATGTGCAACAATGGCTAGGCATTACCCACCTACTAATAGACTTCCTCAACATGTTGTGGCACATGATACCTCTGTACCCTAAAGAAGATGATCTGGTGGTGGCAACTAAGAGCAGGCACCACCATCAGCCTAGGCAACGTCGATACCATGCTCAAAAAAGAGTTGGTGGCTGAGAGCCTGAAGTTGCCCCTTCTCGGCTTGACAGACGTCGCCCCGACTAAGCATGACTGCATGTGAAGCACTTTGGTGCCGATCAGGTCAATGGCGAGCACAAGCTTGGCAGCTGCAACCGCAAGAACACCCTCACCATCTTGTGCTATAAGATGTTCCTGGAAACTATTTGGCTATAGAACAAGACGCAGAATATCTCAACCACAACCATGGGCTAGCTCTGCAAGGCCGAGAAAGGAGAAGACATCAGTTGGGCCACCCTTTGCTTCGTGCCAAGCTATAGAAAGAAGCCACCCGCCTCCAAAAAAGCAACACACACACACCAAGCTAGGCCAGATGCTCACACTACTGTTTTCATTCGACACATCCCACAACCCACCCTCAGCTACCAAAGTATCGTGCTTGCCCTCACTTCTGGAAGTGCAAAACACTCCAAAAACCCTGTCCTCATCAAGGTAGTTAGCTCGAAGCACACAATTAGCCTCAACATGGAGATGGGATGCACCTGATCCTCGCCCATGGCATCCCCATTCAAACCCAAGCTAGTGCTGGCCTCTAAGCTCTCCTAAGACAAGAAGTAGCATGTTCGTAAATCCTTGGTTGTTGCGTAAATCTTTAATGATCTGGAGTCCCTGCTCATACATGTAGTGCCAGTACATCTCCTTCTCTTGAGATGAAGTCTCAGCTTATGTGTGTCTCCAAACTTGGCAGATGCCACAGGATCCTTGCTTTTGGGGGAAGATATCATCTTGTACAAGATCTCCCTTTTTCTATTGAGACACAAACCATTGTAGGAAATCTAGGGATGGTGGAACTTGAAGTAGCACAACCTTTGTGCATTCACATCGGCACCTATGCTTAGCTTCAAGCCTTTGATGTATTTGATCATCTTGTACCTTTCACTAACTCCTTCAACATGCAATGAAAGCTTGAGAAATTTATGAGAGTAATCCAGTGCCATCTACTACCAATGGGTTAAAGGGCAATGTAGGACCCTAGCTATGAATATGAGGCTGATTGCTGCATCTACACCATAAGTGCTCTATATAATTACTACAATAACATGAATCATAACGGACGCACTCTCAATGCTATTGGATCATGCTGAGAGTATGCAAAAATTGAATGTAGGGATCTTGTGTTTGTTATAGCCTTGACATTCCATGCCTCATCTCTATCCATCACCCAACTTTATCTCCCAAAAGACTCTACTAACATACCGAGTGTGTGATGCATATGTGGACTTGGCTCTAGCAGTGAGTGTTTCTTGCAAAAACTTTACCACATTAGATGCACATTGGAGCTTAGCACCATTAGGCTTAAGTTGTTCTTGAGTTGGTTCTCTCTTCACTATAGCCCCTGCACTGCTGTCGTGTTCTCCCTTTCATGACCAGAGCCAAAGAAATTCCATGTCATTTGCAACCCTGTGATGGCACTGTTCTTGGGAACAAAGTAGAAAGGCCTTTTTTCTTTGAATTAGGCACCATCAGAACAAACGCAATGAAATTGTAGGGGAATACCAAAGGGTAATGTAGCATGAAACAATGTTGCACAAAATGGGTATTCTTCTTCTTATCATTAGAGATACAAAAGTGTATTGCTTTGTGGATCACCTGCAATGCAAAAGTATGTGATATACACAAATATGGACACTTGTCTTAAATACTGGAGCATTGACTGTATCTCATTTTAAAGAGTAATTCTTAGCAAAGTCTACAACAAATATTACCACATCTTTGGGAAAATTGGACAAGCATTCTTTGTATTTCCCAGCTTGCCACTTGTACATAAAATTAGGTTTGTTCAATGCCTTGCATGACATTTCCTTGTGTATTAACTCTTTCCTCTTCTTTGTCTTGCCTGCCACATTCTATGTCTTGAAAGATCTTCATGGTGAAAAGCCGACCAACATATGTAGATTCAGTTGGACAAATTGCTATGTTTCAAGGACCATAGATAGTGTGACACAAAGTTGGGGTTTTGACTTCGGTCCCTTCTTATTAGAATCAAAACACACTTGTATGAAACCTCACAGCCTCCTCACCTCCCTTTCTCTCCCTAGGTTAAGATAAAGATAAACACATCAAAGGTGAGATCATAATTCATGGAAGGAAATATGAAAGGCTCTAGAGAAACAAGAATTTCTACCAGTCTTGTAGCTCCAAACAAGAGGGCAATTCTTTGTTGGAAGAAAATCTTCTCACTTCAGATTATGTGAATGGAAACATACGGGGAATGTTGTGGTAAGGTTCATCCGTTCGAATTGGGCAATTTGGACGGAACATCTTAAAGTAAAAGAATATAGAAATCACTTACAAGAGGATAAGATACATGGGATTTTCTTTTTGATAAGAGATTAAGAGGAATTAATCATTATTAAATAGAAATAATGGCCAAAAGTCTATAAAAACAGAGATACATAGAGAATTGTAGTTTTAAATCCATATAGACTATACAAAAGAGGATTATATAGGTACGTAGAGCTTGAAGAGAGCTTCGTGTCTATATAAAAACTTTTAAAAACGGGCAATCGAGCGAAAAGTTATGAGCATTTTACTACAAGACTATAAAAACTGCCAAAATTCACCTCTAAAAGCTAGCAACTTTGGGAGAAATTTTGATCATCAATGAAGTAAAGGATTAAGAAATTAGTTACATGAGTGGAAAGAGCATATAAAGAGCTTCCTATCCATATGATGAATTTTAGAAACCAATACCCGAGTGATGAGTAATTACCGCTTGAAATTTGGGTATTAGACCACAAAAACTGCACTTCCCTCTCTTTGCATGAAACCTCAATTTTCACATAGCATCTTGCCTTTCATCTCCTTCATGATTCAAGCTAGAGGGTAAGGGTTAACATTGATCTAGCGGACAATCGTAAAGATTTACCTATGGTCCCCAAAGTCTTTTCACATGCTCATTACCGCTAAAACCACAAAAACTGCACTTCCCTCTCTTTGCATGAAACCTCAATTTTCACATAGCATCTTGCCTTTCATCTCCTTCATGATTCAAGCTAGAGGGTAAGGGTTAACATTGATCTAGCGGACAATCGTAAAGATTTACCTATGGTCCCCAAAGTCTTTCCACATGCTCATTACCGCTAAAACCATTGGTACCTCCAAAGGAGGGTGGCAATAAGGCAAGGGCTACCTTGAGAAGTCACAGGCCCACCAAGATAATAACTCCTTATCCCACTTATCATCATGAATCCTCAAAGAGGTCCAAAATTGGGTTAAGCATGAGAAGATAATGCTAAATGAGACATTCATATGTAAAGAGAGTGTTTGAATAAGGGTTTGAAGATAAGAGAATGGCAATGACACAAAATGCTCAATTGAGGAGGCTTCATTCCTTTATTTGAAAGGGAGAGGAGGGCTCTTTTTATAGGTGGAGAATCACCATCTCTTCCATTGTTACAAATTACAACATAAAAATCTTCAACCCTTCAGTGACATAAGGGTAGATGTCACCATCAATTGTCCTCTTAGGCTAAGGCTTCTATTGATTATTAAATTGAAGACTTTTTGACTTTGAAAGTGTGATGAGATAATAACCAAGTTTAAGTGGCATGTAGGTGGAGATCCCACTTACACATGGCGGAATTCTCCACTTCCAGTAGGCATTCTAGAAGAATATTTCTCAATTATGCACCTACACACACTCCTCCACATGCCTTCCACACTCCCCAACTTGTAGCCTTATGGTGAATACTATATTAATAATATAATTAAAATTCATGTAAGCATGAAGGTCCACTTTTATTTTCCACATCACTAGCCTATCTACCATACCAAAGTATTTATCAAGCATACTTGTGGCATTTACAATGTGTGCACCCTAAATCAAGTAAAACCATTATATTTGAAGATAAAATGCTGTTATCAGGGTAGCCCCGCCAAGTCGCCGCATCACCACGCCGTTATTCCATTGTGGGCACCACAATCTTTTTGGACAAGCTTCTACCATTGAGAAACCATCAAAATATGTACAAGATTGAAAATGAAAGATATCAATTTTTCATGTCACAATAGTACAAATCCCCATCAGACTCTTCAAAGCATGGAAAATGGTACCATTCCACACCACACCAGGATTCTGCACCCCTCCGCAACTCGTCATTCTGTTAGCCACCCCAGAGTGCCAACTCTGTGCTTGCACCCGAAATCAAATTCCACACGTAGGTCACCACCTTCACATCTCCCACACAATTCTGCAGCCTTCCGATTTATGCACTTCTCCACCACCCTCGTACCCGGATTCCAATATCGCCGACTCCGCCACCCGGATTGTCAACCCTGTTTCCACCCAAATGAATTTGGTTTTATAGATGGAAGTTCCATGTTTATCTGGTATTCCCAATCTCACTCAGTCTCAGGATATGACTACTTTCGCCTTTAAGCGTATCCTCTCCTCCGCTACGACTCGAACGGGCAGAGCAAGACTCGCAAATCATTTTGAGGAATTATATTTCTCGGACCCGGATGAGAGATGGCAGCATAAGTGGCACGTAGGGCAATATGTCCACACCTCTTGCAACCAGCGCCTGATGCTGAGGAAGAATATCTCTTTAGCCATGGTCCTGTTAAGGCTAAAGATGGTTCGCAGTGTTATCCTGTATCACTCCACACCTCAAGATTTTATGCTTTCTTGGCTTATTTATAGACTTCTTAGATATTTTATCCCAAGTAGTAAGATTGTAGCATCTTTAGCAGTAAGGGAACACTTGTATCGCGACATGCCAGTAGCCCAGTATCGTCGTCTCATGCTTATACAATTTTCGGTTTCCACACCCCACTTGGTTTCTTGATTCCAAACTATTCTTCCAACATCCACCACATTGGTGATAATTCCACAGTCGCCACAATTCAAGACCCGCCACACCTGGAACCCAGATTGATTTTGCAACACACTCGGATGCCAATTCTGCCATCAGTGCAATTCCGCATTCCACTCCGCATCCACCATGCTTATTCCACATCTACTTGTTGACCGCAACACCTCCGCTCACTTATCCCGGAAGGTGGATAATATCCCGCATGCTAAACCCGGAAGTGGACTAGTCCTCCGCTTGATGACCCGGATGGTGCATAGGTCTTCTGCCCTGAAAACTTTGGAAGGAAACCCCACATTCCACTTCATTGAAGCGGAGGTGGATCAGGCTAGAATTTCGTAGGCATGATGTTCAGGGTGTATTGGCCCGGACTAAACTTGCACAAAGCATGGTGTGAGGTGAAAAAAAGAAGAAAGAACCTGCCTCTATAGCTCTTCCACCTCCCAAACTTGGAAAAACTACCACGAACGGGGCACCACCAGCCACCGGCTGGAACACTCTCTCAACATTCGCCACCCACCCACACCATAAGACAGCTCAGAACCATGAAGGACAGATGATCATTCAACAAAAAACATATACAGCATCAACCATATACAAACTCAACAAATACACCAAAGACTAGGACTCTGGCCAGGATTTACTGCCAAGGGAATACACCCTTGCGTCTGACAACCGAGCCTCTGTCTCCCGGTCCCTATAATCTCCAGAGGGCGCCCACACCAGCAACCCTTCTTCACTTTCTCTGTAGCCCGGCTACTCTCTGTCTGCTGCTACCTGCCAATTGTCGTAGGCGAGTCCCACTGTCTCCAGCCCACACATCAGCACCACTTCTGCGTCCAACACACACAAAAACCCAAGGCTCCCTCTCTGGTCAGCATCCACGCACTGCCTGCAATCACCGCCCACACAAGACCAGCTACTCTCACCAGAAGGCGCCCACACCAGCAAACCTTCACTCAGCAGCTCCCACTCTCTGTATGTCGTGACCAGCAGTCTCACCAACCACCAGAGCCTGGCAATCCTCTTCACCACGAACCACTGCTCACCGGCAGCATCCTCAGATATCTAGCCCAAGCCACATCACTCAATCCCTTCCAAACTGCAGCCCTCTCTGCTGCTTCAATCATCAACCCTCGACCCAACAACTGCGCCCTGCGCATCCTCTCTTTCTAACTTCCTCTGTTCAATATTCCCTTCACTCGTACAGGCAGCTCTCTGTCGTGTGCTCTCCATGATCACCTCCCCGACTCAGCTTCTCCTGTACAATCACAGCCCGGCCTGTTCTCTTTTCCAGCTCTGCACAGCTTCTCTCCATCTGTACGTTGGCCCCAGAGAGCCCTTCGACGCCAGCCCTTTTGTCTCTCCTTGCGCTCTGGTCAGCCACGCCTTCCAGCTCCTCAAAGAGTGCACTTCATAAGGGGGGCCCCTCTGCCCACGCTGTCCACCAGCCCGTCGCTTCAAAGTCTTGCTTTTGACGCCAGTAGCTCGCCTCTCCTTACGCTCTGCGCCTGTGTGGTCACACGCCTCTTTATCACTCCAGCGCTTGCCTACTGAGGTGGTCCAGCCCCACTCTGCTACACGACCTCTATACACCCAGCGGCCCCAGCTCGCCTCTGGTCTCCCACCTGCAGCGCCTCACGCCCAACCATATGAGGCCCCCACACACAAAGGGCAGCCACTCGCCTGCACCTCAGGCTCTTCACTGTCAGCAAGGCGACGACCTCTTTCTGCTTGCGTCTCTTTTCTGCAAGGCCTCTCTTCGGCTTTCCTCTGGCGACTCACACCTTCGCTTCTGCAAACCCACCGTAGCTGTCAGCCAGCCGTCGCCTCCTCAAACCAGGTAGCCACACCTTGTCCCCTGGCGTCTCTCTCTGGCGACCCGTTTCAGCAAGGCGACGACCTCTTCTGTTGAGCAGCAGCTTTTCAAGGGCGACGACCCCCCTCTTTGCTACTCCTCCTTGCAACTTTTTCCACCACCTTCTCGAAGTGCTGCTGGCCGCCACCACGCTATTCCAGACGTTGAGCTGGCGCCTTCCATGCCTTCACGTGGCTATTTATCAAGTGGCCTTGTTATATTATATTATATATTTTTTTTAAAAACCTCAAAGCCATAAAGCCATAAGTAATGGCCACCCACAAATAAAAAAGAGACCCTCCTTCTCCTTTCTTCTCCAGAAAATACGGTGCCCGCTCAGCTTCCAGATAAATGCGAGAGTACTTGCCCGTTGTTTTCATCAGCATCCACTTACTAATCATGACCACTTCCAGCCGGTGCTCTGCTTAGTAACCACCCGCACACCACACAATTGCCATAAAAACTTCAGATCTCCAGCATTTTCTCCGGAACAAACACGTGCAAATACCAGCTCACAACAAAACCACTCGGCCTGTACACTTGCCAGGGCATTCAGGGCAAATTTTATTCACACACCACACGCACCATATGTACACTGACCAAAAACACCTTTCAGATTTTAGCCTGACATACTTTGCCCAACCCCTAGCCTGCTGAATCATTTATGATCAGCAGAAAGCATATGACCACGTTTCCCTCCATCAATTCTCTGAGCATCATACAGTGTAATCAACACATCTCTGTTCCAGGTGATCCAAGAAACTCTGTCATTCTCCACAGGCATAATTTGCCATCCCGCATTCCACAACACAACACCAGAACCTCTCGAGACAAAGCTCCTGACATACACACCATCCCGTCTCATCTCAAACCCAAAATCCCTGATACGATCAACACCAATATCGGAGAACCAGTGCAGCAACTCTTGCTGGGGGTAAAAATTGATGAAAGCTTCATCAAGAAAAACCTGTTGTGCCATAACATTTTCTTGTCCATCCACATGAGAAGTATCACCATCAAAACCAGCCATCACAGGCAAAACAAACTCCTCTTCAAAAGGCACCATTGCCAAAGCATCCACCTCAGTTCCTGTATGCTCATCTTCATCAAGACCACCAAGAATTTCATCCATTACAGCATCCATCGACTCATCTATAACATCAGCCTCATTCAAAGTCTTCTGTTGCTTCTCTTTCTTCATAGCCTCAATTCTGATCATGGCTTTTTTAACATTTATGCACATTTGGTCATCCAGCTCCAACTCAGGCTCATCATCCTGTAGACTGTCTATTTCCCACTCATCCCACACAGGTTTATCATCCAAAGACTTAAAAGCAAACTCTTTCACATCATATGCATACCTTTGTTCAGGATCCACTTGTACCTCTTCGCATTCCTCATGTATGGCTTCTTCTTGTTCAGCAACCTTATCAGCAAGCACTTCCTCATCAATAACCAGGGCATCCATCTCTACATCCTCCTCACTAGATGAAGTATCCTCTGTTCCCTCACTAGTAGTGGTACTACTAGTCGTATCATTACTCGAATCAGCTTCACTCTCCTCTTCGTCATTGACAGGCTTCTGGTTATCCATATTAAACTGCTTCTTATCCCCTCTCCTGTCATATAGAGTAATAACCCCTTTCCTCCAATCCTGAACAGCCTTCACTGCTCTCAGCCATGGTCTTCCCAAAATAATGGGGAATGCACCCATTCTTGCAGGCATAACATGACAATCCACAAGCACCTTCACATCAAAAGCTTCCAATTCCAATTCCTTAACCATACCTAAGCATTTGACTTTCTGATGATTAGCCAGCCGAATACGAAATCCAGACGCTTCAGTAAAATCAAGACCAAGCCTCTCCACAGCAGCTAATGTGATCACACAAATCTGTGCTCCACCATCTATGTATGCCTCTCCCAGATTCTTCCCTTTATACCACACATTCACCACAGGACATATGTCAGGTAACTCCTGAACAGATAGAACAGTCACTATCCCTTTGGCAGGCTCCTTCTCTCTCGGATTCACAAGTCTCTTCCACTGACGCTTCAAATTGGGAGCTAACTCTATCAATTGCCCAAAAGTAATGTTAGCCTTCCTTCCAGCCATGTCCTCCTGCAAATTGTAGCTATCCTGCCCACCCCCTAGTGGAAAATCAGTTACCTGAAACTTCCTACGAGACCTCCTCTTCTGCTTGACCTTCACATCTTCTCCTTCTTTCACTTTCCCTTTCTTCTTGCTGGGCCCTGCAACATCCTTGCTTTCCCTTTCCTGTGGCATCCGCTTCCCCAAAGGCATCAAATCAGCTTCTGCCTCCTTCGTCCTCTCAAGGGTGACCACATCTATCACCTTAGTTTTTCCTTTCTCTTCAGCTGTGATTCCACTGGGACCTGCTTTATCCCTGATATCAATACCATAATCATTCGACCTGTCAGGTAGCTGTGAAGGTAGTGGGTACATATCACCACCCATACGCTGAGGCTTATCACAATCTGTACTCAGATGACCAAGTTCACCACAATTCCAGCATGTAGGAATGAAATGACGGCCCCTACCGCGACCACGTCCATACCCTACTTGTCCATCTCCCCCTTCAGGAAAATTACCTCGGCCTCTACCACGTCCACCACCTGTACTCCCCATTAAATTTAAGCTCAAATTCTTCATAAGATCAACCATCTGTTTCATATCCTGCCGCAATCCCTCATCAGAACCTGCAGAAACCATAGGTACTCCTTGATTCGCTTGAGGCACCATCTGCATAGCTTGAGCTTCAGTGGGCTTCATCCTCTCAATCACTGCATACATGGGTGTAGCCTCCACTCTACGAATCTCCGGCTGTGCTGCAACTGGAATCATCCCCAGCTGATTCATCCGCTGCAGTTTCCAATCTTTTGACTTAGCAATCTCCACCGCATCCTCAAAAGACCTGGGCTTCTTCAATTCCACTTTCCAGCGAATACTCCTCTTAAGTCCAGCTACAAACTTATTCTTCTTCATCATATCAGGTGGCACTTGATCTTCTCCCAAAGCCCTGCATAGAGTCTCCCATAACAAAGAAAATTTCTTCATATAATCATCTATTGATTCAAACTCACCTTGTGTCAGAGCTTGCACCTCATGCCAAACCTTGTCGGGGTCTTCTACCTTCTTGAACCTGTTGCTGAGTGCTGTCTTTAATCCATCCTCAGTCATCTCAATGCGTGGAACAGCATCCCTCAACGACTCCTCATAAGCCCTGTACCAGGTCCTTGCATCCCCTTTCAAACAGATGCTCAACAGCCGCAACACCTGTACTGACTCACTGATGTGGTTGCTTATGCATGCAACCTCCATCCTTTCCAAGAAGTCTGCCACATCCTCATTCGGACCACCATAAAACTCTGGATAAGACATCATCTTGATCCCAAAACCTCTCGTCAGATCCCAAGCAAAAACCAAAAACACCTTCCTTCAATCTCTCACTCTCGGGCATACACCCTCGTAAGAGAAATCCCTGAGCTATCCTCTGTCAACTGAGCCACTCCTCAGTCACACAATGTCTGAGCAGATCCTCAGTGGGGGCACCAGAAGGATGTGAGGTGAAAAAAAGAAGAAAGAACCTGCCTCTATAGCTCTTCCACCTCCCAAACTTGGAAAAACTACCACGAACGGGGCACCACCAGCCACCACCGGCTGGAACACTCTCTCAACATTCGCCACCCACCCACACCATAAGACAGCTCAGAACCATGAAGGACAGATGATCATTCAACAAAAAACATATACAGCATCAACCATATACAAACTCAACAAATACACCAAAGACCAGGACTCTGGCCAGGATTTACTGCCAAGGGAATACACCCTTGCGTCTGACAACCGAGCCTCTGTCTCCCGGTCCCTGTAATCTCCAGAGGGCGCCCACACCAGCAACCCTTCTTCACTTTCTCTGTAGCCCGGCTACTCTCTGTCTGCTGCTACCTGCCAATTGTCGTAGGCGAGTCCCACTGTCTCCAGCCCACACATCAGCACCACTTCTGCGTCCAACACACACAAAAACCCAAGGCTCCCTCTCTGGTCAGCATCCACGCACTGCCTGCAATCACCGCCCACACAAGACCAGCTACTCTCACCAGAAGGCGCCCACACCAGCAAACCTTCACTCAGCAGCTCCCACTCTCTGTATGTCATGACCAGCAGTCTCACCAACCACCAGAGCCTGGCAATCCTCTTCACCACGAACCACTGCTCACCGCAGCATCCTCAGATATCTAGCCCAAGCCACATCACTTAATCCCTTCCAAACTGCAGCCCTCTCTGCTGCTTCAATCATCAACCCTCGACCCAACAACTGCGCCCTGCGCATCCTCTCTTTCTAACTTCCTCTGTTCAATATTCCCTTCACTCGTACAGGCAGCTCTCTGTCGTGTGCTCTCCATGATCACCTCCCCGACTCAGCTTCTCCTGTACAATCACAGCCCGGCCTGTTCTCTTTTCCAGCTCTGCACAGCTTCTCTCCATCTGTACGTTGGCCCCAGAGAGCCCTTCGACGCCAGCCCTTTTGTCTCTCCTTGCGCTCTGGTCAGCCACGCCTTCCAGCTCCTCAAAGAGTGCACTTCATAAGGGGGGCCCCTCTGCCCACGCTGTCCACCAGCCCGTCGCTTCAAAGTCTTGCTTTTGACGCCAGTAGCTCGCCTCTCCTTGCGCTCTGCGCCTGTGTGGTCACACGCCTCTTTATCACTCCAGCGCTTGCCTACTGAGGTGGTCCAGCCCCACTCTGCTACACGACCTCTATACACCCAGCGGCCCCAGCTCGCCTCTGGTCTCCCACCTGCAGCGCCTCACGCCCAACCATATGAGGCCCCCACACACAAAGGGCAGCCACTCGCCTGCACCTCAGGCTCTTCACTGTCAGCAAGGCGACGACCTCTTTCTGCTTGCGTCTCTTTTCTGCAAGGCCTCTCTTCGGCTTTCCTCTGGCGACTCACACCTTCGCTTCTGCAGACCCACCGTAGCTGTCAGCCAGCCGTCGCCTCCTCACACCAGGTAGCCACACCTTGTCCCCTGGCGTCTCTCTCTGGCGACCCGTTTCAGCAAGGCAACGACCTCTTCTGTTGAGCAGCAGCTTTTCAAGGGCGACGACCCCCCTCTTTGCTACTCCTCCTTGCAACTTTTTCCACCACCTTCTCGAAGTGCTGCTGGCCGCCACCACGCTATTCCAGACGTTGAGCTGGCGCCTTCCATGCCTTCACGTGGCTATTTATCAAGTGGCCTTGTTATATTATATTATATATTTTTTTTAAAAACGTGGCTATTTATCAAGTGGCCTTGTTATATTATATTATATATTTTTTTAAAAAACCTCAAAGCCATAAAGCCATAAGTAATGGCCACCCACAAATAAAAAAGAGACCCTCCTTCTCCTTTCTTCTCCAGAAAATACGGTGCCCGCTCAGCTTCCAGATAAATGCGAGAGTACTTGCCCGTTGTTTTCATCAGCATCCACTTACTAATCATGACCACTTCCAGCCGGTGCTCTGCTTAGTAACCACCCGCACACCACACAATTGCCATAAAAACTTCAGATCTCCAGCATTTTCTCCGGAACAAACACGTGCAAATACCAGCTCACAACAAAACCACTCGGCCTGTACACTTGCCAGGGCATTCAGGGCAAATTTTATTCACACACCACACGCACCATATGTACACTGACCAAAAACACCTTTCAGATTTTAGCCTGACACATGGCAAAACTTGGCTACGTGGCAAACAGAAGCTACCGATTCTTTTTCTATTTTTTTCTACAAAAAGCGGCCATCCGACCTATTGATCCAAAGGTGGAGCAGAACTGGATGCTCCCGATACCGAGTGCTCTCATCGTAATCCGCTCTTCGGGCGTTTGACATGGATTTGTCCAGTAGCCATCATGTCCAGTACTCTGACTGCAGCACCCACCGAGATCACACTAACAGGACTATCCAAATTATCTCAACTAGAAGCAACAGCGAAAAATTAGATTTGACTAGATTTGGATGCAAAATATGTGCTATAAAGATGAGTAGCCCCCCTAAGTAATGGGCCGAAAACCTATTGGAATTAGGGTTAGGGTTGCAACAATGCACACACACAAGATAGAGAAGATTGAGAGCACACAAACTCACTAGATTAGAATGAACAAATTTGCACGAGATACAAAAGATAAGCACACACCCCAAAATGAGTAGATAAAAGGGTGTACATACGCAGGGGGAGAAAACCTCCTAGTAGTGAGGGAAAAGTGTCCCAACGGTCCTAAGTGTGTTCACACACATCCCTACCATATAACGCTACGAATCCCCCCTAGAGTATGATGTAAACGTGTATATGGTATGGCCGATCAATCCTGAAAAGGCAGTAAGCCCAAAGCTTTACAAAAGGCTTCAACCTTTTCATGTGATGAGGAAGAACCTTCATGAATAAATCTGCCATGTTGTCATGTGTAGGCACATAGACTAAGCTGATATCTACTGCAAAGAGTCTTTCCCTGAACATAGTGATAATGCACCTCAATATGCTTAGTTCGAGCATGAAACACTGGATTCCTCGCAACTACTAATGTGCTTTGGTTGTGAGTGAAAATCATAGTGCTAGACGACTGTTCCAACACCCAAATCAGCCATAAGACGCCTGAACCACACACACTCAACTGTAGCTGTAAACGTTGCCCTATACTCAGCTTCGTAGCTAGAAGTGGCCACTGTAGGTTGTTTCTTGGGCTAAGCCATGATATACATGAATCAACGAGGCAAAATCAAAACCCACTAGTGGGGACACTCGTGTGTCATAACATCTAACCTAATCTGAATCACTGAAAGCACCCTTCTTTGGATAAAATAATCCAAAATATTGACTGCTTGTAAATAGCAGAAGACCCGCTTAACAGCATGCCAATGCTTTGTACCTGGGCTATGCATAAATCTGCTCAACTGTGAGACTGCATACTGTATATCTGGCCTTGTGTTGCACACATAAAGAAGGGATCCAACAGCCTGCTAATATACTAGCATCAAAAGAGTCTCCTATATCTTGAAGACTAAGTCGAGTACCTGTCTCCATAGGTGTAGCCACAGGTTTATAGTCTTCAAGATTAAACCTCTTCAATAGATTTTGTATATATTTAGACTACAGTATAATAATGCTATCATTGCAGTACATAAACTGAATTCCCAAATAGTAATGCAAGGGACATAAATTTCTTTCCGTATGTGCACAAAAGCCTCGCAGCAGCCAAAAACTCTCAAATGAGCATAAGAAGGTGGCTTGCCTGACCACTCTTCCTGAGGGACTCTTCCCAAAACTAGATTTGTCTCATCTGAAAGTTTTTGGATGCATTGCATATGTGCATGTGCCAGATGAGCTGAGAACTAAGCTGGATCCAAAAGCTGAAAAATGTTTGTTTATTGGATATTCCCTTGAGCAAAAGGGATACAGGTGTTATAACCCTGCTACACGTGAGTTGAGGGTAAGCAGGGATGTTGTCTTTGATGAGATGAGCAGCTGGTATGCTGCTGAAAAAGAAGCTGTTGGGATTGATGTGAGTGGAAGTGTGGTTGCACAAAATGCAGGTCAGCAATCACAGTCTTTGAGTGGACCAGGAGAGTCCTCATCTAGTGGGTCTGTTGATAGACCATGGAGTGGTAGGCTGCGTCATAATACCAGCCCTGCAAATGTGATTAGTACATCACGTAAAGGAAAAGAGAAAGTGGTTGAGCCCCTTGGTATGCCTGACATTTCTGCAGGGCATTCTCATGTTGATGGAGAGTCTAGTGGCTCAGATATGAGCCTTGATGAGGAACTTGGGATCCCAGCTATGAGAACACCTGGTGTAAAGAAGGCTATGGAAGCCATGAATGAAAAGCTGCGAAGATCTGGGAGAGTGAAAAATCCTGTGCAGAGATTTACCTATGATGGTTATGTGGCAAATCACTATGCATATATGGCAAAGGTTGTGCAGGTTGTTGAGCCCACAGGCATTGATGAGGCTGTTGGAAATGTGTGTTGGGAGAAAGCTATATGGATGAGGAGATGGATGCACTATATGGAAATGAGACTTGGGATTTAGTAAAATTGCCTGAAGGAAAGAAAGCCATTGGATGCAACTTAGTGGGTGTACAAAGTAAAACATAACAGTGATGGAAGCATAAACAGGTACAAGGCTAGATTGGTAGCCAAAGGATATGCGCAGACATATGGCATTGAGCCCAGTTGCCAAGATGGCAACAGTGAGAGTTGTGATAGCAGTGGCTGTATCAAAGCAATGGTCTTTACATCAGATGGATGTAAAGAATGCATTCTTGCATGGGGATTTGCAAGAAGAGGTGTATATGTTGCAGCCACCTAGTTATGAGGATGTGGGTCACCCCGAGCATGTTTGCAGGTTGAAGAAAGCCTTGTATGGCTTAAAACAAGCACCAAGAGCATAGTTTGACAAGATTTCTGAATATCTTGTCACTATTGGCTTTCATGTAGCCAATACAGATTTCTCGCTGTATGTGAGACATGGTGATAGAGGGGTTGTGCTTGTTGTCATCTATGTAGATGACTTGATCATTACGGGGGACCATGATGCAGAGATCTTTGATGTAAAGATCTTGCTTAGACAGAAGTTTGAGATGAAGGATCTGGGGGAGCTCAGATATTTCTTGGGCATTGAGGTGATTAGGTCACCACATGGTATTGGATTACTGCAGAGACAGTATGGCTTGGACATGTTGTCCAAGTATGGTATGACAGGCTGTAAGCCTATTTCCGTGCCATTGGATCAGAATGGCAAGTTGAGTGCAGATTCAGGAGAGATCTTGGAGGATCCTACTATGTACAGGCACATAGTAGGAAGTTTAATCTACATGACGATCACCAGACCAGATTTGAGCTATGCTGTTGGGTTGGTGAGTCAGTTTATGCAGGTTCCACGGAAATCGCATTTGGATGCAGTGAGATGCATACTGAGGTATGTGAGGTCTACTTTGCATTATGGACTATTCTATGAGACTGGGACAGAGATATGTGTATATGGGTACACAGATGCTGATTGGGCTGGTAGTATCTCAGATAGGAGATCTACCAGTGGATTCATGTTTTCTTTGGGGAGTGTTGCTGTGACTTGGAGCAGCAAGAAGCAGCCTACGGTTGCTCTATCCAGTACAGAGGCCAAGTAACAGAGGAGCTGCTATGGCAGCATGTGAGGTAGCTTGGTTGAGAAAGCTACTTGCAGATTGGGTCTATCAGTGGATAGACAAGTTGTCATTTTCTGTGACAACATTAACAGTATACAGTTGGCCAGGAACCCAATCTTTCATGCTCGCACGAAGCATATAGAGGTCCACTACCACTTCGTCAGAGAGAAGGTCTTAGCAGGAGAACTTGACCTTGTTTATGTCAGCACACAGAGGATCAGGTAGCTGACATCTTCACCAAAGCATTGGGTACAGAGAAGCTCCGCAGATTCAGGGCTTTGCTTGGTGTACATGAGATGGAGTTGAGCTCGAGGGGGAGTGTTGAGATATCGAGCTCGTCTAGTGAGGCGGTGGACACTGATGACCCGCCTGGGGGATAGGCCCCACACTTACACCACTGGCATGGTTGGTGAGATCTTGGGTGATATGCGGCCAGTGGGATGACAGGCTATGTGACAGCCATTCTAGAGACTGGCATAGTTATAGCGCCAGCTCATTTAGTTGGGTTCACACTATAGAGAACCCGTGTATGTATTGGTTGAGTACCTTTCATATTGTGTGTACTCTTATCTTGTATATGGTGTGTTGAGTGTTGAGTGAAGAAGAAGAAGAAGATTTTCAGCCTCTCACCTTGTGTGTTCTCTATTAGGGTTTTGTGAGTGTGTGTGTGTGTGCTTGCAAGAGCTCAAGGTCTCTTCCCCCCTGCATCTTTTCAAAGTACTCACCCACCCATAATTGAAATGCCTTTCTTAACTTTAGCTTTAGAAAACAGATATGCACACATTGGCATGTGGAATGATCTTGAACAAAGAGAATGAAGTGTGATGGATTACTCTCATAAATTTCTCGAGCTTTCATTCCATGTTGAAGGAGTTAGTGAAAGGTACAAGATGATCAAATACATCAAAGGCTTGAAGCTAAGAATAGGTGCCGATGTGAATGCACAAAGGTTGTGCTACTTCAAGTTCCACCATCCCTAGATTTCCTAAAGTCTATAAGACCAACAAATTTAAGAGATGGTGATGCTTATTCTGAAGGCTTGAGTGGGGATGGAAAGCATCCATTTGGCATGAACAAGAGCATTGTGATCAAAGAATGTCACATTAATGAGCTTAAAGACTGTGATCAAAGAATATCACATTAATGAGCTTAAGGCAAAAGGATTGTGATTTAAATGTAGAGAAAAGTGGAGCAAAGATCACTATAAAACATGCAAGCATAAGAAGCTTTATCTAGGTTTGACTATCATGGGCTTAGAAGATAATGGAGTTGATGAAGTTTTGAAGATTTGCCATCATGAGGAGGAGGAAGCTGATGAGAGCCATGAGCTTGGTGGTGATTTCCCTATCTTGGTTGGTCATATGAGGATGAATATGATGATGGATTACCTTCTTCTAGGGAGCAAGGCATGAATCTACTCTTTGTACACTATCTTATAATGCATATGTGGGTTGTATAAGTGCTAATACCTTGAGGCTCAAAGCTAAGATCAATGGGAGATGTTCTCAACAAAAGATCATTTTGCAATCTCAAGTTGTATCCTAAAGTCTTTTCTTCTTCAAATTTAGTTTAAGTGGAAAATGGTGCAAAGATGGATTTTACAATGGTTTGCAATGACATAGATGTTATGATCTTAAAGGAATAAAGCTATTTTCTTGGTCTTGGACATGGGCCCCATTGATATTATCTTGAGTTGCGAGATTGGCTATCCACATTTGGAACCTTTTCTATGAATTTCTAGAAAGGTGTCAAGAGCTTTGTGGATGAGGATTGTATGGTCAAATGAAGTGCCATAGATTACATTGATTAATGCCACTAAACTCAAGAAGAAGCTCAGTATGTATTATAGATTTGTGTTGAAGCTAAAATGAAGGAAAAATAGGGAACCATGAATGCATGGAGAAGCTACTTAAGGAGTACCAAGATTTATTCAACATGCATAACTGCTTGCTACCAAGGAGAGATGTGGATCATGGAGTGGAGCTTGAATAAAATGCAAAACCAATAAATAAGCCTCCATAATCTCATTCTTAATTGAATATTTACTTGAAGTATCATCATCTATATATTCTTCTCAATTGAATATTGACCTGAAGTATCATTATCTATAAATTCTTCTTTTGATTTATCCTCATTACGGTTTGATGGATTAGTTTTGGTACATAATGCCTCTTTGTCTTGATGAAAAGGAAATAGGTACTCCTCTTCTTATTGGTTTTATGTAACTCTTCTAGGTTTAACAAGATTTGGTCCAATGTCAACTGGTGTGACCCAGTCAATAGCTCGATAATTCTTATCATGGTCTCTTGAGTTTATTGCTTACTAGGGATATTGATAAGTGTCTTATTCTCATCTCAGGGTGGTGGGTTGCGTCTTAGTGATTTGATGTTATTTTTAATTGCACTAGATGAGGAACTCTAGAACCTTGTATGATCATGACAATAGACTTGCACTTTATTATTTATCTAATTTCTTCCTTAGAAATTTGTATCCCTATTTTTGTTTCTATTTGAGTTAAGGAGACTAGATGTGTGCATGGATCTCTTTGGTTTTTAGGTGGTTATTGTGAGGATCCTGGTTTTGAGGTGATTATTGTGCAATATTGTGAGGATCCTAGTTTTGAGGTGATTATTGTGCAATTTTGTGAGGATCCTGGTTTTCAGGTGGTTATTGTGAGGATCCTGGTTTTGAGGTGATTATTGTGCAATTTTGTTGCATATGAATGTAGACATTGTGAGATGTCATGATCGAAAGCCTTACAAATGACTGTATGTAAGATTCCTCCCTAGCCTCTCAAAATGTCCAGCATCTTCACCCTGTAATCAATTCCCTCTTCAGAAATATAAGAGATCTCGTCTCTACCTGTTTTGACATAGAGAGAGAGAATATTCTAGAGAGAGAATATTCAGATTATGAATATTTTTGGATAGAAAAATAACTCATCTTATTAAAATAAGTTCCCCTGAAACAAAAATTCAAAAAGAACTTTCCAATGTACAATTGGAATTAATTGAAAATGGGTATGAAGGACCTTAGCCTAAGGGTCTAGATTTTTAGAAATTTTTGAATTATGGTCCAATTAAGATTCCTATGGACCAATAAGATCAATCCATGTGTGGGGAGGAGATAAATCCAATTTTGTAAAAGATGATACCCAAAAATGAGTAAATGCTCACATAAGATGAAGAGTTGACTATGTACAAGGTTTATTAGTAAGAAACTATGAGTAATATCAAAAATATGAGATATTTTGGGTATCCAAAAATGAGTAAATGCTCACATAAGATGAAGAGTTGAAAATGTACCAGGTTTATTAGTAAAAAACTATGAGCAATATTAAAAATATGAGATATTTTGGGTATCCAAAAATGAGCAAATGCTCACATAAGATGAAGAGTTGAATGTTAACTTTGCAAAATCTAAACTGCTTCCGCCATTGAATGCATACTCTTGGCAGCAAGACTTAGTTTTATCCATGATGATTTCTCACCTTCAAGACACAAGTGAGTCTGTGAAGAAGGATTTCATAGAACTGTATGAGCGCTCACTTTTCCCTCACTTGGGAACTTCTATAGCTCAGACCAAATGGCGGACCTGTCGAGACATAACTAGGGTAACACCGTGGGGTCGGTAGCACTTTCGTAACAATGTCCACTTGGCCATGGTTATTGAAGCTTTGGGTTTGGGTCCCGGATACTACTGCGTGATGAGATCAAGGCATGGTGGATTTTCTGAGCGGGTCTTCTTACTAGCGTGTTTTCTTCCTCATCAAAAGATATGCCTTTATCCCGTTTTTGGCTTGCCTCTCAGAGGTCCTTTTAATAGGTCACCTCATACCAATGAGATAGGTGCTGCAATAACCGGCCAAATTATTCCCATAGACGAGTTACCTTATACGTGTGCGGCTTGTGAGTGCTGCTTTTGTGACCATATGATGGACGGGCTTATGGAATTGTAAAAAGTTCTTCTATCTTGTTGTATATGTTCCAAGAGTGAATAAAGTTGAAATCTTTGTTCTTGTCTTGAGTCTTGCTCTCTTTGAGACTTTTCTGGTGGTTAATCTTAATTAAATTTTCTCTTAGTCTCATATTCGTGCATCTTGCGAAATTACCCCCCAGTTTGCGAGATGAGGACATCTCGCGTTTTTCAAGTGGGAGAGAATGTAAGATTCCTCCCCAGCCTCTCAAAATGTCCAGCATCTTCACCCTGTAATCAATTCCCTCTTCAGGATAGAAAAATAACTCATCTTATTAAAATAAGTTTCCTTGAAACAGAAATTCAAAAAGAACTTTCCAATGTGCAATTGGAATTAATTGAAAATGGGTATGAAGGACCTTATCCTAAGGGTCTAGATTTTCAGAAATTTTTGGATTATGGTCCAATTAAGATTCCTATGGACCAATAAGATCAATCCATGTGTGGGGAGGAGATAAATCCAATTTTGTAAAAGATGATACCCAAAAATGAGTAAATGCTCACATAAGATGAAGAGTTGACTATGTACAAGGTTTATTAGTAAGAAACTATGAGTAATATAAAAAATATGAGATACTTTGGGTATCCAAAAATGAGTAAATGCTCACATAAGATGAAGAGTTGAAAATGTACAAGGTTTATTAGTAAAAAACTATGAGCAATATTAAAAATATGAGATATTTTGGGTATCCAAAAATGAGTAAATGCTCACATAAGATGAAGAGTTGAAAATGTACAAGGTTTATTAGTAAAAAACTATGAGCAATATTAAAAATATGAGATATTTTGGGTATCCAAAAATGAGTAAATGCTCACATAAGATGAAGAGTTGAAAATGTACAAGGTTTATTAGTAAAAAACTATGAGCAATATTAAAAATATGAGATATTTTGGGTATAATGATTCCATTTTGACACATATGTAAGGAAGGGGAGTCCATTAAAGGAGGTGCATATTTCACATGCTTGAATGAGTTTTAAACTCATAAAAATTGAGATATTTCATCTCTCCTCTCTCCTAATTCAAGTCTAGTTGCAAAAAGTTAGCTCAACTGACCTAGAAATGGTAAAAAATTGACCAAACTAAGTTGGAAAATTCTAGAATCAGTTTGTTTGGTTAGGAGCTCACTTTTTCCTATAAATAGAGACCTTCCCCTTTGTTGAAACTCAACAATGTTTAATGCATTGTTACTCTACTCCACCCAAGCCAAGAACTATGAATTTATTAATAATTCATTAGTTTTTGACATTTCCCTCTTCCAAAGATTGATTAGCCACTCTTGTTCAAACAAGAGTTGAACCCTCAAACCATCAAGCCAAAGGAAAGCTTTCAAAGTCATTAGTAAGTTGGTGATTCTTCTTTCTTTCAATTATTTTATGGATTTTTTATGGTTTTAAATGGTTTTTATGCTTTATGTCTTCTCTATAATGTTAGGCCTCATTACAAAAGGCATTCCCCTCTCTTCTCTAACAAAACCAACCATTCTCTATCCTAGGTGAATGGTTAATTGATTAATGTTAAGTTTTTTTTATATAATGATTATTTTATTATAAAAGTGTAACTTTTAGCATAATTGAATTTCATGCATAGAGGTATGCATAAAAGATGATTATTTTATTATAAAAGTGTTACTTTCAGCATAATTGAATTTCATGCATAGACGTATGCATAAAATGATGAGTATTTTATTATAAAAGTGTTACTTTCAGCATCATTGAAATTCATGCATAGAGGTATGCATAAAAGATGAATATTTTATTATAAAAGTGTTACTTTTAGTATAATTGAAATTCATGCATAGAGGTATGCATAAAAGATGAATATTTTATTATAAGAGTTACTTTTAGCATAATTGAATTTCATGCATAGAGGTATGCATAAAAGATGAATATTTTATTATAAGAGTGTTACTTTTAGCATAAGATGAATATTTTATTATAAGAGTGTTACTTTTAGCATAATTGAATTTCATGCATAGAGGTATGCATAAAAGATGAATATTTTATTATAAGAGTGTTACTTTTAGCATAATTGAATTTCATGCATAGAGGTATGCATAAAAGATGAATATTTTATTATAAAAGTATTACTTTTAGCATATTGAATTTCATGCATAGAGGTATGAAAAAAAATGATTATTTTATTGTAAAACTGTAAAGAAAAAAATGATTATTTTATTATAAAAATTTTACTTTTATCATATTGAATTTCATGCATAGAGGTGAAAAAAAATAAATTATTTTTTTATTGTAAAAATGTTACAGAATAAAAATGATTATTTTATTGTAAAAGTGTTACTTTTATCACAATTGAAATTCTTGCATAGAGGTATGCATAAAAGATGATTATTATATTGTAAAAATGTTACTTTTATCATAATTGGATTTCATGCATAGAGATATGCATAAAAGATATTTTTATACTAAAAGTGTGATTTTCATCATAAATGGATTTTATGCATAAATTAGATGCATAAGAGAAATTCTTTTATTCTAAAAGTGTAATTCTACTAAATTGAATTTATGCATAAGAAGATGCAGAAATGATTGATTTTAATTCAAAAGTGTCATTCTCATCTAAATTGAATTTATGCATAAGAAGATGCATAAAAGATTGATTTTAATTCAAAAGTGTCATTCTCATCTAAATTGAATTTATGCATAGGAAGATGCATAAAAGATTGAATCTTAATTCAAAGTGTCATTCTCATTCAAAATGAATTTATGCATAGGAAGATGCATAAAATATTGATTTTTATTTCGAAAGTGTTAGTCTCCTTAAATGAAATTTATGCATAATTAGATGCGTAAAGAAATCTTATATCAAATATAAGAATTCTCTTATATTCTATAAATAGATATGGGAAGGGATAGGATGTGATAAGAGATGTATGAGATGTGATAAGATGTGATAAGATGCATATGAGATGAGTTAGGATGTGATAAGATGAGTTAGGATGTGATAAGAGGTGTATGAGATGTGATGAGATGTGATAAGATACTTATGGGATGAGTTAGGATGTGATAAGAGGTGTATGAGATGTGATGAGATGTGATAAGATACTTATGGGATGAGTTAGGATGTGATAAGATGAGTTAAGATGTGATAAGATGTGTATGGGATGAGGTAAGAAGTGTAAGATGTATATAAGATGAGTTAGGATGTGATAAGAGGTGTATGAGATGTGATAAGAGGTGTATGAGATGTGATAAGATGTGATAAGATGCATATGAGATGAGTTAGGATGTGATAAGATGAGTTAAGATGTGATAAGATGTGTATGGGCTGATATAAGAAGTGTATGTGTGATGAGATAAGATGTATATGGGTTGTGTTAGGGCGAGAATGGATGTGATGTAAAAGAATAGATGTGAAGGCGTATGGGGCTATATGAATGGGAATGTGGAAATGGATGTATGTATGTGGATGTGTGGATGTGGAAATGGGAGTGTGGATGTATGAATGTGAAAACGGATGTATACATGTAGATGTAGATGTATGGATGTGAATGAGAATATGGATGTGGATGTATGCATGGAGATGTTGATGTATGCATGGAGATGTGGATGTATACATGTAGATATAGATGTATGGATGTGAATGTGATTATGGATGTGGATATATGCATGGAGATGTTGATGTATGCATGGAGATGTGGATGTACGCATGTAGATGTAGATGTACGGATGTGAAGGTGATTATGGATGTGGATGTGTGCATGGAGATGTGGATGTATGGTTATGTATATGGATGTGGATGTGGATGTGAAGGTGATTATGTGGATGTATGGTTATGTATATGGATGTGGATGTGGATGTGAAGGTGATTATGGATGTGGATGTGTGCATGGAGATGTGGATGTATGGTTATGTATATGGATGTGGATGTATGAATGAGGATGTGAAAATGGATGTATGCATGGATGTGTATGTAGAATAATGAACGTGAATGTGTATGAAAAATAATGTGTCGTCGATATGAGTAAATGGATGAAAATGAGAATGGAATGTGGATTAAGTAATGTGGATTGAGGAGGGATAATGTGGAAAGACGAGAGTTCGATATAGAAACTATATTTTGTGACTGTTTGTAAATGACTGTTTTATGTCGAGAATGTTGGGGAAGCATTTTGACCGTCTTGTGGATTAAGATCATGGAGACCTAACTGATAAAGTTGCAACTGCTGAGGACAGAGAGTCAATGGAGGACGTCTCGCGTAGCAAGGTCGACCGAGGTCTTGACCAACCTCGGTTCGATTTAAATGGTGAGCTTCCGGTACGGTGGATGAGGGACCAAGGAAGCGGCCTATGAGTGAAGCGCTAGGTCACCTGCGAAGGATCCTAGAGGGTGCTGACCATACGGTGCTCGGGCTCTGGGTCGCCGAAGATACCCACACGTGCATCGTGGAAGATATTGGAGCAAGGAATAAGAGTTGTTTTCTGAAACCGGGCATGGATCTGGTTGATTGACCTTGCTGGTCCTCAACACGGATGAGTCCATGGCTCTTTTATATGGATCTGTGGGTTGATCTTGCTGATCTTCCACGGAGATTCCATTCTGCTATATGAATATATTGCCGGTTACTATGAGCTAGGAACTATGGAAAAGGCCCCTGATGAGTGAACAGGTGGTGAGCGTTCTTTTAAAATTTATGTTTGCAAGTAATAAAGTCATGAACCATCTACTAGCCTTGCCCACTAAACATAGTTTTGGTGCATGTACTTTGCAATCTAAATTTTCAAATGCTTCACATCACTGCTGAAACATTTGCACAAGTTGAACATGATTGATATATTTATCATATTTACTTATGATCTTGGAAATTTTTATGACCATAATTCCAGATGACTCCTTTGGTTCATGTGTGTAGGTCCTTCTTTACCATGTAATCCTTATGCACCCCCCTTCCTAGATTGTTTAACATCTTTAGAGTTTGGAAATCTAGGAAGGTTACAATGTTTTTGGGGTACCAACTCCTAGAATTTGCAAGAGATTAGGATCAATTTTTTCATTTGATATGACCAGAGTGAGGGATTTGTAGTCCCAAGAGTCTAAGACCCGGTGGCACAAAGTGGAGGCAAAATATTGGTCCAATGTATAGTAGATGTGATTGGGAGTTATACTTGAGGCATGGACTACAAGGGCTGGTAGATTTTGGATGTGGGATTAAGTTTTGTTATTGGCACACTTATTTCCCCTAGGCTAGTCATTATGTCTACCATTCTCTTATTTTTTTGGTTAAGATAAACACTAATTTATGTGTGAATTTGGGTTTACCATTATTTCTACCATTCTCTTCTTTTTTGGTTAAGTTAAACACTCATTTATGTGTGAATTTGGGTTTTCACATTCCTCCTTCCTAACAACAATCACATCCTTGTGATTGAGGATAAGAGTGTTAAGGGAACAAAAATTTATTATTTTTAAATAATGGGAGAATCTATTACATTATGAGAGAAAGTGACATATATAATGCCATATAACACTTAAATTATGGTACTCAATCGAGCATCCAAGTCTCATAAGTGGCCTATTGCTTATACAATCTTAATCTCACAATACATACATGAAGTACATTCATAGGGAATCCATTCTAGCTTATTGCCACATGCTCTTGGAGCATGAATCACCATAAGCTGCACCATTTTTGGGAGAATATTTTTTTAAGAGCTTCTGTGTGCGATATTTTTAAAAAATTTATGAGCTTTTTTTTGAACTCCAGATCATTGGGGGAAATTTTTAAAAGAAAGAAGCACACTTTTAAAAACGAGGGCTCAAGGAGTCTCAAAATTCTATCACTAGATTTAAAACTTTTTTAGGTGTAGAATTTGGCACTTTTGACATTAGAAATGAGCTTATAAGGTCCAAAAATGCTAGAATTGATTGTAAACATGCGTATGTTCTGGCCATCTTTCTCCAGCTGATGTTCAAGAATCTTTAGGAAAGAGGGGTGTTGCCGGCCCCATGACCATTAGCGTTGATGCCTATGGAGGTCTACCATACTTTGAGTGACTTTCTTTGAGAAAATAAAAAAATCAAGCAGGGTGTGGCAAAAGGACTCTTATAAAGAAGGCTATTCATCATTGCACAACACCATGACTTTGACTTTCCAGATAAAGCGGGTACATTGTCTTCAAATTGGTGGAACCGGGTGTTTACGTGCTGGTGTGTGTCCATAAGTAGATTGATAGTGGACCATATAAATATTGAGTGAGAGATAGAGCTAGAGGGAGCAATATAACAAAAGAGAGCACATTGGTTGCACTACAATATATATCTTCTTGTACATTCATTTGTACATTGACCCCAAACCATACAAATATTGATTGTGAGATTGAGCAAGAGAGAGCCATAGATAAAAGTTGTGATAATTTGTAAAACCATATCTAAAATCATAGGAATCATAAATAGCTACAATCAAAAACACAAATAACTAGTCACCAACACTGTAAGTATAAGGAAGGTGCAGATGCACACTAGTCATATGGGTTTTCTCCTGCACGTGCATCAATCTCATCATTAGAGCAACCTATGAATTGTTAGCCTCCTCATGTCTTCCCCACTTCCTAGCATGTAATAAGGGCTGCACATATGAAGTCAGTAGTCTCTCATCCTTGTCTACCATCATTGATGTACACACGCATCTTGTCTTTAAACATGCTTTGAGAATAGGGGCTATACCACATCCTAATTAAAGGGAAATACCATCGTGGTGGTAAAATAACCCAACAAAGTAAGCCATAAATGTGAATCTCCTCTTTAATCCACCAGCCACTCCTCCACAGTAGGATCTCTAGGCCATGATATCATTGGAAAATGGTGGTAAGCCACCTCTGACTCCAAAGGTTGCATATGCAGACCTCAAATAGTGGTGACTCTCTAGGAAAAACATAGGAGGCACCATCCCTCGTCTATGCAACCGCAAAGAGCATAGAGGAATCATACTATAAATTAAACCCAAAAAATGGTCAAATCCAAGACAATGCTATAGGCAGCATATAGATTAAATCAATAGTGGCAATACTACCTCTACCTAAAAGTCCCCTCTCCAAACTAACCAGAGGGAGAGTGATGCATGACAACAATCCGTTTGCCAAATCTCCAAATCTGATATACACTAGTGCCGATCCACCCAACTGATAGTTTCCCCTACCACACAAGGTGAAATGATCATTAACATATTGCATAACAATAAGATATAAAACAAGATATTTAAAGCAAGTAGTTCGAGCATTTGGGATTACCTCCCATGGACGTGCCATAGTAAAAAGCCAGCCTGAATTTGAGAGTGATGATGTACCAATAAAACTCCATAATGCACATGATCCTCTGTGATATTTTCCCAAGGAGGTTGTGAGACAAAACCATGAAGAACACCTCCAAAAGGTCCAAAAACACAAAATCTGCTACCCAAGTCACAAACCTCCCCTTCCTAGCATACTCTTGAACCTATGATCTAAACCTCAACATATGCTCATGAATCTTTATGTATGTTGGATTTTTCATCCCACTTATTAAGAAATCCTTGCCAATAGCAATGTGGTCTCCAATAATAGCAAGACAATTAGGCTCGTCACCACAACAAACATCTCCAAGTGCATAGTCTGGCTGATACACATAATTGGTTGTTCTCTTTGCAAGTACCTTCCCCCTTCATTGTAATAGTAATCCAAAAGATATATTTCAAATAAGAAATTTAGAAAATTAGGTTAAACAAGTTGTGAAAGAGCCAGAGAAGACACTAACCCATGAAGGGATGTTGTATCCTTGTTGACACCTTAGCGTCAACTACCCTGGGCTAGTCTTGCATAAATTGTGCATGAAGCTCCTTCTCTCTCTCTCTCTCTCTCCAATTCTTGATCCTTCTCTAGATCTATCCATTGTGGATAGTTTTCCAATTCCCACTTTGAGCATTCATGCATAAGTGGAGGAAAACATACTAGTGGCCTCATTTGGTAATCCCCATCCACCACTACTGCTTTGCTCTTACTGGAATAGTGGGTATTTGAAGCTTTTCTCTTAAACGAGCAAAAAACCTACATATATATATAAAGGCATACCCATTGCACCAATTTTTGGTAATAAATGTAGTTAACCAAGAAGATGATAAGATTCTATGCTTCACTTTCCAAAAGAAATATACACACAAGTTGGTAGGAGGAGACATGTCAAACATCCATAATTTACAATCTCATCACACAATGTGGTGCCAACCACAACATGTGTATTCAAGCTATAAACAAAAACTAGAATTCTTATAAAAGAGAAGAGTGACATTAATCTTTGTGAGTAGAAATCTAACATGTTATGCTTGAGTGTAAGGTTTCCTTACCAGAGCCTCCTTTGTTTTTAAACAAAATTCTAGAATTTTCTCATTCACTTATGGACACAATTCATATGGCTATCACAATTGGGTGAAAGCATGATAAGGTGGTAAACTTTCTACTACCAGTTACATTGGTTGCTACCACACTTGAAGATAAGCAATATTAGTAGATTTAATATCATCATAAGATGTATTTAGTAATTTATCTAGTGCCTTTTAGATATAATAAATGTGAAACAAGATTAAACAACCATGTTTTATTTCTCTAATTTTGCATAAAAGTGTTTCAAAACCAGTTTGTAAACCATTGTCCAGGACAAAGTTTTTCAGTCCACCTTATCATGCTTTCACCCAATTATAAAACATCATCACCATTGACACTAATCCTTGTGAGTAGTAATTTAACCTTTTTATGCTTAAGTGTAAGTTTTCTCAACCATATGGACACAATTTATATCGAAAGATCATCAAGATGGATTCTTTGACAATCAATTTTAAAACCATGTCATCACGATCATTATAATTATCATCATTACCAATGTCATAATCATTATAATTATCATCATTACCAATGTCATAATCATTATCATTCTAGTGCCACATGCTTTTAAGAAGAAGGCTTAGGACATTGCATATGGAGGGATGCCCTTAGCATTGTGATGATAGACATATGTTGTCAAAAAAAAGGGGGAGGCAGGCCGGCATGACCTCCCTTGGCCCATTTGTTTTGACAGCATATGGCTATCACAACCAACATGGTGGTCAAAATGATGATCATTTTCTCATCACAAAAAATGAGCCAAGGGAGGCCGTGTTGGCACTCCCTTGGCCCACTTTTTTTTTGTGAGGAAATGGCTATCACAACCTGGCATGGCCTCCTTTAGTCCATCTTTTTGACAGCACAACCAATATGGTGATCAACATGATTATCATTCCCTCACAAAAAGGGCCAGGGGAGGCCGTGCCGAGGCGCCTCCCTTGGCCCTTTTTTTTGGGTGAGAAAATGGCTATCACAATCACAATGGAGATCACCATGATGGCCATTTGCTAAAAAGAAGGGCCAAGCATGGCCTCCCTTGGCCCTTTTTTTTTGTGAGGAAATGGCTATCACAACCATAATGGAGGTCACCATAATGGCCATTTACTCACAAAAAAATAAATAGGCGTTCAAAACATTGCAGTGCTTGCTCATCATGCAGATTATGTTGGGCATATCCTATGATTATTGTATTCCTAAAGACAACATCTCGAGAAAGGGGCTCCTCTAGCATATGCTCTAGGCATACATTTTTCGAAAACACCCCAAATGGCATACATGTTTACAAGAGCATGGCCAAGCATGATATTTGTGATGATGGGCAAATGTTAACAAAAAAAACTGGCCAAGCTTTAATTAGTACAAGAGGATGCCAATGCCTCCATGCCGTTTGCTTAAAAAAAATGGCACCTCCACACCATTTGCTATATATATATATATATATATATATATATATATATATATATATATATATATATATATATATAAAGGGCCAAGGGACGCAGCTTCCCTTGCATATATATATATATATATCTATACAGGATTAACCACAACCCCACCTCCCTCCATGTGGGCAAAGGAGGTGGGGCTATTTCAAATTAACCACTCCTCCTGCAAGCGTGAGGAGGAGCCAAATCTCACATCTTCCAATGTAATTTTGAATTTTAATCTAAGAAGATCTCATCTCACATCTTTCAATGAAATCTTTGTATACATGCTTACATAACTATAGATACACACACTTATATATATTATGTATGTATGTGTATCTATAGATATGTAAGCATGTATATATAAAAAGTGTGCATGTGCATGTGTGTGTGTGTGTGTGTGTGTGAGAGAGAGAGAGAGAGAGAGAGAGAGAGAGAGAGAGATTACATGTAAGATGCATTTATTTGAGAGTCGCCACTCATCCCTACCATTAAAATTTAATCTAAAATTTAATTAATTAAAATTATATATATGTGTGTAAATCTATTTAAGTGTGTGTGTGTGTGTGTGTGTGTGTGTGTGTGTGTGTGTGAGAGAGAGAGAGAGAGAGAGAGAGATTACATGTAAGATGCATTTATTTGAGAGTGAGCACACCTCACCACTCATCCCTGCCATTAAAATTTAATCTAAAATTTAATAAATTAAAATGATATATATGTGTGTAAATCTATTTAAGTGTGTGTATGTGTGTGTGTGTGTGAGAGAGAGAGAGAGAGAGAGAGAGAGTTTCTATGTGAGAGAGTGTGCGTGAAGAGAGAGAGAGAGAGAGAGAGTGTGTGTGTGTGTGTGCATGAGAGAGAGAGAGAGAGAGAGAGAGAGAGGCTGAGAATTTCTATGTAGGAGATAGTTTGCGTGGGGGTAGATAGTGTGTGTTTTCATTAGTGTATGTGCGGTGTGTACATGTGTGTGTGTGTGTGTGTGTGTGTGTGTGTGTGTGTGTGTGAGAGAGAGAGAGAGAGAGAGAGAGGAGGCGACAAATAATTTTTACGTAGGAGATAGTTTGTGTGGGAGGAGAGAGTGTGCGTTTAGATTAGTGTATATGCGGTGTGTACATGTGTGTGTGTGTGTGTGTGTGTGTGTGGTGTGAGAGAGAGTATATGCATGCATGTGCGTACATCTGCATCTATGTGTAGAATGTGCTTGAGAGAGAGAGTGAGATGGGGCAGACCTGGAGAGAGAGAGAGAGAGAGAGAGAGAGAGAGAGAGAGAGAGATGTAACGAGGGAGGGTGAAAAGAGAGAGAAAGAGAGTGAGAGATAGAGAATAAAAAGTATCTTTTAATAAAATATAAATTAAATAGAAAACATATATGTTTATGTATGTATACATGTGTGTGTGTGTGTGTTTTTATTTACATTTATATATACATACATACATATGTATATATATATATATATGTTTGTGTGTGTGTGTGTGTGTGTTTAGATGTGTGTATGCTATATCTATCTATATATTTAAAAGTGACCACAACTTATCACCCATCTCCGCACATTAAAATTTAATCAAAATTAATTAAATTATGTCGATGTTTGTATTTATATTTTTAAATACATGTATATATGTATAAGTATATGTGTCTATGTATAGGTTTATGTATCTAAAACATAATATTGTATATACTATATATTTACATATGTGTATGTGTGCGTGAGAGAGAGAGAGAGAGAGAGAGAGAGAGAGAGAGAGAGAGAGAGAGAGAGAGATTGAAAGAGAGAGAGAGAGAGAGAATACTTTATGGGCTAGATGCATGTGGCAGATCATTGGCTATTCTGTTGTGTATTTCCATGGGGCTTGGGATTTATCTGATTGGGAGAAACTCTTTTCACATGCACCTTTGAAAACAGGTTGTCAAACTGCACAACTTTTTATTGACTCATGGAAACACATCTGCTCCTTTCTGATTTGGGATGGCAGAGTTAGATACACAGGGAACTCACTAGGGGATGAAAATGTGTTTTGGAGTTTTTTGTTTAAAAAGGCACCCTGTTATAAATTGGGTAGGAAAGCTTTGACAATGTACAAGAAAGGGGTCAGGCACATCAAGCAGCTAATTGATTCTGATGGCAAGTTTGTTTTATTCTTGACAGCTAAGAGAAGGTTCAGATTAGGCTGCAATTTCAGACTTGCTTGGAATGAACTATGTACATACACATTCAATCTGCAGATTCCACCTAATACCAATTTGTGGGAAAGGTTCAGAGACTGGCAGCTTCCAGGGGAGGCAGTTTCTTGGTGGAAGTCCACAACCTCACAGTTTTATCAGGTTCTCTTGGCACAACAGAATATATCAGAAAGATGCAATAAATTGTGGAGAATGCATAGATCTCAGGATTGGTGGATTGCCAGATTATCATCAATATGGAGCTTACCTTGTTCACATAAGCACAAAGTGTTTGTTTGGAGACTCTTAGCAGGTGCCCTGCCTACTGGGGAGTTGCTTCACAAGAAAAACATTGGCAATGGGAAATGTGCCCTCTGTGGGAAAATGGAAAACATTAAACATGTATTTTGGTACTGTAAACCAGTCAAAGAATGGTGGCAATGGATTTTGTCTCACATTCAACAGTGTATGCCTGTTAAAATTACACAGTTTTCAGTAACCTTTGGTTTATGCCCTATGCCTACTGTTGCATTGCAGTTCTGTATGCAGTCAATAAGGATGTGGTTCTTATTCTATATCTGGAATGCTAGAAACTTTTGGTGCTTTGAAAAAGTTCAGCTTTGCAAGGTAACTGTTCCATGGAACATTATTAGAATTAAAGTGATGGAAGATTGTTACAGCATCACAAATGATCAGCTTAAAGCAGATTGTATGAGGATCATGACTCACCTATAACCCATGAGTCAGAGATGATAATGTAAATAGTAGAGTACATATTTTTCAAAAAAAAAAAAAGAGAGAGAGAGAGAGAGAGAGCTTCTATGTGTGGGAGAGTGTAAGAAGAGAGAGGGAGTGTGTGTGTGTGTGTGTGTGTGTGTGTGTGTGTGTGTATGTGTGTGTGTGTGTGTGTGTGTGTGTGTGTGAGAGAGAGAGAGAGAGAGAGAGAGAGAGAGAGCAGGTGTGTATATGTGTGTGCATGTGTGTGAGAGAGAGAGAGAGGGAGTTTCAACATTTGAAAGTGTGTGTACGTGACAGAGAGGGGGAGAGGGTCATGTGCATGTGCATGTGTGTGTGTGTGTGTGAGAGAGAGAGAGAGAGAGAGATGGTTGTAGAGAGGGAATAGTTCTTTTCTGAAACCTTGGTCGGCCGCAGCAATGCGCGGATGCAATACTAGTATATATATATTGTCACAAGAAGTCAATGTAGCTCTGGCAAACCTTCTGGTGAGTAATTGAAGTTGCGCCATTTTATAAAATACAAATGACGCCTCCATGCCATTTTCTTTATTTTAAAAAAGAAAAAGAAAAAAGCCCAAGACAGCAGGCGGCGCCAAGGCCATATATATATATATATATATATATATATATATATTGTCAAGAAGTTAATGTAGCTGCTGTGGCAAACCTGTGCGATCTACGGCAGATTGCGTTCTTGGCTGTCGAACGGTAGCAAGGTGGGGTCTGACGTCCAGCAGCAATGATCTCACGTCCTGTAGCAACCTGTCTCTGTCAGGGGATGGATGGTGCCTGGCCTTTGGAAATTGCTGGAAACTTGTCATTGGGGCACTCACACATGCTGCAATCCCATAGCCAGCATATCCTGTCGCCCGGTCATTGTGGATAGTCGCATAGCTTCACCTTGAAGTACCTAAATAAAGCTGTTCTCACCAAACACTGCAGATGCCAGAAATGGGTAGACGATCTCAATGTTCAAAGAAAGAAATACAGTGTTATAATTGTAGTAGAGAGCAACTACTCCTGTAAACTGGTGCCATCTCCTTCTCCGTCGCTTCTACACGTGCATTTGCTGGAGCTATCCTGATCGAAAACCCAAAGTAGGAGTCCCAGGGTAAAAAAAATAAGGAACCATTGCAAAGGTTAGATTATAAATCACTTACTTGGGCAATGTAAAAATAAGGAACCATTGCGAAGGTTAAATTGTACCAGTGAGCTTGGAACTAGGGCGACCCTTTCATCTTTTATGGTAGGCGATAGCGTAATTTTTAGCGAATTTGTCTCTCTACCTCACCCAAAATTAGAAAACATTGGGCACTTGTTGCAAGGAACCCTTTAAAATAGCCATTGGACTATAAATAGTCCCTAATTTTTTCCTTGAGCAGCACGACCCGCTCGATGCAACAACCAACAATGCCAACAATGCAACCAGAGTGGCAAAATGAACATAGCTCCGATTCTGCACATTGCGTAGAGTAGGATTGCAAGCACCTATTAGCATTGGCATTGCTATATCAAATTTTAATAATTAGATCAAATAGAATAGGAAAGATTTGGAGACCTAGTGGGAAACGATGATTGCATTTGTGCAGACCCAAACGCTCAAGGTGAAGCCAATAAAATGAAAGCAAAAGCTTAAGGTTTAAAAGTGAAGTTTGACGTCAGCAAGGCATATGTTTCAATTTTTTGTGTCAAAAACTGGCATTTTGCCCATTTTTAAAACCTTCTTGGTGTATGGCCTAGTGAGTGATTGAAGTTGCGCAAGATATGGCTATTTGCAAAAAGCAAAAAATGGCACATGCAAGAAAATACCCAAAAAGAAAATGCTTACCATTGTAGGCTCCAAGCATCAATATAATTCTCAAAGAATGTCCTTCATCTTCATTACCAAGAAATTCATCAATGTATGTGCACCATCCTGAATCATAGGTTGTATCACCAAAGCATTAGCACCTCCATAGGCACTCTTATGTTCAAATTCTAGATCTTCCAGGGGGATAGTATGAGGATAGTATTCTAGGGTGTGGCCTTTGTTGTTGGTCTGTTTATATTGCCTTGTAAGCATGCGTACCATGCATTTTTCTACTCTTATGTATTGCACTTGGTTATAGCCAGGCCATACCTGAAGAAGCAAAAACAATGATGGTAAGGAAACCAGTTGGACATGCCATGCTTGAAAAGAAAGGTAGCAACCTATAGTCTTTAATTGGTTTTATTTGATTAGCACTACTTTGCATTTGTTAATACCACCTTTAAGCACTTGCTATATGCCAGCCCGTTGGAAACTAGTTGAAACCCATTTGCAGTGCTTCTAAGCTATTACAGTGGGTGTCAATATAGTGATTGAAAACCATTTGCTATTCTCCAAACATATAAACTGGTTGTTGTCAGCGGACTGAAACCAATAGTACAAAACCCTTTCAAGTGCCCCTTCTATATAAACTTGTTGTCAACCAGTTGCTATTTGTCATACTCTCAATCTATAAGCCGGTTTGCCAAAACAAGTTGGAAACCAGTTGCCATTTGTCATGCTCTCAATTTATAAACTGGTTGCCTCACCAGTGATGGTTATAAACCCTTCCAACCCATAAACTGGTTTCAAAGGGGTTAGAAAACAAAGGTTAAAACCCATTAAAGTGGCCCAATTTATAAACTGGGTTTAAACCAGTTTATAAGTTAACAATTGATGTTTATATAACTGGTTGTGTCAACTTATAAACTGATTTTAAAACCAATGGGTTGTAAACCCTTACAACCTATTATATGGTTATCAACCGGCTGGAAACCTATGGTAGACCCAACTTATAAACCGGTTTTCAACTAGTTGGACAAACCATCAACAACTGGTTGCAAAGCTCTCTATTGAAAATCACATGCTTTGCTCCCAACCTCGAAATAGGGTAATTACTGGGGCTCAAACCTATGGTTGGAAATTGATAGATGCGATCTCGGCGCCATAGAGGGCGAGTTTTGGCTTGCTACCATGACTTGGACCTCCTGAGGAGCTTGGTGTTCTATGTTGCGCTTGGGGGGAAGAGCCAGACGTGCATGATGGTGAAGGCCTTTTCTTTGCGCATTAAAATGGGGGGCTCAAAGAAGGCCATTTCGCACACCACACAGCTTCCGCATTCCACACCACACCAGGATTCTGCACCCCTCCGCAACTCGTCATTCCGTTAGCCACCCCAGAGTGCCATCTCTGTGCTTGCCACCTGGAATCAAATTCCACACATAGGTCACCACCTTCACATCTCCCACACAATTCTGCAGCCTTCTGATTTATGCACTTCTCCAACCACCCTCATACCTGGATTCCAATATCGCCGACTTCGCCACCCGGATTGTCGACCCTGTTTCCACCCAAATGAATTTGGTTTTATAGATGGAAGTTCCATGTTTCTCTGGTATTCCCAATCTCACTCAGTCTCAGGATATGACTGCTTTTGCCTTTGAGCGTATCCTCTCCTTCGCTACGACTCGAACGGGCAGAGCAAGACTCGCAAATCATTTCGAGGAATTATATTTCTCGGACCCGGCTGAGAGATGGCAGCATAAGTGGCACGCAGGGCAATATGTCCACACCTCTTGCAACCAACGCCTGATGCTGAGGAAGAATATCTCTTTAGCCATGGTCCTGTTAAGGCTAAAGGTGGTTCGCGGTGTTATCCTGTATCACTCCACACCTCAAGATTTTATGCTTTCTTGGCTTATTTATAGACTTCTTAGATATTTTATCCCAAGTAGTAAGATTGTAGCATCTTTAGCGACGACATGCCAGTAGCCCAGTATCGTCGTCTCATGCTTATACAATTTCCGGTTTCCACACCCCACTCGGTTTCTTGATTCCAAACTATTATTCCAACATCCGCCACATTGGTGAGTGATAATTCCACAGTCTCCACAATTCAAGACCCGCCACACCTGGGACCCGGATTGATTTCGCAACACACTCGGATGCCAATTCTGCCATCAGTGCAATTCCGCATTCCACTCCGCATCCACCATGCTTATCCACATCTACTTGTTGACCGCAACACCTGCGCTCACTTATCCCGGAAGGCGGATAATATCCCGCATGCTGGACCCGGAAGCGGACTAGTCCTCCGCTTGATGACCCGGATGGTGCATAGGTCTTCTGCCCTGAAAACTTTGGAAGGAAACCCCACATTCCACTTCATTGAAGCGGCGGAGGTGGATCAGGCTAGAATTTCGTAGGCATGATGTTCAGGGTGTATTGGCCCGGACTAAACTTGCACAAAGCATGGCAAAACCTGGCTGCGTGGCAAACAGAAGCTACCGACTCTTTTTCTATTTTTTTTCTACAAAAAGCAGCCATCCGACCTATTGATCCAAAGGTGGAGCAGAATTGGATGCTCCCGATATCGAGTGCTCTCATCGTAATCCGCTCTTCGGGCGTTCGACATGGATTTGTCCAGTAGCCATCATGTCCAGTACTCTGACTGCAGCACCCACCGAGATCACACTAACAGGACTGTCCAAATTATCTCAACTAGAAGCAATAGCGAAAAATTAGATTTGACTTGGATGCAAAATATGTGCTATAAAGATGAGTAGCCCCCCTAAGTAATGGGCCGAAAACCTATTGGAATTAGGGTCAGGGTTGCAACAATGCACACACACAAGATAGAGAAGATTGAGAGCACACAAACTCACTAGATTAGAATGAACAAATTTGCGCGAGATACAAAAGATAAGCACACACCCCAAAATGAGTAGATAAAAGGGTGTACATATGCAGGGGGAGAAAACCTCCTAGTAGTGAGGAAAAAGTGTCCCAACGGTCCTAAGTGTATTCACACACATCCCTACCATATAACGCTATGAATCCCCCCTAGAGTATGATGTAAACGTGTACATGGTATGGCCGATCAATCCTGAAAAGGCAGTAAGCCCAAAGCTTTACAAAAGGCTTCAACCTTTTCATGTGATGAGGAAGAACCTTCATGAATAAATCTACCATGAGGAAGAACCTTCATGAATAAATCTACCATGTTGTCATGTGTAGGCACATAGACTAAGCTGATATCTACTGCAAAGAGTCTTTCCCTGAACATAGTGGTAATGCACCTCAATATGCTTAGTTCGAGCATGAAACACTGGATTCCTTGCAACTACTAATGTGCTTTGGTTGTCAGTGAAAATCATAGTGCTAGACGACTGTTCAACACCCAAATCAGCCATAAGACGCCTGAGCCACACACACTCATCTGTAGCTGTAAACGCTGCCCTATACTCAGCTTCGTAGCTAGAAGTGGCCACTGTAGGTTGTTTCTTGGGCTAAGCCATGATATACATGAATCAACGAGGCAAAATCAAAACCCACTAGTGGGGACACTCGTGTGTCATAACATCTAACCTAATCTGAATCACTAAAAGCATGCACCCTTCTTTGGATAAAATAATCCAAAATATTGACTGCTTGTAAATAGCAGAAGACCCGCTTAACAGCATGCCAATGCTTTGTACCTGGGCTATGCATAAATCTGCTCAACTGTGAGACTGCATACTGTATATCTGGCCTTGTGTTGCACACATAAAGAAGGGATCCAACAGCCTGCTAATATACTAGCATCAAAAGAGTCTCCTATATCTTGAAGACTAAGTCGAGTACCTGTCTCCATAGGTGTAGCCACAGGTTTATAGTCTTCAAGATTAAACCTCTTCAATAGATTCTGTATATATTTAGACTGCATCATAATAATGCCATCATTGCAGTACATAAACTAGATTAGAATAAACAAATGTGTACCAGATACAAAAGATAAGTACACACCCCAAAATGAGTAGATAAGAGGGTGTACATACGCACGGGGGAAAAAACCTCCTAGTGAGGGAAAAAGTGCCCCGACGGTCCTAAGTGTGTTCACACACCATATATATGCTACAAAAGCATGTAAGCACTGCGGCAATCAGAAGCATCGATCTAGTGACTATGTGACTTGGAGGTAGTGTGGCCAACATGACCATGGAACTAATGATTGCTTGTACCATGTATGTGGCCAATGCAAATTCCAAGGTCACAGCTCTTGGGTATGCCCAAATGCATTTTTGGCAGAGTTTGAGGATGTGCCACGCTACTAGCTCAAGTGGAAGAATACACGCTATATTAACCGCCTTATGAAGAGTAAAAAGGACCTAAAGCAGTTTCTCAAAGATGTTTCCTCAGCCATGGAATGGCATTCCCAACACCCTCGAAGAGGAGACTCCTTGTTTCAGGATATGGCATGGGACAATAATTGCAACAAGAAACCTCTTGTTTAATGTGAACCTATGATTGGGGGTTCGGGTTGTTAGATTGGAAATCCGACCCACTAGGCGTGCCAAGTGGGTCGGTGTCGACGGTCGGATAGCCATAGCCGGATCAGCCACCCTACCGCGCCGAGCCGGATTAGCACTGCTGGATGTCAAAGCAGGTGAGTCGGTGCACTTTATTGTAGAGTCGGCATGCTAGAGTTACCTTATGTGGTTCCAAGGGGGCATTGAGATGATTGACACGGGTGGAGGTTGTGTGTGTGTGTGTGTGTGTGTTGTATGAGAGCATGGATGACTATGGATTTATGAGTGCTGTAATGGATACCTCTACTTCACTTTTTCTTTTCTCTGTGTTTTTTCTTACCTTTTTTTGTTGTTTCTCTGTTAGGGAAAGAGGCCGCTAACATGCCAAAACATAGTTGTATAGTGTGTAGGAGGAGACATGTCAAACATACAATTTAAGTAAATCATAAACAAGAGATTTATATACTAGGCTGCCTGACGGTGGACAGCCAAAATACAAAAACTTACTATCTATAAATATGGTCCCCCCCACCATGAGCAAGGTTGAATATGGTTTTGGTGGCCTTGTTGGATTCTAGCAAAGACAACCAATTTATAGGACCATGAGAGGGAGGCACCTAGAGCCCTTGATTCTCTCCATCGCCCTATGATTTCTCACCTGAATCACCTAAAAGGTGATGCGCCAATCAAAGGAAGATAACTTCTAGACCTACACCTAGTTACTCTAGTAATTGAGCCTTCTAAACCTAGAAAAAAGCACTCTAAGGTGTCACTAAGGAAACACACTAAGAATGGATGCTAGATCACATATTTCTAACACCCTCCCTTGATCAAGCATCCATACCACTCAGGGTGTGCTTGGATGAACTCTATCACTATGATAAGAAATCACTAAGATAATAAATTTTCCCCACGAGCTATAAGATGTCATACAAACTGCTAGAATAATGAGTTGGAGAAGTTTTCCTCCTCCTTCTCTGGTTGCTTTGCTTTTTCCTTCTCTTTATCCTCTTCATCCTTCTTCCTCTTGTAGAAATACTTGATGATGTGGCCCTTCTTTTTGCAATAGTAGCAAGTTTGAGGAGCCTTGGTCTTCTTGTCTTTGACTGTAGTAGAGTAGGCATGCTCCACTGGAACTGAAGGAGCTGAAGCTTTGGAACCTTCCATCCGAGTTTCTTCTAGAATGAGGGCAGAAGTCACTGAGGTTAATGTATGATTATTTTGATTGGCTATCACCAAGACACTTGCTCATAGAGCAAAGAGGTGTGCTAGAAAGTAACACATAGATGCCTTCTTCTCATCAATAGTCACACTTGCACCACCAGGTTGGTAAAGCATACAATGGATGTCATTTACATGAGCACCAATACTTGTTTTATTATCCTTTTCCATGCCGTTTACTCACAAAAAAATAAATAGGCATTCAAAACATTGCAGTGCTTGCTCATCATGCAAGTTCTGTTGGGCATATCCTATGATTATTGTATTCCTAAAGACCATCATCTCGAGAAAGGGGCTCCTCTAGCATATGCTCTAGGCATACATTTTTTGAAAACACCGCAAATGGCATACATGTTTACAAGAGCATGGCCAAGCATGATATTTGTGATGATGGGCAAATGTTAACAAAAAAACTGGCCAAGCTTTAATTAGTACAAGAGGATGCCAATGCCTCCATTCTGTTTGCTAAAAAAAAATGGCACCTCCACACCGTTTGCTATAAAAAAATGGCACCTCCACACCATTTGCTATAATAAAAAAAATTAAGGGCCAAGGGACGCAGCCTCCCTTGCATATATATATATATATATTTTGTCACAAGAAGTCAATGTAGCTCTAGCAAACCTTCTAGTGAGTGATTGAAGTTGCGCCATTTTATAAAATACAAATGACGCCTCCATGCCATTTTCTTTATTTTAAAAAAGAAAAAGAAAAAGCCCAAGACAGCAGGCGGCGCCAAGGCCATATATATATATATATATATATATATTGTCAAGAAGTTAATGTAGCTACTGTGGCAAACCTGTGCGATCTACAGTAGATTGCGTTCTTGGCTGTCGAACGGTAGCAAGGTGGGGTCTGACGTCCAGCAGCAATGATCTCACATCCTGTAGCAACCTGTCTCTGTCAGAGGGGATGGTGCCTGGCAAGCCTTAAAATTGACGCCCGTTTGGACGTCATTTGAAGCGTCATATGAAGCCTCAAAACGAGCGTCCAAGGCCATTTGAAGCGTCATATGAAGCCTCAAAAACGAGCGGCCAGGCTTCACGCGAGGAAGCCCAATTATATGTATAAGGCTTCAAAGGACACCCATATCAAAGATCAATGCCTCTTTACTCCTTTTCTTTCGTCGATTTAGACACACCGATTTGGACGAGGAAGAGTTCATTTCTTCCATTATGTTGTGATCTCAAATTTCAATAGATTTATTCTTTGCAATCTTGATCAAAAGAATTTTAAGACTATAATCAAGTTGTGCAAAGTGTTTCTAATTAATCCCATGAGGAAATATTGCTTCATTTGTATTTGTTCTTCACATTAAATTTCTACCAATCCTCACATTGTGAGTTCAGGGTTTTTATGCATGAGATATAATCTCGTATGGTTTTGAGGAAGAGTTCATTGCTTCCATTATGTTATTATCTAAACAAATTAATTCTTTATAACCTTGATTAAAAGAATCAAGATTTAAGACTATGGTCAGGTTGTGCAAAGTGTTTCTCTTCAATCCTATGAGGAAACCTAGCTTCATTTGTGTGCCATTGAGTTTCTCATAGTCCTCACATTCTGAGTTTAGGGATTTTATGCATAAAATATAATCTCGTATGGTTTCCTCATATAAAGCAATCCATAAATGTGAATCTCCTCTTTAATCCACCATGCCACTCCTCCACAGTAGGATCTCTAGCCCATGATATCATTGGAAAATGGTGGTAAGCCACCTCTGACTCCAAAGGTTGCATATGCAGACCTCAAATAGTGGTGACTCTCTAGCAAAAACATAGGAGGCACCATCCCTCTCTATGCAACCGCAAAGAGCATAGAGGAAGCATACTAAAAATTAAACCCAAAAAAGGTCAAATCCAAGACAATGCTACAGGCAGCATACAGATTAAATCAATAGTGGCAATACTTCTGATATACACTAGTGCCGATCCACCCAACAGATAGTTTCCCCTACCACACAAGGTGAAATGATCATTAACATATTGCATAACAATAAGATATAAAACAAGATATTTAAAGTAAGTAGTCCGAGCATTTGGGATTACCTCCCATGGACGTGCCATAGTAAAAAGCCAGCCTGAATTTGAGAGTGATGATGTACCAATAAAACTCCATAATGCACATGATCCTCTGTGATATTTTCCCAAGGAGGTTGTGAGACAAAACCATGAAGAACACCTCCAAAAGGTAGTCCAAAAACACAAAATCTGCTACCCAAGTCACAAACCTCCCCTTCCTAGCATACTCTTGAACCTATGAATACTCTTGAACCTATGATCTAAACCTCAACATATGCTCATGAATCTTTATGTATGTTGGATTTTTCATCCCACTTATTAAGAAATCCCTGCCAATAGCAATGTGGTCTCCAATAATAGCAAGACAATTAGGCTCGTCACCACAACAAACATCTCCAAGTGCATAGTTTGGCTGATACACATAATTGGTTGTTCTCTTTGCAAGTACCTTCCCACTATCGCCAACACTCCCTTCATTGTAATAGTAATCCAAAAGATATATTTCAAATAAGAAATTTAGAAAATTAGGTTAAACAAGTTGTGAAAGAGCCAGAGAAGACACTAACCCATGAAGGGATGTTGTATCCTTGTTGACACCTTAGCGTCAACTACCCTAGGCTAGTCTTGCATAAATTGTGCATGAAGCTCCTTCTCTCTCTCTCTCTCCAATTCCTGATCCTTCTCTAGATCTATCCATTGTGGATAGTTTTCCAATTCCCACTTTGAGCATTCATGCATAAGTGGAGAAAAACATACTAGTGGCCTCATTTGGTAATCCCCAACCACCACTACTGCTTTGCTTTTACTGGAATAGTGGGTATTTGAAGCTTTTCTCTTAAACGAGCAAAAAACCTACATATATATATATACAAGGCATACCCATTGCACCAATTTTTGGTAATAAATGCAGTTAACCAAGAAGATGATAAGATTCTATGCTTCACTTTCCAAAAAAAATATACACACAAGTTGTTACCTATAGACCAATATTTGAGCTGCCATCTGGTCCAGTCAAGCTTCTTAAGATACTTGACTCATCACCTCCTTTTTCCTTTGATTCTCCATGGGCCTCTAGTGGAAACAAGTATTTCCTTTTCTCAACCTTCATCTTTTCATAGTAGTCAAACAAGGAGCAATCTTCCGAGACCATAACACCACCAAGAACATCCACAAAATCTTTAAGGTCATCTTATGCTGTGTGCAATATTTTTTCTAACATTACTTCTTGTTGAAGAAAACTACAAAACCAAAACATAGTTGTATAGTATGTAGGAGGAGACATGTCAAACATCCATAATTTACAATCTCATCGCACAATGTGGTGCCAACCACATTGTGTATTCAAGCTATAAACAAAAACTAGAATTCTTATAAAAGAGAAGAGTGACATTAATCTTTGTGAGTAGAAATCTAACATGCACATGTGTATTCAAGCTATAAACAAAAACTAGAATTCTTATAAAAGAGAAGAGTGACATTAATCTTTGTGAGTAGAAATCTAACATGTTATGCTTGAGTGTAAGGTTTCCTTACCAGAGCCTCCTTTGTTTTTAAACAAAATTCTAGAATTTTCTCATTCACTTATGGACACAATTCATATGGACGTCACAATTGGGTGAAAGCATGATAAGGTGGTACACTTTCTACTACCAGTTACATTGGTTGCTACCACACTTGAAGATATGCAATATTAGTAGATTTAATATCATCATAAGATGTATTTAGTAATTTATCTAGTGCCTTTTAGATATAATAAATGTGAAACAAGATTAAACAACCATGTTTTATTTCTCTAATTTTGCATAAAAGTGTTTCAAAACCAGTTTGTAAACCATTGTCCAGGACATAGTTTTTCAGTCCACCTTACCATGCTTTCACCCAATTATAAAACATCACCATTGACACTAATCCTTGTGAGTAGTAATTTAACCTTTTATGCTTAAGTGTAAGTTTTCTCAACCATATGGACACAATTTATATCGAAAGATCATCAAGATGGATTCTTTGACAATCAATTTTAAAACCATGTCATCACGATCATTATAATTATCATCATTACCAATGTCATAATCATTATCATTCTAGTGCCACATGCTTTTAAGAAGAAGGCGTGGCGTAGGTCATTGCATATGGAGGGATGCCCTTAGCATTGTGATGATAGACATATGTTGTCAAAAAAAAGGGGGGGGCAGGCCGGCATGACCTCCCTTGGCCCATTTGTTTTTTGACAGCATATGGCTATCACATCCAACATGGTGGTCAACATGATGATCATTTTCTCATCACAAAAAATGAGCCAAGGGAGGCCGTGTTGGCGCTCCCTTGGCCCACTTTTTTTTTTGTGAGGAAATGGCTATCACAACCTGGCATGGCCTCCTTTAGTCCATCTTTTTGACAGCATATGGCTATCACAACCAATATGGTGGTCAACATGATGATCATTCCCTCACAAAAAGGGCCAGGGGAGGCCGTGCCGAGGTGCCTCCCTTGGCCCTTTTTTTGGGTGAGAAAATGGCTATCACAATCACAATGGAGGTCACCATGATGGCCATTTGCTAAAAAGAAGGGCCAAGCATGGCCTCCCTTGGCCCTTTTTTTTTTGGTGACAAGATCCATATAAAAGAGCCATGGACTCATCCGTTGAGGACCAGTAGGGTCAATCAACCAAATCCATGCCCGAATTCAGAAAACAACTCGTACTCCTTGTTTTAATATCTTCCACGATGCATGTGTGGGTATCGTCAGTGACACAGAGCCCGAGCACCGTATGGTCAGCACCGTCTAGGATCCTTCGCAAGTGACCTAGCGCTTCACTCATAGGCCACTTCCTTGGTCCCTTATCCACTGTACCGGAAGCTCACCATTTTAATCAAACCAAGGCTGGTCAAGACCTCGACCAACCTTGCTACATGAGACTTCTCCATTGCCTCTCCATCAACTATTGCAACTTTATCAGATTACGTCTCCACGACCTCATTCATAAGACGGTCAAAATGCTTCTCCAGCATTCTTGACATAAAACAGTCATTAAAAAAACAATTCAAAAATACAGTTTCTATAACAAACTCTTGTCTTTCCACATTGCTCCACATCAAACCACATTAATTAATTCCACAACCATTTCATAAGTATTCCTATTCTCATCCAATCACATCATTTTCATCTCATCACATCTTTCCTCAATTTATCCTCATCAGATCTCATCCACTTGCATCTACCCATATCCACATCTCATCACATCACATTCATTCACATCTCATCCATTCAGACCACATCACATTCATTCATATCTCATCCATTTAGACCACATCACATTCACTCACATCACATCTCATTCATTTTACCTCACATCTCATTCATTCACATCTATCCCAATTCACATCCCATCACATCACATTCATTCATATCCATCACATTCACATTCATTCATATCTATCACATTCATTCTCATCCCCACCATTATATCACATCACTTCTATCTACATCATATCTCATTCACTCACATCTCATATCATCCATTTACATTTTGATTCACATGACATCACATCTCATTTATTCATTCATCATCTATCTGATTCACATCTTATCTCATCACATCTATTCACCTCACATTCTCATCACCTCTATTCACATCACATCCATCCATCCATTCTTCTCATCTATCTAATTCCCATCACATCTCATCACATCTATTCACCTCATGTTCTCATCACTTCTATTCACATCACATCCATCCATCCATTCACATCTATCTGATTCGCATCACATCTCATCACATCTATTCACCTCATATTCTCATCACTTCTATTCACATCACATCCATCCATCCATTCACCTCTATCTGATTCACATCTTATCTCATCACATCTATTCACCTCATATTCTCATTTCTTCTATTCACATCACATCTATCCAATCATCTATCTGATTCACATCTTATCTCAGCACATCTATTCACCTCACATTCTCATCACTCTATTCACATCACATCCGTCCATTCATTTGCATCTATCTAATCCACATCACATCCATCTATGCAATCATCATCTATCTAATTCACATCACATCCATCCATGCAATCATCATCTATCTAATTCACATCTTATCTCATCACATCTATTCACCTCATATTCTCATCACTTCTATTCACATCACATCTATCCAATCATCTATCTGATTCACATCTTATCTCATCACATCTATTCACCTCTCATTCTCATCACCTCTATTCACATCACATCCATCCATTCATTCACATCTATCTAATTCACATCACATCCATCCATCCAATCATCATCATCTATCTTATTCACATTTTATCTCATCACATTTCTTCACCTCATATTCTCATCACTTCTATTCACATCACATCTATCCAATCATCTATCTGATTCACATCTTATCTCATCACATCTATTCACCTCTCATTCTCATCACCTCTATTCACATCACATCCATCCATTCGTTCACATCTATCTAATTCACATCACATCCATCCATCCAATCATTATCTATCTAATTCACATCTTATCTCATCACATCTATTCACCTCATATTCTCATCACTTCTATTCACATCACATCTATCCGATCATCTATCTGATTCACATCTTATCTCATCACATCTATGCACCTCTCATTCTCATCACCTCTATTCACATCACATCCAACCATTCATTCGTATCTATCTAATTCACATCAGATCCATCCATCCAATCATCATCTATCTAATTCACATCTTATCTCATCACATCTATTCACCTCATATTCTCATCACTTCTATTCACATCACATCTATCCAATCATCTATCTGATTCACATCTTCTCATCACATCTATTCGCCTCATATCCTCATCACTTCTATTCACAGAATTTAAACATAGAATTTAAGAGGATTCTAATTTTTGATATAAAGAATCTTCACGCATCTATTTATGCATAATTCAAATTTCAGGAAAATAACACTTTTGAAATAAAAATAAATCCTTTATGCATCTTCCTATGCATAAATTCAATTTTAATGAGAATGACACTTTTGAAATAAAAATAAATCTTTTATGCATCTTCCTATACATAAATTCAATTTTAATGAGAATGACACTTTTGAAATAAAAATAAATCTTTTATGCATCTTCCTATATGTATAAATTCAATTTTAATGAGAATGACACTTTTGAAATAAAATTAAATCTTTTATGCATCTTCATATGCATAAATTCAATTTTAATGAGAATGACACTTTTAAATCTTTTAGAGTGCACAAACGGAAGGAATTACTCTTTTAGAATAACCTAATGATAAACTTTTGTTCCACAAAATTTAAGAAAATTTTGCCATAACCTCCTTTGTATGGCTGACCATTTCTCAATTTAACATTTAATTTATGACTTGAATTAATCTAATTTGAATTCTAATATCTCTAATCTACTCCATTTTCCAAAAATCAAGAGAGTAAACTATGAAAAGAGTTTAATCAATCATTTAATTAAACTTTCTAGGATTAACAAGGGCTGAATTGTAAAGAAGAGAAGGGGGTGGCCTTTCCATCAAGGCATAGCGTCAGATTTTAATTCAAACATTTACAAAGAGCATAAAATTTAAGAAAACCATAGATTTAAAATTCACAATAAGTAAGAATTAAGCTTACATGGAGCTTGTAAGCTTTCCTTTGGCTTGAGGGATTGAGAGTTTTACTCTTGTTTGCAACAAGAGTGGCCACCAAATTCACTTGGAGAGAGGATTAGGCCAAAAAACAATTGAATTATCAAGAAATTTAATGTTAAATGGCTCAGGACAGAAGCAGAGTAACAGTGTATAAACACCATTAAGCTTTTACAAATTCACTTGGAGAGAGGATTAGGCCAAAAAACAATTGAATTATCAAGAAATTCAATGTTAAATGGCTCAGGACAGAAGCAGAGTAACAGTGTATAAACACCATTAAGCTTTTACAAAGGGGGAGGCTTCTATTTATAGGAAACAGTGAGCCTCTAACCAAGCAAACTGATTCTAGAATTTTCTAGATCAGTTTGGTCACTTTCTGACCATTTTTAGGTCAGTTTAGCTTACTTTTTGGATCTAGTTGAAACAGGAGAGAGGAGAGATGAAAATATCTCATTATTTGTGAGTTTAAAACTCATCCACACATGTGAAATAGGCGCCTCCTTTATGAGGGGAATTCCCCACACTGAGGTGTCAAAAATGCATCATTTCCTTTAAATATCTCTTCTTTTTTAACTAATAAACCTTGTCCTTAGTCAACTCTTCATCTTATGTGAGTATTTACTCATTTTCGGTGAATTTTCTTTTATTCTTCTATTTATCTCCTCCCTACATTTGGATTAATCTTATTGGTCCATAGGAACCTTAATTCAAAATTTTCAAAAAATCTCGACCCTCAGGCTAAGGTCCTTTTTACCTATTTTCAAATAATTCCAATTGCACATTGGAAAGTTCTTTTTGAATTTCTATTTCAGGGGAAACCATTTTAGACACTAGGAGGATTTTTATATCCAAAAATATCTCAATTTTGAATTACTTCCCTTTAGATATTTTCTCTCTCTAGGTCAAAACAGGGTCTTTTTTTATTTCAGAGGGGAATAATTATAAGATCAGAAGGGGAGATTCTTACACCTGCACACCTCAAAATCTAGAGGGAGAAATCTTACATCCTACCCCACTTAAAAAACGCGAGATGTCCTCATCGTGCAAAATTAGAGGACAACTCTTTCCCTTAAGATCCAAGTAATTCTGGAATTCCTTATAGTCTGGCGAACCCAACAGAATCCTGGGATAAAGATCCCTTATATAGAACTCATCATCAGATAACAATTCACTCAGATCATATCATTTAAATCCTTATCACAATAATGGTCCATAAGACCGAACTTTCTATCTGAACAGTCCTCCATGGGAATTTTCAATTATACAGATTTTTAATTTAACATCCCTTAACTTGATCCACTGGGTCGTGTTAACAGTAGTAATCTGTCAGCACAATCCACTAATCTCATAGTGATTTTGCTGAAGTTAACGTCATTCCAGTTATGGACATCATCACAGGGACTCGTCCCATTCATCCTCTCATTATGGTTTTGCTCAGCTTATCACATTTCAATCAAAATTCAGAAATCATCATTTTTCAATCAGAATCTAATTCAACTCATCAATTCTCAACCAAAATTTAAAAATCATATTAACCACATTCAAATTCATCATCTGGATAGCATTTATGCTTATAATTTCAAGTCTTAGATTTACTCGTAATACTACTAGTAAAGAGCTGCAGTTATACCCTTGGTATATACGGGTAGTCACGATCCTTGGAATTATAAGGTAAATCATGTCTAGGCCTCAAGCAAGTCAGGAATTCCATGCAATTGCGCTACTTCCATCTGAAGACCCAATTACTAATTTATGAATTTCAGTCTGAATAACAATTTGTATGAATTTTATCATGCAATTACAATCTTTTACTGCTTGTTCATAAATTTTTGATATTTTTGGCTTCTCGGTTGATCCTCATTAGCCAATTCGCTCTGATACCAGCTGTCAGATCTCTGTCCCCACCACGCAATGAATTCAAGGGTGCTAGTAGCGAAAGTAGTACTTTTTGCGCGGGGCAGGGTCTCACACTCGGGCCTCGCCCACGGATATCCTGACAGGAGACTAATCCATCGGTTCTTCCAAAACTAAACCCAAAAAAACTTTCCTTGCCTGGAAAGCACGAGCGATTCCTCCATGATAAATTTTTCTCTAACGTAGTCAAAAGCCTTAACCAACTGAACTGATCTGATAGAATCCATAGTCCCATAGTCAGATCAGAAAAAAGATTGCACTTGGATCATAGAGACCAATGCTTTTTTCCTCATTGAGAGGCACAGCCGTTGATTCTTTTCCATAGAACAATTTTTGTCCGGGATTTACTTCATCTATCGTACTATAACAGAATTGAGTCTCAATTTAGGGATCCATCAGTCTAGCCTAACCCCATCTAGTCCCGTGGGTTATCCAACTGCCCAACCACTATAGTGATGGGATCCAATTTAGAATTTGGTTAGGTTTTCTCTCGGGTACCAAGAAGAAAAGAGTTCCCAGGCCCCCTAGCCAGATATTCATGCAAACTTAAAACTAGTCACACCACTTATACACCCAATATGAAATTGCCTTCATCCACCATACCGGAAGCTCACCATTTTAATCAAACCGAGGCTGGTTAAGACCTTGGTCGACCTTGCTACGCGAGATGTCCTCCATTGACTCTCCATCAACTGTTGCAACTTTATGAGATTAGGTCTCCACGACCTCATTCACAAGACGATCAAAATGCTTCTCCACCATTCTTGACATAAAACAGTCATTTAAAAAACAATTCAAAAATACAGTTTCTACAACGAACTCTCGTCTTTCCACATTGCTCCTTATCAAACCACATTAATTAATTCCACAACCATTTCATAAGTATTCCTATTCTCATTCAATCACATCATTTTCATCTCATCACATCTTTCCTCAATTTATCCTCATCAAATCTCATCCACTCGCATCTACCCATATCCACATCTCATCTCATCACATTCATTCGCTCACATCTCATCCATTCACACCACATCACATTCACTCACATCTCATCCATTCAGACCACTTCACATTCACTCACATCACATCTCATTCATTTTACCTCACATCTCATTCATTCACATCTATCCCGATTCACATCACATTCATTCATATCCATCACATTCACATTCATTCATATCCATCACATTCATTCTCATCAGCATTATATCACATCACTTCTATCCACATCATATCTCATTCACTCACATCTCATATCATTCATTTACATTCTGATTCACATGACATCACATCTCATCTATTCATTCATCATCTATCTGATTCTTCACATCTTATCTTATCACATCTACTCACCTCACATTCTCATCACCTCTATTCACATCACATCCATCCATCCATTCTTCTCATCTATCTTATTCCCATCACATCTATTCACCTCATATTCTCATCACTTCTACTCACATCACATCCATCCATCCATTCACATCTATCTGATTCGCATCACATCTCATCACATATTCGCATCACATCTCATCACATCTACTCACCTCATATTCTCATCACTTCTATTCACATCACATCTATCCATCCATTCACATCAATTCTATTCTCATCACTTCTATTCACATCACATCCATCCATCCATTCACCTCTATCTGATTCACATCACTTCTATTCTCATCACTTCTATTTACATCACATCCATCCATCCATTCACCTCTATTTGATTCACATCTTATCTCATCACATCCATCCATCCATTCACCTCTATTTGATTCACATCTTATCTCATCACATCTATTCACCTCATATTCTCATCACTTCTATTCACATCACATCTATCCAATCATATATCTGACTCACATCTTATCTCATCACATCTATTCACATCTTATCTCATCACATCTATTCACCTCATATTCTCATCACTTTTATTCATATCACATCCATCCATCCATTCACATCTATATGATTCGCATCACATCTATTCACCTCATATTCTCATCGCTTCTATTCACATCACATCCATCCATCCATTCACCTCTATCTGATTCACATCTTATCTCATCACATCTATTCACCTCATATTCTCATTTCTTCTATTCACATCACATCTATCTGATTCACATCTTATCTCATCACATCTATCCAATCATCTATCTGATTCACATCTTATCTCATCACATCTATTCACCTCACATTCTTATCACCTCTATTCACATCATATCCATCCATTCATTCACATCTATCTAATTCACATCACATCCATCTATGCAATCATCATCTATCTAATTCACATCTTATCTCATCTGGAATGAAGGGATGTAATGCATGAAAAATATGAGTAATCACCATGTAAACATGATGCCTAAGTGTGTTTAGTCTCTCACCAAGAGAATGGAAATAGCCTTCCACAAGCCAAGAGAGAAGCCATGAGCTCCAAGAAACATAAGTTTCCATTTCTAAAAAATGATCATCAAAAGTTACAACCATGGTCCAAGTCCCCTCTTTTATACATGGACTTGTCCCATTATTAACCCTATTGAATAAAGTTCCTACTTTATTACAAACCATCCCTTCCCAAAGATTTTGTCCTCAAAATCAATAACATGTACAATCTCAAAGTATGAGACTCTAATGTAATCAATGGGAAGTGGTTAAGAGTTCTCAAGTACATCCAAAGCACATATACAATGAAAATCCGGATGTATACAAGTCCACAAAGCTTCAAGCCCAAAGTGTATGAGTGGGACTGTTATGACAGCCCTTCTAGTCGATGAAGACCCTTGAAAATCCTTCATTTAGACTCCATATATTGGGCTGAAAATGATATGTACACTCAGCCATATGTAGCCCACATCATAATCTTTCATTAGGATACGCCATGAAGCTTGTTGGAGTAGAAAAATAGGCCCAATAGTAGACCTTCCCAAAGCTGTCCAGAAATTACAGCATGTATACTTCTCCTCATATTACCCAATTTGCTCAAGTAAACCATACCACTTGGTCCCCACCAACCTTAGTGTGCTTGGGTTCTTGCAACCCGCCAACAACTCTTGTGAGATAGAGCATATGCAAGCTGAAATTTCTGCATTGGTAGGCATGTCTCCGTCCACAAGGCTTTCCTTAACTCCACCTCCCGGATCAAACGGAAACTCACCATCCTCTGTGATGAAAGAATGGTCTTCAAGTGACTCCTCATGTGCTTCTTTATTGCAATCCTCCCATTCCTCAATGTCATGAGAGTCATCCTTGTTCTCTTCCTCATCCATGAGGATCATAGTGGCCACAATCTTCTTTGATTTGCACACATGCCCGGGTGACCACCTCTCTTTGCACTTGAAACATAGCCCTTGCTTCTCAACTCCTCAATCTTTGGATCATCCATTCTTTGAGTCTTCTTGAAGGGTTGAAAGGGCTTCTTCTTCATGAAGTCACTACTCTTTTTGGCATCAAATTGATGTATCCCATTCTTTGGCTGTCCACCCCCAAATGATGTAGGAGTTCTTGGATTAGAGGATGGTAATGTAGAGGTAGGACCTTTCCCAAAATTGTAAGAAGTAGTGGTTGGTTTGAGTGTGTCTTTGGTGAAGGTCATGGGCTGAGACCTCTTATACTTTGGCTCATAGAGTTCGGCTAACCTCATAGCTTCTTTGAGAGAGCTAGGCCTTTGAGCCGACACATCCGCCTTGATGAAGTGTTCAAGCCCATGCACAAACTTTTTCATCTTCATGTCTTCACTCAAGCCTTCCACGTACATTGAAAGCTTCAAAAATCTCTTGATGTAACCTCTCACCATCATCCCCTTTTGAGAAAGCTCATACCATTCTTCATGGTATCGGTCAAGCACTAAAGGCCAAGTTCATCTCCCGCTTCAATCCTTCCCAAGTTGATGGCGTGTTCCCTTGTTTGACCAAGTGCCTCCACCATTGATGAGCATAATCTTCAAGATGTAAGGAGGAAAATTGTACCATATCACGCTCACTTTTTGGGTAAAGTTGGAAATAGGTGTCAAGCTTGGTAGCCCACTCCTCCAACTCTTGCGGAGATGACCCGTCACCTTTGAACTTTGATAGTGAGATTTTGTCTTTGACATCCTTGGAAGATATGTGGGATGGGTTATCATGTTGGGTAGAGGGCTTGAATCTTTGCATCTTCGAGTATGACTCCATAAATTGTGCAAAGTCTTTGTAATCCCTCTTGATGATATTCGACAATTCCATCCACTTCTCGTGAGCATCCCTTTGTCTTTGGGCAAAGGACATTTGATTCCAATCAACGAGTGCAATCTCCTCATCATTCACAAACACCTCATCCTCTTCCCTTGAATGCATTTCCCTAGAAAAGGTAGGACCCTTTGATGCATTGAGGTGAGACAAACCCGAATGAAAAGAAGGAGGAAACATATCCTTGACAAGAGGTCTCCGTGCATCCGCCATGAATCCCCGAGTGGATGCTCCCAATGGATCCTCTTGTACGGCCTTCATGGAATCCTCATTCAAGATGCCCTTGCCTTTTCTTTGCTCATAGTCACCATAATTCCCATGCTTTTCTTGTGCTTGAGACTTCCCAAACTTGTCCTCCATCACACCAATCCGTGAGGATAATGTTTCAAAATGAGAATCAAGCTTGGAGTCTAAGGTCTCCAACTGTTGTACAAGCATTTGCATGAGGGTGTCATGGTTAACTGCCGCCGCTGGTGTCCCTTGAGAAATTTGATTATATACATTGCCCCCATTGTCTTCATTGATGAATGCATCCCTTGCATCCATATTACCTTCCATGTCCTCATCACCAATGATCATTTCTTGCACAACATCCCCACCCTTGCGTGGTCTTCCCTTCGGCATAGTGAAGAAATGCAAGATGTTGGTAGAATGCCCAAATGATGTCGGAATTGGACAAAAGAAGGTTCTATGGGTAGGTAATGGTGTCTACTATCCTCCCAAATGAACACAGTAAGAATTAGGTGTGGGCAAGTACTCTCTGTTTTAGGGTTTGTGCGGGACAGCTAAAAGTAGTAATTTGGCTCTAAAACGCAAAATATATGTCGAAATTAGGATTTTGATGGCTCTATAGAAAGCTAACGGAAGATAGAACCTACCCCTAAAAGCATTTTGATTCAGTCAAAGTGGAAGTATATTCTGTTTGACTTTGACCAAAAAGTCAACATGACTACTTTGACCGAGATTGTGATATCCGATTAAGGGGTTCTATGGCTCATTTGAAAACTCTCAAGGAGTAGAATAGAGTCGTGTAATCACTCGGACCTAATCCCAAAAACCCTAGGACTGAATTAGGGTTTTGTAAAATCCCAGAAATTTCCAAAATTCGGTCCCAAAGCTCAATCCGGCTACAAATGATTGGTGTTTCTCCCCTTGGTAGTTGTGAATAACTCTTCAAGTGTATCCATGGGGTAAATCTCCAATCAATAAGCTTGTTTGGCTCCCTTGTTGGAAAAATTTCGCCAGAGTCTCCTTTGTAATTGGAACCAAATCTCAAATGAAAATGCAACTTCTCAAATCACAATGCAATACTCTTTGTATCCCACAATGTCATGAAAGATCATATGCACTCTTTGTCCATCAAAGCATTTGCAATATCCACACAATATGACGGAAAAGGGGCCCCATTGCCCAAATGCATCCACAAAGTCGATGGTGAGGATTGTTGAGGACGCGCGTTGAAGCTTGCCGATCTCCCGGCCAAGCTCTTCTCACCCCTTCACCGAGTTTTCCTCCAAGGTGAAGGTTGAGGCCATTTCTTCACACCGGTGTACCTAATCCCCCTTTGTACCGCTTTACCAAGCAATCACGGCACAAAGAGTTCAAGCCATTCTCCCCTTGGCCTCTCCAACCAATGCCAAGGTACCCTCACACATTGCTAGATTCTATAGAAACTTGAAGTGGTAGCAATGGTGAGTGTAGGTACAAAATGATGTGGATAATATCAAATGATAGAACAAGTTTGTTGGCTTACAAGTATTGAGCATGACTCATGCCCTTTTACAATTTAGAACTCATCAATAAAGCATGGACTCATGCCTCAATCCATCATCCAAAAGCTCCAACACAAACCAACAATTCACAATGCCCTCACCATGGCATTTGCATAAGCATTTGTTAACCACAATCAAGGCATTTGCAATTGCATTCCAACAATCCCTTTCACATCATATTGACAAATGCATGCTTCCAAAAACTTATGCTCTCTTATGCCCATGTGTAAAACATAGCATTGGCATGGCTATGTATAGCATCCATAGTGTCCATATGGAATGAAGAAAATCCCCCAAAATGTGATCTATGAATTGGCCAAGCTCATGTGGAATCAATTCCTTTCACCATTGCCATCAATAATGCATGGAGAAGCAATATTGGCATGTGAATGGTCAAGCTTTAATGGTTAATTTCTGAAAATTAGGGGAGTTTGAATGTGTCCAACCCTAATCCATTTCCAAGCTCCACCAAATGCTTCAAACTTGCAAGAAATTGATCAAATCACTCACCAATGTCATCCGGAAAGCTTCAATGAAAAAAATTGTTGAAGAAGCCTCTTGTAGGAGAAAAACATGGCCTCTCTTTGCTCTCAAATTTGCAGCCAAAGAACACCTCCCATGTGCTTGAACATAGCTTGAAAATTGCTCCAAACAAGTGCTAAAACATTTCTTGTGAAGCTTCCCTCTTGTGAGGTAGTAAAGCTAGGTAACCCTAGCTCTCTCTCACCCACGAAAATCGCGCAGCGGCAGCCTGCAACAGCCCGTCGCCCTCTTCTTTGCCTCCTTCATGAGATGATTAGACTACCAATGATGCCTATGAAGTGTGTAAAAGCTTAGTAATGAAAGATATGGTTCATGGAAGGTAGACTAAGCTCAACTTTCAGCCATGGAGAAATGTTCACAAGCTCCCAAATCTTGAGAAAAAATTTGCAAGAAAGAGGCTCAAATGAAAGATCTCAAGGAGCTCTACAAAAGCCCTAAGGTTTGGTATCAAAACGGGTAGAGGAAGAGCATCCCATGGCTATGGAAAGCTTGAGAAAGAAGAAGATGATTACTAAACGTGATTAGCAGAAAAGTTAATTGCAATTAGTCACTTGCCCTAAGTTTTGGCCCGACTGCCCCAAATTTTTGGTCCAGAGGTCCAAAATTTGGTCCAAAAATGGCAAAATTGGCCAAAATCACTCAAAATTCAAGCAATTTCCGTGAAATGCTCACCATATCCATGAGATTAAGCAAGATTAGAGAAGATTTGTCAAGAATCACTTAAGGATTACAAGAAAATGAGAAAAAAAATTAAAAGAAACTCAAATTTTCAAGCAAATTTTCCCAACAACCCATGCATGCCCATGATCAAAATCAAGAGCTCTGATACCAATTGGAATGAAGGGATGTAATGCATGAAAAATATGAGTAATCACCATGTAAACATGATGCCTAAGTGTGTTTAGTCTCTCACCAAGAGAATGGAAATAGCCTTCCACAAGCCAAGAGAGAAGCCATGAGCTCCAAGAAACATAAGTTTCCATTTCTAAAAAATGATCATCAAAAGTTACAACCATGGTCCAAGTCCCCTCTTTTATACATGGACTTGTCCCATTATTAACCCTATTGAATAAAGTTCCTACTTTATTACATCATCACATCTATTTACCTCATATTCTCATAACTTCTATTCATATCACATCTATCTAATCATCTATCTGATTCACATCTATTCACCTCTCATTCTCATCACCTCTATTCACATCACATCCATCTATTCATTCGCATCTATCTAATTCACATCACATCCATCCATCTAATCATCATCTATCTTATTCACATTTTATCTCATCACATTTGTGAGATCCCTGTTCCCACCGAGCAACGGATTCAGAATACTGGCAGCGGAAGTAGCATTTCTCGCGCGGGACAGGGGTTTCACATTCGGGGCCTCGTCCACGGATATCCAGACAAGAGACTAATCCGTCGGTTTTTCCAAAACCGAACCCGGAAAAACTTCCTTTATCTGGAAAGCACGGGCGATTCCACCAGGCTAACTTTTTACTCTAACGTAGTCAAGACTATTACTGATCAAACTGATCCGACTGCACCTATAAAGGTACTCAGTTAGATCAAGGAAGAAACTTGCACTTGGATCATTGGGATCAACGCTTTTTTCCCCATCAAGAGGCACAGCCGTTGATTCCTATCCATAGAACAATTACTATCCGGGATTTACTTCATCTATCGCAATAACAAAAATTGAGTCTCGATTTACGGATCCATCAGTCCAGCCTAACCCCATCCGATCCCATGGGTTAGCCAACTGCCCAACCACTGTAGTGATGGGATCCAATTTGGAATTTGGTTAGGTTTTGTCCCGGGTACCAAGGAAAAGAGTTCCAAGGCCCCCTAGCCGGAAGTTCATGCAAACATAAAATTAGGCACACCACTTACACACCCAATATGAAATTGCCTTTTTCTTAGCATCAGCTAACTTTAAAACAATCCTTTAATGAAACCATAGTACCACTGATCACAGTCTTCCAAATTATCCGGTTGATTCTCAAATTTCCCATCATTCCTTCATCAGAGTATGTATGGCATCATTGGCAACTAGAACGCTCACCACCTGTCCACTCAGGGGCCTTTTCAATAGTTCTTAGCCCATAATACTCGGCAATCTAATCACTTATAAAAATCAAGATGGACTCTCGTTGAAGATCAGCAAGATCAACCAACAGATCCATAAAAAGAGCCATGGACTCATCCATTGAAGACCAGCAAGGTCAATCAACCTGATCCATGCCCGGTTTTAGAAAAACAACTCTTACTCCTTGTTCCAATATCTTCCTCGACGCACGCGTGGGTATCCTAGGCAACCCAGAGCCCGAGCACCGTATGGTCAGCACCCTCTAGGATCCTTCGCAGGTGACCTAGCGCTTCACTCATAGGCCGCTTCCTTGGTCCCTCATCCACCGTACCGGAAGCTCACCATTTTAATCGAACCGAGGCTGGTCAAGACCTCGACTGACTTTGCTACGCGAGACGTCCTCCATTGACTCTCCGTCAGCAGTTGCAACTTTATCAGTTAGGTCTCCACGACCTTAATCACAAGACGGTCAAAATGCTTCCCCAGCATTCTTGACATAAAACAGCCATTTACAAACAGCATTTACAAACAGTTTACAAATACAGTTTCTATATTAACTCTCATTTTTTCACATTATCCCTCATTAATCCACATTACTTATTTCACATTCCATTTATATGTGTACTCATCCAATCACCTCATTTTCCATCTCTTCACTTCAAATTCCTTCACATCACATATCATATATTCACATCCATACATCCACATCCATACATCCATATCCACATCCACATTCACATCCATACATCCACATCTACATGCTTATCTCCATTTTCACATCCTCATTTATACATCCACATCCCATATCCACATTCATACATACACATCCATATCCACATCCTCATGCATGCATCCATTATCACGTCCTCATTCATACATCCACATCCACATACATACATACATCCACATCCACATTCCCATTCACATCTATACATCCACATCTACATGCACATTCACATCCATACATCCACATCTATATGCGTACATTCACATCCACATGCATACATCCACATCCACATTCATACATCTACATCTACATGCATACATCCACATCTCCATGCATACATCCACATCCACATTCACATTCACATCCATACATCTACATCTACATGCATACATCCACCTTCACATTCACATCCATATCTATACATCTACATCTACATGTATACATCCACATCTCCATCCATGCATCCACATCCACATCCTCATCCTCATTTACATCCATACATCCACATTCACATTCACATCTACATGCATACATCCATACATACATATCCATATTTACATCCATGCATCCACATCCACATCCTCATTCACATCCATTCATCCACATTCATGCATCCACATCTACATGCATACATCCATACATACACATCCACATTTACATCCATGCATCCACATCCACATCCTCATTCACATCCATACATCCACATTCATGCATCCACATCTACATGCATACATCCATACATACCCATCCACATTCACATCCATATTCTCACCCTATCACAATCCATATACATCTTATAAGTCCCATCACATACACTTCTTACCTCATCCCCTACACATCCTATCACTTCTTAACTCATCTTATCATATCTTAACTCATCTCATATACATCTTATCACATCTTATCACTTCCCATATCTTTTATGCTTACCTCTATGCATGAAATTCAATTATGCTAAAAGTAACACTTTTATAATAAAATAATCATCTTTTATGCATACCTCTATGCATGAAATTCAATTATGCTAAAAGTAACTCTTTTATAATAAAATAATCATCTTCTATGCATATCTCTATGCATGAAATTCAATTATGCTAAAAGTAACTCTTTTATAATAAAATAATCATCTTCTATGCATATCTCTATGCATGAAATTCAATTATGCTAAAAGTAACTCTTTTATAATAAAATAATCATCTTCTATGCATACCTCTATGCATGAAATTCAATTATGCATAATATAAAAATCAATTTCTCTAGGATTACAATGAATATCTTTCAATTAATCTAGGATGATAATTTCTAGAATATGGTAGGAAGTCCTCTTTTTATGCTTTGAATGAAATTATTTTATGCGTAATTTTTATAAAAATTTTGCCATAGCTCCGCTGCTATGATGACTGATAAATCTCAATTTTTCTAAGGGATAAAGCTTATCTTTAAGGAAATAATTAGAATGATCTCTAATTGGATCATTAATCCCTAATGGATTGAATCATCAATATTCATGAAATACATAAACTAAAAGCATAGAAAAAAGCCATTAATTTGGCCTCAAGCATAGATTAATCTTGGGTTAAGGAAAAGCTTTATGAAAAGCTTCATTTGGATTGAGAATGGGTCATGAGTATGACCATTTCTTGACTGAGAGAGAGAAATTACATAAAAACCATTTGAATTAAGCATAAATGAAATTTTATGTAATTCTTAACTATCATTAATCATTTAACTTCAATAGCATTCATCAATTTATGTAACTCTTCACTACCATTCATCAATCAACTTCAATAGCATTCAAAAACCATTCCAATTAAGCTTCTCAAGCTTGAGAGGGGTTGAGAGAAGAGAGAAGCCTTGAGAAATTATAGAAAAGATCAAAATTCACCATTTACCTTACAAATTGCTTGATTCTTTGTTCACGGTAGAGGCCCCCAACCAATCAATTGGTTAAGTATGTTGATGGAGCCACCAATGGGGATTGAAGAAAGAGGGAAGCTCCAATTTCTTCAATTTGGAGAGAATTTTAGAGAATAGTAAAAACTAGCATTATTTCAGCATAACTCTAGTATAGTAAAATTCTTCCCTTTTTTTCAAAGGACTCATGTTCTATTTATAGGAGAGGGAAGCTCTAACCAAAGTTAACTGAATTCTAGAATTTTCCAAATTCAGTTTGGTTGAATTTGGACTAGATTTGGACCTAGTTTGGTTACTTTTTGATTCGGTTTGGTTCCATTTTGATTTGGTTTGGTTCAAGAGAGAGGAGAGATAAAAATATCACATTATTTTTGAGTTTAAAACTCATTCAAGCATGTGAATTATACACCTCCTTTAAAGAACTCCCCTTCCTTACATATGTGTCAAAATAGAATCATTATACCCAAAATATCTCATATTTTTAATATTGCTCATAGTTTTTTTACTAATAAACCTTGTACATTTTCAACTCTTCATCATGTGTGAGCATTTACTCATTTTTGGATACCCAAAATATCTCATATTTTTAATATTGCTCATAGTTTTTTACTAATAAACCTTGTACATTTTCAACTCTTCATCTTGTGTGAGCATTTACTCATTTTTGGATACCCAAAATATCTCATATTTTTAATATTGCTCACAGTCTTTTACTAATAAACCTTGTACATTTTCAACTCTTCATCTTATGTGAGCATTTACTCATTTTTGGGTATCTTCTTTTACAAATTGGATTTATCTCCTCCCTACACATGGATTGATGCTATTGGCCCATAGGAACCTTAATTGGACCATAATCCAAAAATTTCTGAAAATCTAGACCGTTAGGCTAAGGTCCTTCATACTCATTTCCAATTAATTCCAATTGCACATTGGAAAGTTCTTTTTGAATTTCTGTTTCAGGGAAACTTATTTTAATAAGATGAGAAATTTTTCTATCTATAAATATTCAAAATCTGAATATTCTCTCTCTAGAATATTCTCTCTCTCTAAGTCAAAACAGTTAGAAACAAGATCTTTTATATTTCTGAAGAGGGGATTGATTACAGGGGAAGATGCTGGACATTTTGAGAGGCTGGGGAGGAATCTTACATTCTCTCCCACTTGAAAAACGCGAGATGTCCTCATCTCGCAAACTTGGGATAATTTCGCAAGATGCACGAACATGAGACTTAGAGAAAAATTTAATTAAGATTAACCACCAAATAAAAAAGTCTCAAAGAGAGTAAGGGTCAAGACAAGAACAAGATTTAAACTTTATTCATTCTTGGAACATATACAGTAAAGATAGAAGAACTCTTTACACTTCCATAAGTCTGTCCATCATATGATCACAAAAGCAGTTCTCACAAGCTGCGCACGTATAAGGTAACTCATCTATGGAAATAATTCTGTTGTTTATTGCCGCACCTATCTCAGTGGTATGAGGTGATCTAACAAAAGGACCTCTGAGAGGCAAGCCAAAAACGGGGTAAAGGCATATCTTTTGATGAGGAAGAAAACACGCCAGTAAGAAGACCCGCTCAGAAAAACCAAGATGCCTTGATCTCATGACGCAGTAGTATCGGGGACCCAAACCCAAGGCTTCAATAACCATGGCCAAGTGGACATTGTTACGAAAGTGCTGCTGACCCCAGGGTGTTACCCTAGTTATGTCTTGCTAGGTCCGCCATTTGGTCTGAGCTACAGAAGTTCCCAAGTGAGGAAAAAGTGAGCGCTCATACTATTCTATAAAATCTTTCTTCACAGACTCGCTTGCGTCTTGAAGGTGAGAAATCATCATGGATAAAACTAATTCCTGTTGCCAAGCCATGAAGGAGATTAAGAAGAAGGGAGATCGATGGAGGTAAGATTACTGTGAGTGACAGGTAAAAGTTACGACTTATATAAAGGAAGGAGCTAGCGTAACTTAGAAGCCAACGGTATCTTGCCACTGAAGTTTTTTCGTCTTTCCATGATTTGGGTTTGGCATATATTTCTATGAAATACATTAAGAACTTTGAGATGAGGAGGTAAAAGAAGCTTGTAGACTAAGTCACCTACTTTTCTTGGTCCACAATATCTGGGGGATAACTACTTATACTCCCCTAGAGATAAAGAAACTCTTTTGGTCCGTATTCAAATGAAGACCATAACTGTTTCTTTGAATTCTCTGACTGTCCTCTTCTTATCTGTATATTGTTTCTGTCGATCCTGGGTAGCGTTTATATCTTTATGAATTGCCTGCATCTGTTGCTCTAAGTCGCCAAGCATTTGACTGGTCATCTCGACCCTAATCAATGGGTCGGACCTAGTTAATGGAGTTAAGCAATCTTGTCCAAGAGACGGACCCTGATTAGATTGGTATGAAGGAATTGGTCTCTGAATTTGGATTCTAGACTTCCCTGTGCCCTTTTCATGGTAGGAGTCGGGCAGTCTTTTTAATTGATGACCAAAACCTTGGTATCCAAAACATCGGTTCTCACTTCTGAACTCATCGTTCTGAATCCTTAAAACAGGTGGGCTCCTGAGAAGGTATTCTGGGGAAAGTGTCTTCCCTTTTTAAGCAGAATCTTTCTTTTATTTTAGAGAGGGAATAATTATAAGATCAGAAAGGGAGATTCTTACTCCTGTATACCTCTAAGGCTGGGGGAGGAATCTTACATTCTACCCTACTTAAAAGGTGCAAGATGTCCTCATCTTGCGAGATGTCCTCATCTCGCAAGTAGAGGACAACTCTTTTGCTTAAGATCCAATTTATTCTAGGGTTCCTTATATTCCGGTCAACCCAACAGAATATGGAGATAAATATCCCTTATATAGAACTCATCATTAAATAATAATTCATTCAGATCATATCATTCATATCTTTAACACGATAATGGTCCATTAGACCAAAAAATTTCCTTCTGAACATTCCTCCACGGGAATTTTAGTTAAGCAAGTTCTCAATTTGTCATCCCTTAACTTGATCTACCGTCTCAAGTGTTAATAGTAACAATTTGACAGCACAACCCACTAATCTCATAGTGATTTGCTGAAATCATTATCATCATTCTAGTTATGAATATCATCACAGGAACTCGTCCCATTCATCCTCATTGTGGTTTCGTTCAGGTTATTATATTTCTACTAAATTTCAGAAATCATCATTTTTCAATCAGCATCCAAATCAATTCATCAATTCTCAAACAGAATGAAAAATCATATCAACCACATTCGAAATCATCATCTGGATAGCATTAACGCTTATAATTTCAAGTCTTAGATTTACTCGTATATACTGCCGATAAAGAGCTACAGTTATACCCTCGGTATATACGATTAGTCATGATACTTGGAATTATAGGGTAAATACCATCATGTCTAAGCCTCAAGCAAGTCAGGGTTCCATATAATTACGGTACTTCCATTTGAATACCCAATTACTAATTTACGAAATTAGTTTGAATATCAATTTGTATGAATTATATCACACAATTACAACCTTTTTGATTCTTGATAAATTTTTGATATATTTGGCTTCTCGGTTGATCCTCATTAACCAAAAAGCTCTGATACCAACTGTGAGATCCCTGTTTCTACCGCGCAACGGATTCGGGGTGCTAACAGTGGAAGTAGCCTTTCTTGTGCAGGCCAGGGTCCCACACTCGGGGCCTCGTCCACCACGGATATCCAGACAAGAGACTAATCCGTCGGTTTTTCCAAAACCGAACCCGAAAAAACTTCCTTTATCTGGAAAGCACGGGCGATTCCACCAGGATAACTTTTTACTCTAACGTAGTCAAGACTATTATTGATCAAACTGATCCGACTGCACCTATAAAGGTACTCAGTTAGATCAAGGAAGAAACTTGCACTTAGATCATTGGGATCAACGCTTTTTTCCCCATCAAGAGGCACAGCCGTTGATTCCTATCCATAGAACAATTACTATCCGGGATTTACTTCATCTATCGTAATAACAAAAATTGAGTCTCGATTTACGGATCCATCAGTCCAGCCTAACCCCATCCGATCCCATGGGTTAGCCAACCGCCCAACCACTGTAGTGATGGGATCCAATTTGGAATTTGGTTAGGTTTTGTCCCGGGTACCAAGGAAAAGAGTTCCAAGGCCCCCTAGCCGGAAGTTCATGCAAACATAAAATTAGGCACACCACTTACACACCCAATATGAAATTGCCTTTTTCTTAGCATCAGCTAACTTTAAAACAATCCTTTAATGAAACCATAGTACCACTGATCACAGTCTTCCAAATTATCCGGTTGATTCTCAAATTTCCCATCATTCCTTCATCAGAGTATGTATGGCATCATTGGCAACTAGAACGCTCACCACCTGTCCACTCAGGGACCTTTTCAATAGTTCCTAGCCCATAATACTCGGCAATATAATCACTTATAAAAATCAAGATGGACTCTCATTGAAGATCAGTAAGATCAACCAACAGATCCATAAAAAGAGCCATGGACTCATTCATTGAAGACCAGCAAGGTCAATCAACCAAATCCATGCCCGGTTTTAGAAAAACAACTCTTACTCCTTGTTCCAATATCTTCCTCGACGCACGCGTGGGTATCCTAGGCAACCCAGAGCCCGAGCACCGTATGGTCAGCACCCTCTAGGATCCTTCGCAGGTGACCTAGCGCTTCACTCATAGGCCGCTTCCTTGGTCCCTCATCCACCGTACCAGAAGCTCACCATTTTAATCGAACCGAGGCTGGTCAAGACCTCGGCCGACTTTGCTACGCGAGACGTCCTCCATTGACTCTCCGTCTCAGCAGTTGCAACTTTATCAGTTAGGTCTCCACGACCTTAATCACAAGACGGTCAAAATGCTTCCCCAGCATTCTTGACATAAAACAGCCATTTACAAACAACATTTACAAACAGTTTACAAATACAGTTTCTATATTAACTCTCATTTTTCCACATTATCCCTCATTAATCCACATTACTTATTCCACATTCCATTTATATGTGTACTCATCCAATCACCTCATTTTCCATCTCTTCAATTCAAATTCCTTCACATCACATATCATATATTCACATCCATACATCCACATCCACATCCACATTCACATCCATACATCCACATCTACATGCTTATCTCCATTTTCACATCCTCATTTATACATCCACATCCCATATCCACATTCATACATACACATCCATATCCACATCCTCATGCATGCATCCATTATCACGTCCTCATTCATACATCCACATCCACATACATACATACATCCACATCCACATTCCCATTCACATCTATACATCCACATCTACATGCACATTCACATCCATACATCCACATCTATATGCGTACATTCACATCCACATGCATACATCCACATCCACTTTCATACATCTACATCTACATGCATACATCCACATCTCCTGCATACATCCACATCCATATTCACATCCATACATCTACATCTACATGCATACATCCACCTTCACATTCACATCCATATCTATACATCTACATCTACATGTATACATCCACATCTCCATCCATGCATCCACATCCACATCCTCATTTACATCCATACATCCACATTCACATTCACATCTACATGCATACATCCATACATACACATCCATATTTACATCCATGCATCCACATCCACATCCTCATTCACATCCATACATCCACATTCATGCATCCACATCTACATGCATACATCCATACATACACATCCACATTTACATCCATGCATCCACATCCACATCCTCATTCACATCCATACATCCACATTCATGCATCCACATCTACATGCATACATCCATACATACCCATCCACATTCACATCCATATTCTCATCCTATCACAATCCATATACATCTTATCCCATCACATACACTTCTTACCTCATCCCCTACACATCCTATCACTTCTTAACTCATCTTATCACATCTTAACTCATCTCATATGCATCTTATCACATCTTATCACTTCCCATATCTTTTATGCTTACCTCTATGCATGAAATTCAATTATGCTAAAAGTAACACTTTTATAATAAAATAATCATCTTTTATGCATACCTCTATGCATGAAATTCAATTATGCTAAAAGTAACTCTTTTATAATAAAATAATCATCTTCTATGCATATCTCTATTATGCATGAAATTCAATTATGCTAAAAGTAACTCTTTTATAATAAAATAATCATCTTCTATGCATATCTCTATGCATGAAATTTAATTATGCTAAAAGTAACTCTTTTATAATAAAATAATCATCTTCTATGCATACCTCTATGCATGAAATTCAATTATGCATAATATAAAAATCAATTTCTTTAGGATTACAATGAATATCTTTCAATTAATCTAGGATGATAATTCCTAGAATATGGTAGGAAGTCCTCTTTTTATGCTTTGAATGAAATTATTTTATGCGTAATTTTTATAAAAATTTTGCCATAGCTCCGCTGCTATGATGACTGATAAATCTCAATTTTTCTAAGGGATAAAGCTTATCTTTAAGGAAATAATTAGAATGATCTCTAATTGGATCATTAATCCCTAATGGATTGAATCATCAATATTCATGAAATACATAAACTAAAAGCATAGAAAAAAGCCATTAATTTGGCCTCAAGCATAGATTAATCTTGGGTTAAGGAAAAGCTTTATGAAAAGCTTCATTTGGATTGAGAATGGGTCATGAGTATGACCATTTCTTGACTGAGAGAGAGAAATTACATAAAAACCATTTGAATTAAGCATAAATGAAATTTTATGTAATTCTTAACTATCATTAATCATTTAACTTCAATAGCATTCATCAATTTATGTAACTCTTCACTACCATTCATCAATCAACTTCAATAGCATTCAAAAACCATTCCAATTAAGCTTCTCAAGCTTGAGAGGGGTTGAGAGAAGAGAGAAGCCTTGAGAAATTATAGAAAAGATCAAAATTCACCATTTACCTTACAAATTGCTTGATTCTTTGTTCACGGTAGAGGCCCCCAACCAATCAATTGGTTAAGTATGTTGATGGAGCCACCAATGGGGATTGAAGAAAGAGGGAAGCTCCAATTTCTTCAATTTGGAGAGAATTTTAGAGAATAGTAAAAACTAGCATTATTTCAGCATAACTCTAGTATAGTAAAATTCTTCCCTTTTTTTCAAAGGACTCATGTTCTATTTATAGGAGAGGGAAGCTCTAACCAAAGTTAACTGAATTCTAGAATTTTCCAAATTCAGTTTGGTTGAATTTGGACTAGATTTGGACCTAGTTTGGTTACTTTTTGATTCGGTTTGGTTCAAGAGAGAGGAGAGATAAAAATATCACATTATTTTGATTTGGACCTAGTTTGGTTCCATTTTGATTTGGTTTGGTTCAAGAGAGAGGAAAGATAAAAATATCACATTATTTTTGAGTTTAAAACTCATTCAAGCATGTGAATTATGCACCTCCTTTAAAGAACTCCCCTTCCTTACATATGTGTCAAAATGGAATCATTATACCCAAAATATCTCATATTTTTAATATTGCTCATAGTTTTTTTACTAATAAACCTTGTACATTTTCAACTCTTCATCATGTTGGAGCATTTACTCATTTTTGGATACCCAAAATATCTCATATTTTTAATATTGCTCATAGTTTTTTACTAATAAACCTTGTACATTTTCAACTCTTCATCTTGTGTGAGCATTTACTCATTTTTGTATACCCAAAATATCTCATATTTTTAATATTGCTCATAGTTTTTTACTAATAAACCTTGTACATTTTCAACTCTTCATCTTATGTGAGCATTTACTCATTTTTGAGTATCTTCTTTTACAAATTGGATTTATCTCCTCCCTACACATGGATTGATGCTATTGGCCCATAGGAACCTTAATTGGACCATAATCCAAAAATTTCTGAAAATCTAGACCGTTAGGCTAAGGTCCTTCATACTCATTTCCAATTAATTCCAATTGCACATTGGAAAGTTCTTTTTGAATTTCTGTTTCAGGGAAACTTATTTTAATAAGATGAGAAATTTTTCTATCTACAAATATTCAAAATCTGAATATTCTATCTCTAGAATATTCTCTCTCTCTAAGTCAAAACAGTTAGAAACAAGGTCTTTTATATTTCTGAAGAGGGGATTGATTACAGGGGAAGATGCTGGACATTTTGAGAGGCTGGGGAGGAATCTTACAACATTTCTTCACCTCATATTCTCATCACTTCTATTCACATCACATCCATCCATCCAATCATCATCTATCTAATTCACATCTTATCTCATCACATATATTCACCTCATATTCTCATCACATCTATTCACCTCATATTCTCATCACTTCTATTCACATCACATCTATCCAATCATCTATCTGATTCACATCTTCTCATCACATCATATCCTCATCACTTCTATTCACAGAATTTAAACATAGAATTTAAGAGGATTCTAATTTTTGATATAAAGAATCTTTACGCATCTATTTATGCATAATTCAAATTTAATAAAAATTATACTTTTGAAATAAAAATAAATCCTTTATGCATCTTCCTATATGCATAAATTTAATTTTAATGAGAATGACACTTTTGAAATAAAAATAAATCTTTTATGCATCTTCCTATGCATAAATTCAATTTTAATGAGAATGACACTTTTGAAATAAAAATAAATCTTTTATGCATCTTCTTATATGCATAAATTCAATTTTAATGAGAATGACACTTTTAAATCTTTTAGAGTGCACAAACGGAAGGAATTACTCTTTTAGAATAACCTAATGATAAACTTTTGTTTCACAAAATTTAAGAAAATTTTGCTATAACCTCCTTTGTATAGCTAACCATTTTTCAATTTTAACATTCAATTTATGACTTGAATTAATCCAATTTGAATTCTAATATCTCTAATCTACTCCATTTTTCAAAAATCAAGAGAGTAAACAATGAAAAGAGTTTAATCAATCATTTAATTAAACTTTTTAAGATTAACAAGGACTGAATTGTAAAGAAGAGAAGGGGGTGGCCTTTCCATCAAGGCATAGCGTCAAATTTTAATTCAAACATTTACAAAAAGCATAAAATTTAAGAAAACCATAGATTTAAAATTCACAATAAGTAAGAATTAAGCTTACATGGAGCTTGTAAGCTTTCCTTTGGTTTGAGGGATTGAGGGTTTTACTCTTGTTTGCAGCAAGAGTGGCCACCAAATTCACTTGGAGAGTGGCCACCAAATTCACTTGGAGAGGATTAGGCCAAAAAACAATTGAATTATCAAGAAATTTAATGTTAAATGGCTCAGGACAGAAGCAGAGTAACAGTGTATAAACACCATTAAGCTTTTAAAAAGAGGGAGGCTTCTATTTATAGGAAACAGTGAGCCTCTAACCAAGCAAACTGATTCTAGAATTTTCTAGATCAGTTTGGTCACTTTTTGACCAATTTTAGGTCAGTTTGACTTACTTTTTGGATTTAGTTGAAACAAGAGAGAAGAGAGATGAAAATATCTCATTATTTGTGAGTAAGAGTCGTTCAATCTTGTCTTGATGAAGAAAAGAGGTCAAAGGGAGGAGCTGAATCTTCAAATGCAACCACTTCATCGACTATCGAACAAGCTTTGTCACATCAACAAGTGGTCAAAGTAAGATATGTCCATTGCAAAAAGGTGGATCATTTGGTAAATAATTGTTGGATCAAATATCCCAACAAAATAAAATGTAACAAGTGTAAACAAACGAGACATATCACATCTAAATGTCCTAACAAAGAGTCAGAGGCAAACTTTGTATCAGCCTCTATCACACCTATTTTTCAAACCTTGTACGCCTAATGTTATAAAGGCATCCTATGTCCAATACCACCTATTCCATCCTTTCATAGTTGGTATTGAGGGGGGGTAATAAGAGACTAAGGTTATGTAGAAAGGGAAGAGAAGGGTGTGAGTATGAATGGACTTAAGGTCCACTAGCTCATCTATTTAAAGGTAGAGCTATGAGGCATTTTGTATTGAGCAAGGCCTAGTTGTATTCATAAACAACTAAATAAGCAAGATATTGTTCTTGTATTTTGTGAGCTCTTTTGCTCCACACACTTGATCTAACATGAGCACCACGTTTTCTAAACACAAAGAGGATGATGTAAAGAGAGAGTTAGAGACACCGTTATAGAAAGAGTGAGAGTTAGGGAGAGAAAGGTAGTTTGAGAGATTTATTGAGATAATTAGAGAGAGAGAGAGAGAGAGAGAGAGAGAGTTTGAGTTAAAGAAAGTTAGAGAGAGAAAGGATAAGTTAGAGTGAGAGAGTTAGATAAAAAGAGTGAGAGAGAGAGAGAGAGAGAGAGAGAGAGAGAGAGCTAGGCTCAAATTGCTAGTAAAAAGTATTTAACTAAGTATTGAACTACACCTAAGGAGAACTAATCGCTACTATTACCCACACTATTCTGTTTTGGGAATTGCCATGTATTCACTTGACCACATGCCAGCTCCTCGTGTTTCCTCGCTTGAGCGTGACGGGGAGGAGCAACGCACATGTCACTAACTAGTTATCCTTAATTTCTGATTCAGGGACGTCATCATCTCATAACTTCAACACGATATACACTATGAGAGAAGGAGACACGGTCATCATCATTTCGAAACTGTAGCAAGATATACGCTATTGAAGACTTGGAACTCTAGCTAGATCTACGTGTTTTTTTGTCCTTTTTGGCGACTACTTTTTACGTTAGTAAAATTAATATATTCCCCACACATGAAAAGAACAACTGTACCCGTGATGGATGACTATATTCACCACGATTTATGACTACCACACACTTTTTTTTTTGTGGAATTTTATGACTACCACACACACGGGCGTACCAGCGGAATGGACATCACGTCGGGATCCTTTCCAGCCTTTCGAGCACCTCGCCGATGGGAGGCACCGTGGACGCCTCGGCCGACATACATTCCTTCGTGAGCTCAACAAGGAGGGGCGGCTGGCTTCCGCTTGCTCGTCCAAGCACCGCTAGGATTTCGTGTCTGCCGTATATGGAATGGTCGTGGACGAAGGATCTGCCCCACTGAAGCTCCGCCATCAACACGCCCAACGAGTACACATCGCACTCGAAGCAGTACCTGGAGCCCGCGACCCTCCATGGAGCCTGATAGATTCTCCGTCTCCTCTCCGCCATAATCTGCCCCGCCGAGGAACCCGAGGAAAAGGGTCCGTGACTCAAATCGTCCACCATTCTGGCGCTCACAAAGCCTGCCAGCTTCACTTCCTCGAACAAGCAGCTTGTGATCGTAGCTGCTGGAGAGGCGCCCACGAGCACATTATGGCTTCCTATGCTCTCGTGTAGGATCATCTGGTCGTGCAGCCTCTTTATTGCGGACGCAATGGCAAAGAGAAGGCTGATTTTCGTTTGTGGCCCAAGAAGCTGGAACATGAAGCTGCTGCTGCTTTCCGCACTAGCTACAGCTGCTGTTGAAGGAGTAACGAGTGCTTTCTCCAGGGAATCGAATGAGGGGCCTTCAAGCTCACTCAAAATGCAGAAATAATCTTGGCTCTCGGCGATCAAGGCCATCTTTGCAACGCATGAGTCCTCCCATTCGCGCATGTTGAGTATGAGCCTGCCCAGCCTGCTCAGCTTCTTCTCCTTCTCCTTGCCGAACCGCACTCTGTCGACGATGTAAGACTTGCCGCGCCAGGTGATAAACCGATCTGGCTCATCCTCTTGCAGCTGGCCGCCTGCAAGCGCGCTGTAAAGTTCCCTGTCATCCTTATGGGATGGAAAACTACTCATTGGATTTGAATATGGAGTGGGACGAAGATGAATTTGTCCCTTCCACACAATGCAGCCAGCAGCCCTCTATTGGTAGCATGACTACTACTGATGATCTTCCGTCTATGGCCCATGGAGGTAGCCCTTGCTCTCCTCAAGTTCAAACTAACTTACCTTCTCAAACTACTTTCCCAGCTGCCACACATGGAGGCAGCCCTTGCTCTCCTTTGTCTTCAGCCCACCCATCTGCTGTACGAACACCTTTGTCAAACATTACTAATCATACTCCATGCCAAGATGCTCTAGGCAAGAAAGCTACAAAGCCTAGAAAAAGAAAGAAAGCTTTAGCTATTTCATCCCCAAACATGCATTCTAGTGCTCCAAAGACAACCTTGCTGCCTACATCTCAACCTATTCCATCAAGGTTCCAACTGTCACTTCCCAGCCTATGCCTTCAAGCACAGACATTGATTCACAACGGATAGTTCCTGATGGTGATAAGCCAATACCACCAAAGCTTTTCTTTCGGAGCGGGCATTGGACTCTCAAAGAAACAGTGACTTTGTTAGATGGCAAAGCAAAGCTTCTAGAGGATATGAGAGAAGGCAATTTAGGAGCTGTTCTAAAGACACAAGACGAGCGGTGGGAGTTTATATCCAAGTATTGTATCCAGCGAGGGGTGCTCCGCTCAGCCGACCAATGCCTGTTTCGTTGGGACCGCATTCTAGCTGCATTCAAGAAGATTCATGACTACGAACAACATATTCCTTCTGGTGGAGATAGTTATTGGTCTATGAGCTCAACTCAGAGAGACGAGATGAAGTTGCCTCGAAGCTTTACAGAAGATGTATACACAGCCATGCTTGACCGTATTGGGTCAGATAGATTGATTAATCCAGCAAACATTGTGTATGACACTTCAAAGGATATATTGGGTAAGATGCAAAATCATTTGTTGTTTTTAATTTTTAGTTGTGAATGATCTATACTTAATTCTTAGTGTAAAGGATCCATACTTAATGTTATTTTTCTGATGCATAGGAGATTCATTTACTTCGCCAGACAAGGCTACAAAGCTGGACAAGAAGGAGGAGATCTTGGTTGACGAGGGCTCATCCGGTAAGAAGCGCAAGCGAGGAGATAAAATGTCCATCTTGAAGAAAGAATTAGAGGGCACAACCAAGCAACTTCTCTCTTTCATGGAGGGCATTGATTCGAGGAGGACAAAGCACGATGATGATGTCCTGGAATTGACGAGGGCTGAATTTGAAGAGTTTGTGGCACTCAACCGAAAGCGCCTTGCATTGGAGGAGGAGATCAATGAGGCATTGAAGCAAATTGCTGAAGCTTTCAAATGCTTTGCTATGCATGCATCATCTCCTAGCATGGGAAATTAGCATGACACACATCTTGTATGGGAAATCAAGATATGTATTAAGGCATCACATCTTCTTGGTTATCTAGATTTCCTATCTCATTTTGCCCAATATATAAAGCCCTTTTCTATTCAATCCGATGTAGTATGTATAATCCGATCATGCTATATGAATGTCAAGCCACTTTTGTACATGATATATATATCGACAATAAACTTTGTACTTAGCATTGTCCATGGTTCAATTTGTGCTAAACATTTGTACTAAACACTCCAATTTAGAGTTAAGCTGCCATGAAAAAACTACTTTGTTCAACTATCTTTTTGATCATGTTGTAGACTAAATCAGGCTGCTACTTCTTCTACAAATTTATAGATCTCATTGTGAGCTTCATGATACACTAATTTGTTTGTCGATCAAACACTTTTGGTGGAAGTTATGTTCAAAAAGCTGAAGTGCTGTCCTGCAGTCCACCAGGAACGATGATGCAAAAACTGCTCTGTTCAACTAGCTTTTTGACCATGTTGTAGACTAAATCAGGTTGCCACCTCTTCTGCAAGTTTATAAAGCTCAATGTGAGCTTCATGATGCACTAATTTTTTTGTCAATCAGACACTTTTAGTGGAAGTTATGTTCAAAAAACTGAAGTGCTGTCCTGCAGTTCACCACGAATGACTTCACCTATATGAGCTTCTGATGCACTCAAGAGCACAAAAATTGGTGTTAAACCCACTCTAAGTCTATTGTGGCATAGCGAGACACACACATACACATATATTCACTTCACCATGGCTGTGATTCCTCCATCCTAATGCGAAAATAGAATACACAAGTCATGCTACCAATTAGACAACTCAAGAAAATGGTTGATTTGTAGATTATCATGCATACATTAGTCATACTATCAATGCACAAGAAAATTGCTGATTTTAGATTATCATGCTTAGACTGTCTTACTACCAATTAGACAACACAACCTTGCATATGACTTCATTGTATAGCTTCTCTGGCACACACTGTCATGCCAAACCATGTTCTACACCTGGTTGTTGTGTCTGCCTGATAGAAATACATATCTTCACATCTATAGTGACAAATTATATGTTGAGATATTCCAACAAGATTATTAAGCGGTTATCATAGCGTTTGGACTACCCACTACCATAGAATCCGCTCTATGCACAAGTATAGCTGATTTGTAGATTATCACATTTAAGGGAGCCTACTACCAAATATTAGCCATCCGGCCCATCAAAATCTACAAGCATGAGAAACACGCGGTTGTGTTACCCTTGTTTGCTTCTGAGAGTCAATTCCAAGGTGCGGTGGTTCTTTCGAGTCAAGACACAAGAGGAATTCACAACAACGAAGACAAACACAACAAGAAGGTAGATCCATGTAACCCAATTTCATATATCACAAGCTGAATATCCAATAAGATAAAGAAAATGATTTTATTCAAGAATACACTCCTTAAAAGCCTAGTCATTAGCCATGTAGATGGACCACCATTGAATTGCACAAATAGCTATCTGTAATTATGCGCAAATGCATATAGTATTGATCACCTTTCTCATAACAAGGACAAAGGACAATAATTCTAGGGAGTACAATGTCAAGCCTCATTCTTTAGTGATCACACTTACCAATTACATGCTTAAAGTTATTCTCAAACAAAGTATATAAAAGATTTTTAAAAACTAGCTATTCAGCTCTTCAAACCAAGGACACCAACATCATTCCAAATTATCTCAAAGACCAATTCATTTAACCCACAACAAAACTTTTATTACACGAGCAAAGATATATATATCTTACATGATGGTCATTCTCTCTAAAAGGATGCATGCACGAGCAAAGATATATGTCTTACATGATGGTCATTCTCTAAAAAAGGATGCATACACGAGCAAAGATATATGTCTTTCATGATGGTCATTCTCTCAAAAAGGATGCATACATGAGCAAAGATATATATTTCTTACATGATGGCCTTTCTATAAAAAAGGATGCAAGAATTTAGCTAGAGAGTCTCTCATGGCTGTGGCATCCGCTGCTGGGGCCTCGATGGGACTTGTGGCTTCATCATCTCTTGATGGTACATCCATAGTGATGTTCTCAATCCCTTCCATTGTGACACCACTTTCTATGCACATGTTTTGGAGCATGCAACAAGCAACAATGGCCCGGGCCAACTTATGTGGATATGGATTCATCACTTTGCCATGTAGATATCTCCATCTCATCTTAAGAAGTCCAAATGACCGTTCTACCACAATTCTTGTAGACGATAACTTGTAGTTGAGCAACTTTTCTGTTGAAGTGGTGGGAGTCTTGTAAGGTCTCATTAGCCACGGAAGTAGCGGATAGCCTCCATCAGCCACAATAAACTCTCGTATGGAGAAAGAGCCATTCACATAGTCAGGACCATCTAGTATTAGACCACGTTCAGCACAAGAATAAAAAGCTGAGTTCTTAAGCAATCTACTGTCATTGACCGACCCTGGGAATCCAGCAAATACATCCAAAAAACGCATGTCACTATCCACCACAGGTCTACAGCTTGAACCAACATAGAGTAGTCCTTGTTTCTATCATACCAATCCAAGCCGAGCTCACCATTTGGTTTCTCCATCTGAATATGTGTAGCATCCATAGCTCCGCAAACATTAGGCAAGCCTTGCTTGACATAAAAGCCAGCCTTGATCTTTTCAATCTCATTGGAGCTTCTCGGCCATGCTATGTATTGGCGTTGATGCACCAACAAGGCCTTCACAAATCTATCAACAGACTCAACAACTGTGGACTTTCCAACACCAAACAACTCACTCATAGCTATCATGGATGTACCTGTTGCCAAACGAAATAACCCCATTGCCACTTGCTTCTCGACAGGAAGCACCCTCCCTTTAATGTTGGCAAATGACCTTGGTATGTCGTCCTGTTGCAAATGCACCCTTAGAAGCTCCACTGTGGTTTGGAAGAGGCACAAAGGCAACCTAAATACACTCCTGAACCTCTTATCATCTGCATGCACAAAGCCAACATAGTTGTTCCACCATTGGGGTGTTCGTGGTTTCACATACCACTCTGAAATTACCCTGCGTGCAATGAAAGCCTCCATGCAAAAGTGCTCAACATAAGCATGCAGCAAAGGTATTAAATAATCCCATGATGGCTTGCTGCAAGGGCCGAGTCCTCTTCTTTGATGAATCTTCTGTGATTGATAACAGAGGCTTTGTAGTTGTTGACGGCGGCGAAGAATGAGCACGAGTGTGAAAATAAGCCCAGACATGAGGGAAAATGGAATGTGCTTTGGTAGGGCCATGTTAATGATCAGGCACCACCAAATGTGAGCTTCTAGCTGGAGTAAGATTTCCTTTGCAGGCCTCCAACAAGAAGGAAGATTATAAATCTGAGAGCTCTGCCAGACTTGTGAGGAGTGGGGGTTCTGCGCGCCAGGTGGGTCTGTGTGTGTGTGTGTGTGTGTGTGAGAGAGAGAGAGAGAGAGAGAGAGAGAGAGAGCTTTCTGCAACAAGCAAAAGAGTACCTGGGTAGAAACTGAGGCCAAACTGTTGCGTTTGAAGGGAGGAGGAGGAGCGCCAATAATTTGGGCGGAAAAAAAATTCGAACAGCATGCGACCTCCCAGCGTTTTCTCTCTGTTCAAAGGGCAGGTCTAAATGCGACCTCCAAATGGTTTTTCTCATTGGGGCAGTGCGAATTCCTCCTGCGAGTCCTGCCCGTTTAAGAGAGCCGAAAAGCTGGGCAGCTGTAGCCATGCGACCTGGCCCTTACAACAACATCGTGCTTTTCCTTTTTCTTCCCTTTACCATGTAGGATGTGACATTCACCAACTCCAAGGAGCATGGTGGTCCTTCCTTTGTCACCATCCCTTTTCTTCCTCTTAACGTGTATTAGGATGTGACATTTACGTACTCCAAGGGGCATAGGGACTTTGAAGTCTTCAAATTTCATCACCACATCTGACATAGGAGTATGCAGTATGTACATCTTTTGCCATATGCATGGAACCTGGCATGCACGATTGCACTTCAGCTTGCATCTCTTTATGTCGCGCCAACTTTCAACCTAACTTTTTCTCTTCATAGTCCAAGAAATGTACTGTTTTAACATGTATAGCATTGATGATCATGCTTGAGACCAAGATAAAATTAAAGTGATGTGGGCCAACAATAATTGCCTCAAAGGACTCGTGCTCAAATGTGTACAAAAGACGCAACGGCTGCTTGTTCTCGGGCCTCAAAAGACGAGCAAGCAGCTTCATCTTCTCTCGCTCCGCCTCCAGTATAGCAGCTGTGGAGCGACTCCCTCCACCTCCCGCCTCCACCTCCGCCTCCAGTAAAGCTGTGGAGCGACTCCCTCCACCTCCCACCTCTCTCAAAGCACATACGCTGCCGACAATCTTCTCTATCTCATCCAAAACCTTGTTGATCTTCTCCCGGGTATGCCTTACCCTGCCTCGTACATCCTGCGCATGGTTCATGAGTCGACTAATTTCTTCCAGTTTGTCCTTCACGGCCGCTATCCACAGCCTCGGCTCCAGCTCCTCTTCATCCACTCCCAGCAGTGATGTGTGAAACCTCAGCTTGCACGACTCGAATCTGCATTTCTCGGAACTGAAGTTAGAATTAGCGTCGACCAGGTTCCCTACCCTGTGGAACAGATTGATTAAGCTGTCTTGGGAGGCAACAAATTCTACAACGCCCGCCACGTTCAGAAACAGATCCATATAGATCAGAGGACTGAGTATTAAGGCAGAAGTGGGCGAACAATATTGCTGCCTTGAGGAACTCTTGGTCAATGTTTGGAAGCTTTCGAACAGTTTCTCCTTTCAATAATTACTACCTCCTATTCCAAATACATATTCTTACATATTCCAAATTTTTGGGTTTCCTAATTAACAAAGCAATCAATTTTTAACTATACTATTCATAATTTTGATTGATTCTTGTGAAGAAATACGCTTGACGCCTAAAACATGTACGACTGGGTCAAGAACCCCTAAAACATGTTCGACTGGGTCATGGCCTTTTTCTTCCCTTTACCATGTAGGATGTGGCATTCACCAACTCCAAGGAGCATGGTGGTCCTTTGTCACCATCTGTATTAGGATGTGACATTTAAGTACTCCAAGGGGCATAGGGACATACACCATCTGTATTAGGATGTGACATTTACGTACTCCAAGGGGCATAGGGACATATGGTTGTCAGTGCATAAATTTAAAATTTCTTTAAAATTACCATTGGTAATAAAGTCAAAACCTTTGGTTACCATATGGTAACTAATTCAAATCCTCCAGTTACCATGTGGTAACAAAATCAAAACCTTCAAGCATAGTATACTTGAAAAATTTATAGAGTTTCAAAATTTTTATTTGGTTTTGCTTGCTCCAAATCTTCTTACTCAACTTGCCTAAAATAGGCAGCCCTATGCCCTACCTATACTCTCTACCTAGCCCCTCTAGAATATGTGCTCTTCGTCTTTCAATGAACCATCCAATGTTAGTCTTAGTTATACTAGTAAAACTCCCTGCCGCCGCCGCAAGTTCTCTCTCTCTCTCTCTCTCTCTCTCTCTCTCTCTCTCTCTCTGGTTAGATGATAGATCGCTTTGGTCTCTTCACGACTCACGAGTCACGAGTGTTCCTAGAAAGCTTCAAAGTTATATTCTTCTTCTCTTCTTGTTCTTCTCTCTTCTCTACTCTCTATCTTCTTCTCCTTCTCTCTCTCTCACACTCTCTCTCTTCAATGTAGTCGATAAAATTTATTCTTCAAGATGTCTTTTACCAACCTGGAACATGAAAAAGAGAGACTTAAGCGATCTTCTTTAACATATCAAACACATTACTACACAATTTCAATATTATGTAACCTCCTAACCTTGCATACACTAAACACTCAAAGCACTTTTATCCTCGATTGGTAGAACTCCATAGAAAAACTTTGTCTATCTCTTCTAGCCTTGGTAGGAATCAGTTGCGGCCTCAGTTTGTAACATTCTATGGTTAATTCAAATCAAGCTCGACAAAGAACTTCTAAAAAAATAAACACTCAGAGTACAAACAAGACACCTCTTTGCTTAACCTTGCAAGCATACCAATTCATAATAAAAAGGCACTTGTGTTGGGTACACACTAACAATCAAAAAGACATAAAACAAATGACAAATTCACACAGTATCAAAGATAAATATGAGAGCTCTTTTCTTAACATAACATAGCACTTAATTGAACGGATTCTTTGAATGCACCTACCATTAAAAACAGAAGCATGGAGCATAATTGATAGATATCACGGATGATGTACACTCTTTCATAATTGATAGATATCACAGTTTATGAGTGATCCTGGAGTGTTTCGAGGATTAATCGTGAGCATGATGAAGCTGATGGAAACGCTGATGAGGTGAAGGCCATGAATGTGCAGCCCAAACAGGGGAAGAATCAGAGAAGAATTGTTTTGGTGCGTGTTTACGGCAAGGACGTCGATAACTTCTTCAATCGTGAGGATGAGATCTGCACCTTTTAAGCTATGTCTAAAGCTCGGCAAGGGCCTCGTCTTCTTGGCCGCTTTGCCACGGGATGTATTGAGGAATTTCTGCATGCCAGGGTGAGTCAGCTCTTCTTATCCTTTTCTGTGTCGTGATCAAGCATGTTGAGGTGCATGTTCGTGCTTCTAATCCCTGACAAGCCTACTGAGCCAGACATCAACCATGGCAAAGAAACAAGCCATATGTTTTGTTAGCCCACCCCTCAGCTTTATGATCCTGCTACAAGCTGTTTTTAATTTATTCTATGTGACTATCTACCCCACATACCTTAACTGCACAAGACTTACAAGATTCTGATGTATCAACTAAGATTGCTGTGAAGCTGAGGGAATTTCATCAACTTTCCATGCCGGTGTCAAACGAGTCTAGAATTTGGAAGCGCCTCAAGTAAGCCTCTGCACAAATATTTTTTGCTGCTCAACTGTTTACATCAAGGCATTCTCTGGTGCATGCAGTATGCTTCAGTCCATCAAGAAAGCTAAAGTTCTCTGTGTCATGCAGGGATTGGCTCTGAAGGAGGTTCTCAGCATTAGGACATCAGTGCATGTAGCAGAGTTTCACCTCTCCATACAAAGATAGAGTGGGCAAGAATCTGGGCATGGCAATAGTAGCAAGAGGGGTTGCCAGCATGATGTTGAGCCCATAGCTCAAACATGTCCATCTACTGAGCTGGGCTCCACTCGAAGGCTTCAAGAAGCATGGCCGGAAAGAGACGCAAGTTGAGCAACACCTCCTGCCCACTGCCAAAGTGCACGAGCTGGAAATGGTGGCCCGTCTCCTCCACTTTGCTACCTAGAAATTACCTCTCAGGTTAGAAGGAGAAGGGATCCTCCCACATGTTGGGATCCCTGCCAATGGCATACTTGTTTACATAGGCGCATATACCGGCCTGATCATAGCCAACCATGTGCAAGCCTACAAGGCTCCCACGACACTAGCAAAGGTGCCATTGGGTGCATTTGGAACCTACGTGCAGGTATGGTAGCTTGTCCACGAGCCGCTCTCTTCCTACCAGGAAGAACCACCCTGTCTAGATCCTCCTACACTCCCTTCAGAACCGCTGCCCGCCCCCGCAGGTATGGCAGCTCGCTGCTCTCTTCCTACCACCCTATCTAGCTCCTCCTGCACTCCCTTTAGAACCTCGGGGTGTCGCAGTAGCTCAACAAGAGCCCACTCCACTGCAATGGCAATTGTACCAGCCCTCCCCAAGTACATATCCTGTAAAAGACACAAGCCGCGATTGCATCAAGTGTAAGTGATAGAAATTCACTAATCTACAGTCATATACAACTCCAGCTTCTAGTAATCTTACCATTATAACTGCTGTTGTCGGTTATTTGCACTTTAGAATTGGCCTTCTACGCCTCAGTTGACACCACCTCCAGCAACAGGTCCAACAGATCCTCAAGGCGATCTGGCCCAACCACTCCTCACGTAGTTCTCAGCCCTCCTCCTCTGCTGGATAATCTCCCCCATCGCTTACTGCATCTTCTTCCCCACCACGGCTTTCATCCTCCTTTCCCAGCCCTGTAGATCCATCCACACCAAGGTGGGGATGAAGTCTCCCACGTTGGGCACCCCGAGCAGCATCATAGGGTATAGCCATTGTTTCCCTCTTATCTCCCTATTTCAACATAGAGGTAGAAATAGGGAGATAAGAGGCTGACAATGGCTATACCCTACAATGCAACGCTCATGGATTGCTCGGGTCATATATAGATGTGAATCACGAGATTATTGTGGCACAAAACAACAACCAAGAGCATCAAATTATCTTGAGACAACAAAAAGAAGCTCAAAAGAGATACAAGTTCTGTGGAATGGTAAGCACATAATACATTGGGTGAGACATAATACATTGGGTAAGGAGCTGACTCATTACATACAAAAAACAATAATCAGATAAATGCACAAAAATTATTATGTTCGTGAAGACTTGATATTTGTTCCCTCTAAGCTCCTCGTATGTAGTTCAATGTAGAACTTGCTGGACAAAAAATGATGCTGGAGTTATTTTGCTTCAAACTTGCTGGAAAAAAAATGATGCTAGAGTTACGTTGAAGCAAAATAACTCAAGCAAAGATACAAAAATTTGAATTGTTTTATGTCTTGAACTGATTCTTCATGCTATCTACCATGGCCTTCGCCCGTGCTCACGGATTTAATATTCACGTGATCTCAAGATTTTTTGTGATAATAACACATGTGAACAAGTTATTCACATGTTCTCATGTTACCGTTCACAAAATAACAGGTCACTTGCCATTTAAGAACCCCTTAAAAGCTTGGCTACACATGGGAATAAGCTATTCACATGTTCTCATGTTACCATCTTCACATAATAGCAGGTCAATGGCCACCTAAGAAGATTTTTTATGCTCGACAAAGATAATTTTTTAAGGGCCTTGTGAAAGCTTTGTGAATATAACATGTGATCACAAGATTTTTTGTGTTATTAACATATGTTACTAACATGTTCACATGTTTTCGTTTACGTCAGTGAAATCCCTGTCCGTGCTCCTTTAATGCTTTCCATATTTGTTCCACTCTTTTCCAATCCACCTTCTCGTATGGAATCCTTGTCATAGAAATCATCATATGAGCATCCAATGTGTCAAGATGCAAGTCGCTTCTTAGCTTTGATTTCACTTCATTTTGTTTCCAAAACCCTCTTTCACAGGTTACCGTACTCACCGAAACAACCAAAATCCTTTGCCACAATCTCGTTATTGTAGGAAAGTCTTCAAACCACTTTCCTTTTAGAAGCCCATCTTTTGAGTAACTCACATCTGAAATGCAGTATCTCCAGGCACCAAGCATACTTTTGTTAGGACAAGCATTGTACAAGGTCTCCACAAAGCCTTCTCTTTCAGCATAACATGTTGAGGAATCTGCTCCTCCAGCACTAAAATGCTCGAAAAGAGTCTTCAACCATGTAGAAGTTGATTCACCTCGTCAACCTGCAATATCTAGATACCCAACTGGCTCAAAAAAATTCATAGCCTTGAATACTTCAAGGTCCTCAAGTCTAGTCTCTAAAGCTTGAAGAAGACGTTGCACGTGTTGCTTTGCTATGTTCTTACAGTCTTCAAGTGATCTAGATTCAGCATTTTCAACATTTTCTCCCATTACCTGATCATGTATTGATCTCCAGGTGATGGGAAAACTTTTAATGTTGCCACCTGATGTTTCAAACCCCATGAATCCAATGGAGCTTGTGCCCTTCATGAATTTATTAAGCCTCGTTGAGTCTTTGGCAAACTCACTTTGCGGGTCCAAGTACGTGGTTTGTAATATGTTTTTGGTTTTTTGAAACTTTGCTCCAAGCGTTGAAACATCAATGATGTTTTCCTGAAAAACTTTGATCAGTATGTTCAATTGCTCCAAAACATCAGCAAGGTAGTGAAATAAAAACTGAACTTGATAAAGCAGCATATTCTCATAATCTGGATGATTATTTGCTTTCCAAAGTTCCAATATAGCTGGCATTACCTCTACAATTCTAGCCATAACCAAACCTCTTGAAAGCCATCGAACACTGTGAAGTTGTAGAATTTTCAAGTCATGGACTTGAAACTCTTTCAAAAGCTTTGAAAATTCAGCATGTCGATTACTAGATTTTCAAAAGCTTTGAAAATTCAGCATGTCGATTACTAGATTTTCAAAAGCTTTGAAAATTCAGCATGTCGATTACTAGATTTTCCTAGCCAAGTGTATACTTTTCCTGCTAATTTGTCCATATACTCCAATTCTAGAAATTGATCAACAGCATCTTTGGCAGCTAATGCCTCTCTATGTGCAATGCAATGAACAGCAATTAGAGAGGGAAATAGCCTTTTCAATCTAGCCACTACACCTGTTTTCTTCCCTGTCATGGTGCTACAACCATCAGTGGCAATGGCGACAAATCTTCTTGTGTCGAGCTTCAAATCCTTGAAGAGCTTAACGATGCTATTGTAAATTGTTTTAGCATCAGTCTTTTCTATTTCCAATAGCTGCAAAAAATTCACCTCAACCTCAAGTTGTGATGTTAAGTAAGTCACATAAACAATCAAGTGCTTCTCCAGGCGTCGATCTGTGCTTTCATCGATGGACAAAGAGAAAAACTGACTTCTTCTCAGCTTTGTTAGTAATTCACCTCTTGCATAATCACAGATAGCCTGTAGCATCTCCCTTGCAGCCATAGCATTTCCATAAGTCCCATAACTATCACTAATAGGGATAAAAGGTGTCTGCATGAATCTTAAGAATTCTATAAGCCTTGGGATACCATGCAAGCTCTTTCCTTCTAAAGCTTTATAGTAAACTGCCTGCATACTTGAGACCTGTAAACTTCCCCACTTCTTTGCAAGCCTGTATCCATTGCTCAACTATTTGTTTTCCACTTTTTAGAAGCTTCTCTTTTATCCTCTCGGCACTTTGGTGTTGATTCGTACTTTCATGTTTTCTGAATGCTGCAAGGTGCATAACATCTGATCCTGTGGTTGCAAATTTGTTTCTTTTCTTTGCTGCTATACAGACCTAGCATTTCACAACTAATTCACCATTTTTGGAATCTGGCAGCACCCAACCGTCAAAAAACCTCCAGGAGTCTCTGAACTTTCTTTTTGATCCAACCTTTGGCTTTGAGGTACTAGCTTCTGTGGCTTCATTACTTTCTTCTATCTCAGGCAAAAGCTCATCGTTCCCTTTGAAAGTAGATGACATTTCTCCAAATAACTCTGCAAACATTTGATTGCGTGCATCTTGCTCAGATTTTTGCACCTCGGAAGGGACTAGAGGTGAGCGTGCTAAAATGCAGCTCTTCAAATTCAATTGTTTAAAAGTTCCTGTTGACAAGATTCTACATAAATATGCAAACACAAAAAAACGATAGACAAGACACAAGAGGCAGCAGGCTGGTCAAAGTTAAAGCATGATTACCTTTGCTTCCAGCCATATCTTCTTATGCAGATATCTTCTCACGCAAAACATGAATCTTTCAAAGAACCATAAGAGGGTCAGCTGCACATTTTGTGATAAAAAACTTAGTTTTTTGATCTTATCAATATTTCATGCAAGCATTTAATTATGCTTCTTTAGGATTTATACCCATATATTAGTCAGCCAAGAAATACATCATCTATTCATGATAGAAATTAACTCGACATGTTAATTAGTAGGATTTCTTCTTTTGATCAGCATTATATTCAAGAAGTTTATGGTCAGTATCTGATTGACTTGGCTCATGACACCATCTCGTTATTTATAACGGGATGGCATAAGTGGCCCAGGTATGAAGCACACACGTGTTTCAGTGGGGGGAGGGCATAGCACTCTGGACTATGTACTTGGATCTAAGGAGACCACACATCTTCCAGAATCTAACCATAGTAGTAACCACAGCACTCGATAGGACTAGACCATACATACCTATCACTATCATAAGCTTCTTCAGCTCACATGGTATCCTTTGAGCCTACCCTCACCATCCACTTCACCATAGACCTGGCAGACATATATGAGCACCATGTAAGATAGTATGTCAAATCAGTGTGAGCCGTGTTGATGCCAGATCACCAGAAGTATCTATATACATTCAGTAGGAAAGATAGTATATCTTGCAGGAGGTTATGAATGTATGCACACATGTTCTAGTACCTCCCAGGATGTGCAGTAGCTCTCTCTCTCTCTCTCTCTCTCTCTCTCTCTCTCTCTCTCTCTCTCTCTCTCTCTCTCTCTCTCTCTCGCAGAAAAGATCATATCTTATATATACCCTAAGTATACAGATCTCCATGAGTGCTGGATCCGGCCTGCTCATGCAGTATACAAACTGTCAGACATGAATGTGGACTCTAGGTCTCTGATTGTGTGTCGATCATGGTGCAAAATGTGATGAGTCGAAGATGAACCATCTCGACGGAGAGTACTCCCATCTGATATGCCCACCTAAGGGATCCCCTCTCTCTCTCTCTCTCTCTCTCTCTCTCTCTCTCACACACACACACACACACACACACACACAAGGCATACAACTAGAATCTCCCTTGCTTCAGCACACTTCATAAGCTGGGAACCACCCCCATAACACAAAGTTTGATTAAGAAGTCCCATCGCTTTATTGCTCAGCAATGGAAGGGAACACTTATTTAGTTACCTCCTTCCGAAGACAAAACCCGAAGAGAGTATGTGAGGCAAAGACAAAAGGGCATTCATCAAATGTAGACTTTCAGTGATGGAACCTTTCTAGCAATGGTATTGTAAAGGTGCACCTAGTGTAAGAAAAATCACTGTCAAATTGCCCCTCCTTTCATTCTCTTACATCTTGGTGCCAATTCTTGGGAGCAATCACTGCAAATATAGAGTAAGGAGGAGATATGGATTCTGATCTCCACATCTGCAACACGTTTCCTTCTATTCTCTTTCGTTTATTTGCAGGGCCCTGAAATTCAATTGAGAGAGAGAGAGAGAGAGCTCTCTACTTTTTATAGCTTCTCTTCAATTCTTTCTTTGAGCCACATACACAAGAATACCCATCTTCTCAGAGCTCATGCAATCGTCCTCTGGGATGCTCAACCTCCCTCTGCTCCCATGGAAGCTTAAAGCTTACTTGCAATCAAGTTAAATGAATTTCCTCAGTAGCACAAACCTGAAGAGAATTTTGAAGCACAAGTATAGATTTTGAAAATTCTCCTATGGGTCCAAACTACGGAAAGAGCGGTCCGATAGTAGACCTGCACATATCCAACACACACGCACACCACGACATGAGAGAGAGAGAGAGAGAGAGAGAGAGAGAGAGAGAGAGAGAGAGAGAGACTTCCTGATGTGCTGGTTGATCTCTATGGCATGGATATAATGATGGGTAAGGATTGGTACAGTTTGCAAGAGCTCAAATAGCAATGCATCCTCCATGTGGCCCTGTGAGACTTCTCACTAAGGAATAGCAGTTGTTGGTCTACCAGAGAGAGAGAGAGAGAGAGAGAGAGAGAGAGAGAGAGAGAGAGAGAGAGAGAGAGTCAGAGACTGCATAGCTGATCTGATGTGAGTGTGGAATCTGGGAATCGAATGTAGATAGGATATATTATAATAATGGCGATGTACTCATGATCCGCCTTTGTGAGCTTCCCTAGCCTCCTCTTAACTGCTCGAACTTCCATATCATTCACCACACTGTTGTTGAATGCCCAAAATGGTGCCCCAAAAGGAATGATTGTGTGGAGAAAAATTTGAAACAGGGTGCCTTGAAGTCTAAAGTGAAAAAAAATGTTTACAGGTTTGAAGTCACCCCAAGAAAAAGCCATGCCCCACTTAGCATTCACAAAGAGAGCGACGATGGACGCTATAGCGACTAATGTTTATTGGCAAAGACCTCAAACATGGCATCTGTGACATGATGAGATGATTAATTGGGGAAATCTTCCATTGCTTGTGCTTCTGCCACATGGCAATGGAGGGATGTGTCCTACAAATAGAGAAGAGAAGAGATGTATATAGAGATAGAGTTATAGAGAAGAGATGTAAAAACCCCAAAAACGTTCAAAATGCCTTGCAAGAATCAACCCAGCTGATCAATAAGACCAAGACCAAGGACACTCCAGAAAGTTCTTGTGAATTAAATCAATTGGGGTAAAAGAGGGGCAGTAAAGAGGGAGAAAATTTAATAAATTTGCAGCCTTTACATGTGTGAACAGTGAAAGAACACATTGCACTTTACTCTCTGAACTCTCTTGTGAATGATGTTCACTCTAGTAATTACACAGGCAGAAGAGAGGCTAGTAGCGCCGCCCAAGTTGCCTCGCTGCCTCAACACACCTACTGCAGCAGAGCCCTTTGCGGTGGTGGTCGTCAGGCTGGGCTTGGTGTACTCTGTCATGGCTTGCCACCTCTCTCTTGTGCTCAACTCTTCCATGTTAGCAATCGGGCCAGCCGTCGATCCAGAGTCTACGGCAGCTTACATCGGGCCCTTTGCATCACACTACGTCTAGGTCTATCTGGCATGTATTTCAGACCCAGACCCCATGTGGGCTGCACTGGCCGCTCGCTCCATGCTTTGCTACTCTGCTCTTGAGCAGGCGTCTGGCATCCGCTTCCATCACCCTGTGGGCTCATTGTGTGTTGCACCCTTGTCCAACCCTACCCTACACTAATCCTTTGAAGTTGCAAGTAGCAGGGTGCAGTGCAAGAGATGATAGAGAGTAGTCAAGCTCTGAAGGCCCAATTCCCCTGTTTTCATTTCCAGAAATGGGCTGCCGGTATCATAGAACACGGTGGAGCATGGTCAGTGCCCAGTTCACCATGGTACAATGCAATGGTACTTGTATTGTGCGCGAAGAAAGAATTGTGCCCATATTTGGCTCGTCCAATGGTGTCAAACTTGTGATGGACAAAGTTAACACTTTCTGGGCGAAAATGCTTTAGTCTTCATATGCTCGTCCAATGGTGTCAAACTTGTGATGGACAAAGTTAACACTTTCTGGGCGAAAATGCTTTAGTCTGCATACGCTCCCATAATCCATTCAAGCTTCTTGCTACCTGACTCCAAGAATAGAATGTTGGATCTGACAACGCTTGCCCAAATGGTTGTGATGGCAGAGGTAGATGCAAAGGAGGCGGAGCGATTGGGCAACATGCCCACATGCATATGGCACATCCCTAAGAACCCCCACCTGAATTGGGTATATGCGTGCCCCCTATCAAGTATCTAGATAGAAGGCTGGCATTGAAAGTGGGTGGCACTACGTGGCAAGCTGTAGGATTTGGGTATAGTGAGGCAAAGTTGAGTACCTAGTTCTGAGGTGATGGTGATGCAGTAGAAAGAGATGCACTCTGGAAGAGGTTTTACTTAGGGAGCTCATGTCAAGGTTGGCCGCTACACCCGCTCACCCTCTCTTGCAAGCCTTGTGCATTCTCCTTCATAGCACATGGCTATCCCTATTTTGATGTTGCGGATGGCAAACGACCTCCCATGGCAGCTAGTGTGTTTGTGGCAGCAGGGGGATGTAGTGCTGCTGCCAAATCATCATATGAGATCCGTCGAATGGCAGCAATGCTGGTGCTTTTTGTAGCAAGTGCCATGGGAGGTCGTTTGCCATCCGCTACACCCGCTCACCCTCTCTTGCAAGCCTTGTGCATTCTCCTTCATAGCGCATGGCTATCCCTATTTTGATGTTGCGGATGGCAAACGACCTCCCATGGAGCTAGTGTGTTTGTGGCAGCAGGGGGATGTAGTGCTGCTGCCAAATCATCATATGAGATCCGTCGAATGGCAGCAATGCTGGTGCTTTTTGTAGCAAGTGCTGCTCTAATACCCCTCACTCTTTCGAGCCATCTTCAAGGCCAAGGCCAAGGCCTCAAAGTAATATTCACATATGGGTCCTACTACATCCTTTCAACCCTTGACAGCGCTATTAATTGAAAGCTACAATCCCTCCTTTCAACCCTTGGCAGAGCTATTAATTAAAAGCTGGCAGAGGCAGCCTTTTTAAAAATTAAAATTTTGAAACTATTTGTTTTTATGAAATATAAAAGTCAATGTTAAAAGTTAAAAGGGGCTAAAAGAACACACGTTTCATTTTAACATCGCTTGTGCTTCTGCTACATGGCTGTCTCCTTAATGTATAGCTTCATCAAGAGCATACTTTAGGTTCTTATCTATTCAAGCTCAAATGATGGCATTGTAAACCACCATGAGTAAGACCTACGAGCACTTGGATGGTCATCATAAACACCTTTGTAAGCAGTAACTAGAGCTAGCATTGACATCATAGTAGCCAAGGATATTTTGTTGAGGGAGGGTGTTAAAAATACACCAAAATACCATGTGACATTGGGGATATGGGCCTCGGGTCATTAGGTTTATAGCTAACTTCTTAGTTAGAGTCAAAAGATAGGGTTTGATGCCTATAAAAGGGTTCTGTATTTGGTGGTTTATTCATACAATCACCTTGTGTTGTGCCCAACTTGCTCTCTCTTACTTGCTCAAGTTCTCTCTTCTTCTTCCTCCTCAACCATGGAGAGATTTCATCCTCCATAGCTCCATGGTTGAACCTATGATTGCCAACATTCAAGACATGCCAGAATCAAAGTGTATGGTGGACACACCACATGTGGATGCTCAGCAAATGGATGAGTGGTTTGGTTGTAGTTCGAGTCTGGCAGGTTGCCCAGAGGAAGGGTTGGAAGCCAGTAATGTGGGTGGCAGATTGGATGACCGTGAGGTGGAAGTTGATGATGAGATGTTTGTTATTTCGGTGTTTGACTATGAGTGGGAGTCAGATGTGACAGAGGGGAGTAGAGGTGAGGGATGGATGTTTCCCTCACAAGGTTATGTGAGCTGGTATGGAGGAGGAAGTGCAATAGTGGGAGGTAATGAGGCCATAATCATACTTAGATCCTCAAATCTCCTCAAGCATATACTCTATTTTTTCTAAAACACCACACTTGTCATGCATGTCATGCTAGCACACTTACCATATAGTACCATAAGCTTGTAGGACCTCATGTCATATGACCCCTACTACACAAATGGTGCAAGACCACTAATAATTCACTACTATGGCCAACAATCAACTGTATGTAATGTCCTCATTGGTTAAAGCCTAGTAAAGCTTAGTGGGGTTCCCTCTTGTACTACTTATGTCATGCTACTTTTGATGGTGTTTATAGATAAAATCAAAGGTAATATGTAGAGTGCTCCAACAAGAAATAATAGCCAATACCTCCCTATTTATTTTCTTTTTGTTAAATATGATGCTTGATATGCAATGTGCATACCAATGTTAAAAAAGAAAGCAAAACATAAGGTTGATAGGGACTTACCATTACTATGTTTCAGAAATTAAAAAAGCAAACACACTGTAATGTTAATGGTATGTTTCAAAAATAAAGAAAGCAAAATATTGACAAGGATGGACATAGCTATGTTTCAAAAAGAAAAAAAGCAAACACGTTACACACTGTTGTTTTGACAGGCAAACATCACATAAGCTTTTGAATAAGAATTAGAATTTAGGAGAAATAAGAGCAATGTACCTAGCAAGGTCGAGACTTGAGGGCGCCTGGCAAAGGTGCACATGTTGAGACTCGAGACGGAGGTGGACTCTGGGTAGATCGTAGAATATAGGAGGGTGAGGGTTGAGGTCATGCGCAGCTTGCAGAGAAATAGAGGGAAAGAGATCTCAAGCTTGATGGCGCTCTTTTACGAAAGTGAGGGTTTTCAAATTGCATAATGCATTCGTTTCACAAAGATGAAGTTAAATTAGTGAATTCAAACTTCAAAGCCAAATTATATTGGCCTGCCCGGCTAGAAGTTCCATATATATATATATATATATATATATATATATATATATAAACCCTAATGGTAATTATTTCAAAAATATAAGTTACCAAATGGTAACTTATTTGAAACATTGAGTTACCATTATGTAACTCGATCCCCAAGCCAAGTTACCAAATGGTAACCCCAATTGGAGCTCGGGTTACAATTGGTAACTTTTTTGGCCTTTGGTTACAAGGTGGTTACCAAATTTATGCAGTGATGGTTGTCCTTTGTCACCATCCACATATAATTAAATTACCTTGGACTTCAAATATTACAAAAATTGAAGGCCTTAAAGGTACCTTGGGCTTCACTCTGCTTTCATGTGAAACATATTATTCATCAAAATTCACTTAAGGTGACCTTCTTTACAAATTGAATTATTGAGGCACAACCTTTGGGAGGCATCTTCTCCAAGACTTGTTTACCTACCTGCACCATCACAAACTGAATTATAGGTAATATTATATATATATATATATATATCTATTTTCACAAACTGAATTATTGAAGGTAGGCTTCTTGTGAAGCTTTAGAAACTGAAAGGAAATGATACCCTTTGAAGTCTTCAAATTTCATCACTACATCTGACATAGGAGTATGCAGTATGTACATCTTTTGCCATATTCATGGAACCTGGCATGCACGATTGCACTTCAACTTGCATCTCTTTATGTCACGCCAACTTTCAACCTATCTTTTTCTCTTCATAGTCCAAGAAATGTTTTAACATGTATAGCATTGATGATCATGCTTGAGACCAAGATAAAATTAAAGTGATGTGGGCCAACAATAATGCCTCAAAGGACTCTTGCTCAAATGTGTACAAAAGGAATGTGGTTTTACAACACTTTTGCCTTTCATTTAAATAGAAGTATGTGTGAAAGGAAATGTAGTTTATAACACTTTTACCTATCATTTAAATAGAAGTATGTGTGTGAGAAATGTGGTTTATAACACTTTCACCTTTCACCTTTCACCTTTCATTCAAATAAAACCCACAAATTCTACAACTAAGGTTCAAAGTTTAAGGATAAAAAATATGCAATTATAATTTACTCATTACTTTAGTGCATTCCAAGATCCAAATCTAAAAAAGATTTCATCCAAGTGAGATCCAAGTAAACACTTTTAAAATTCAAACAAAAATGAGACATAATGATCAAGGAGAGCCTATAATGCCTTGCTTTATAAATTACAACTTCTGGCACATAAAAGGTAGGCTTCGAGAAGACAAGCTCAGCTTAGCCTAGAATTTTCTCGATTTGAGAAGGCCAAAGAATATCTCTTCACAAGTTGAACAAAGGTTTATTATAATTAGACTAGAGTCTGAAGAAAATTCCATGTGAATAATTTACAATTCCTCTTTATCCATGGTGAAATACATTAATGTAAGTCTTTGTAAAAATATTTTCTCAAACACTGTCATAGACTTACTTTAACATTATGCCTTTCTTGTTTCTTTCCTTTATCATGTAGTAGGATGTGACATTTTATCTACTCCCAAAAGCATGCATCCTTTGCCACCATTCACGTTCATGGAACTTGGCATGCATGATTACACTACAACTTGTAGCTCTTCACATCACGACAACTTCCTATCTCACTTTAAATCTCCAAAGTCTAAGCCATAAAAAATAATGCATTAATGATTCCTAAAGGAACTCTTACTCAATGCTAGAAAAAAACCATCCTTTAGGGTTTTTTTCATGGCTGAATTTTGAAGAAACAAGTTGAAGTTTATATTTATTTTAATTTAAGAGACTGAGAATTTTAGTTATAAAACAAGCTGATGTGTAGATTTGAAAAAAAAAATATCCTTATTTTAACTGACTAAGAAAAATATTTTTTTCTGCTCTTGGTCAAATGCTGGAAAGGAATGATATTTATAGGAGTTTCACCTTTTATTTAAACAAAAAACCACAATCCTTATTAAAAGAAAAGGTTACAAGTTAGAGGATTTAAAAGAATGCAGAGTTATAATTTTCCACATTTACTTGCTGCTTTAGCACATTGCACGCTACAAGCTCTAGCAATGCTTTTATTTAAGATAACGTGTTAATTTTTTTGTTTAAAAATATGATATAATACTAAGGAGAGATTATTGCCAATTACAACTGGCTTGTAGAGGTTTAAACCTTGGGGAAAGATACGTCATCTTAGCCTAGAATTTTTTGGATTTGGGAAGGATGCAAAAAAATCCCTCAAAACTTCAAAGTTTTATTATAATAAAATACGAGCATTCAAAAATTACAAATTTCTCTTCAATACATGGTGAAAAAGATTGATATACATAAAGCTCCATTTTAAAAAATAAAATCAAACACTCTCATAGAACTACAACATCATGCTTTTTTGTCTCTTTCCTTTATATTAAATTTTACTTACTCCAAGGAGCATATATCCTTTGACACCATCAATATATATGGAACATGGAAAGCATGATTACACTACAAGTTGTGGCTCTTTATGTCATGCTAAATTCTCACATGCCTTTCAATCTCCAAAGTCCATGTCCATGAAGAAAAACAATGCATTTGTGTAAGATACATTCTAACACCAAATCACTGGCATTGATAATCATGGTTTTGAGACAAAAAATAAAGTATACATCACATTGATGTGCAGCCAACCATGAGGCCTCAAGGATATCTCAATGTGTGAAAGGAATTTGGTTTAGAAGGGTTCATTCCTCATTTTAGAGAGAACCCATAAATTGTAAAACAATGATTCAAATCTTAAGGAATTGGAAGAAGCAATTACAAATTCCCACATTTACCCACTACTTTAGTCTAATCCATGCTCCATGATTGGGGAAGTCTTTCGTCCTTGAGCAAATGTTTTAAAAATAGTCAACAAAAATGGCATATGAAGGAGAGACGATTCATTTACAATTCGCAGCTAGTTCATAAAGCATATCATTGCATTTTCTACAACCACTCAATTCCTTTTTAAGAATCTCATAACTGCCTTTCATCTGACATTTTTTCAAGGTGAGGTGCCTATTTTTCAAAAACCATCATGCTCCAACAACTATTATTTATTTCACCCCCACCTAACAAATGTTTTTTTCATATCAAATACAAGGGAAGCCTATTGTTGACCAGTTTCTTTACAAATCAAAACTTACTCACCATAGGGTAGGCTCAGTAGAAGGCTCCACATTTACCTTAGAATTTGTTCAACTTGAGGAGGATAAAAAATATAATTTGATAAGAAATTTGTTTAAAATGTAACAAACATCTTTATTCAAAAATCAAAATTTCCTCTTCAATCCATGGTGAAAAGGATGTAAGGATCATAAAAGTAAATTTTCAAATGCTGTCATAGATTTACAACTATATTATGTTTAATTTGCTTCTTTCCTTTATTGTTGTACATTGTAACATTTTACCTACTCCAACAAGGAGGAGCATACATCTTTTGCCACCATCCATATTCATGAAACCTAGCATGCATGATTACACTACAAGTTGTAGCTCTTTATGTCACAGTAACTTCCTTCTTCCTACCATTAAATCTCTATAGTCAAATTTCTTGAAGAAAAAAATGCACAAGGGTAAGAATCTTCCTAACAAAAAATCATTGCCACCGATGATCATGGTCAAGACCAAGAATAAAGTAGAAGTCACATTGATGTGGGCCAATAATGATGTCTCAAGAAACTCTTGCTCAATGTTGCATGAAATGAATATAATTTGTAACAACAAGTTCATCTTTCATTTGAATAACAACCCACAACTTCTAAATAAAGACTCATAGATTGAGGATTATAAATAATTCAATTATTTATAATTTTGTACATTTACCTACTATACTTTAGTGCATTCCACTCTCCAATCACCAATAATAATTTCATCCAAGAAAATGTGTTTTTCTATTCCAAACGAAAATGTTATATGATGTTTAAGGAGAGATTTGCCACTTCTTTTACAAGTTGCATCTGGTTCAAAGAGCCGCTTAGAGAAAAATAGGAGATCATTAATTTAGAGTGGAATTTGTTTAATTTGAGAAGATTAAGAAATTTTTATCATAAAATAAAGTCAGTGTGTGAGGAAAATCTTGTTCAAAGTGGTTCTTTTTTTTTCAATACATGAGGAAATGTATTGAGGTGAGGCTCTCAAACACTATCATATACTTATACAACATTATGATTTTGTTGTTACATTTACCATGCAAGACATAACATTTTTCCTACTCCAAGGAGCATAGGTCCTTTACCACCATCCATATTCATAAAATATAGCATGCATAATTGCACTACAGCTTGTAGCTCTTTATATCATGCTAACTATGTACAAGATCCATTTCTTTAATAAATGCAAGAGTTCTAAAAACATCACAAAATTAAGCTAAGAAAGGATTTTTATAAGTTTGTTAAAGTAGCATGTTGCGCACGACAATGCTAGATCTCTAGATTACAGTTAAAAAAATTAGCTTGTGCCACAAGCAAAACTTACTTTATCTTTAGCACAACACCTCAAGCTTCATCTTAAGCTTATGTTGAAACCAAGGTGAGATCATAGAATTTGAATGTTTTCTCCTTTTGATGCCTTTGTGAAAATCCTTTATGAAAATTTATCCATGCTGATCTTCCATCTTTGTAAGATTCAAGTTGATGATGCTATCCAAAAATTTATCCATTTTGGTCTTCCATCTTTGCAAGATTTAAGTTGATGATGTTGTCCCAAAAAAATCCTTAGTAATGTACTTCCACATGTTTTAAAGGCTTAAAATAAGCTGCTTTGATTATCTTGTCATGATTACAATATTCAAAGATGACTTCTTAAAGGCTTAAATATGGTACTTCAATTTGCTTGTGGGTGGTAGCAAGATAACGGACACCACTTTTTACAATTGGGTGCTCTGAAGGTAGCTTGAAAACAGCGGCATTTCCAAAACTTAAAGGTCCAATCTCTTATGGTTATGTTTGGAATTTTTTGACATGGTACTTGGGGCACATCATACATATAGTGGGTGCTCAAAGGGCACCCTTGATTAGAATTTAGGGCATGTTTCATTGCATGAAAGTTTTGGTGTTTGCATTATCCAACTTCCTTGACCGTAGTATATGTCATAAACTTGAGGGGTTCACCTAAAAATATGTAAGTATAACACATGAGTTCAAATGAAGGAGTTTTTTAATTTAAAATTTAAGGTAGATTTATAAAAATACATTTACAGAAAGGGTTTTTTAATCGATTTCAAAAAAACACATAAGTCTATAAAGAAAGAGGGGTCATTTTATTCATGAAAAATTCATAGGTACGAGGGGTTTTTTAAATACCCCTTGAATGCATAGGGTTTCTTAGTAGTACACCCCCTCGAGGTCATACATAAAATGCTTAGTACTTCTGCAACCAAACTCCAATGATCATCCCAATTTGTACATGAAAAGAACACATTGCATAGCACTTAACTTGATTCATTGGGATTTGTTTTAGGTGTATATCTATTTTTTAAAGGTATTTTTTATCCATTTAATTTAGTAAAATAACATGTGATTTTCTATTCAAGATCTTGACAAATGTGAAGCTCATCATCATTGAAGATCCAAAAGTGACAAGGTGGAAAAATATGTTTAGAACGTGGCCATATAATCAACTTACAAATTTAATAGTTAAATTTCTTCTGATCTTTTGTAGAAAATTCACTTAGTCTAGAGCACTTGTAAAAGTTTAACATGACCCTCATTGTACTCTAATTTTTTATGGATCAAAGTAGTTTTCATGATGAATTTAATTATAAAAACATTTAAGTGAATTTGAATATTTTCCATCCATCTTAATTAAAATTTTCCTCTTTATTTGTCCAAAGTCTAAAATAAAGGCTATCTATTAGGGTTGGTGTTTCACTAAACCTGGAGAGTATGCCATTTATCAAGCAATTGAGCTATGATTATATAGTCTTAATCTTATATGTACATGCCTCATCAAATGGAGGAGAGGCCACATAAGCATCATGCCATCTCATCATGCCACCTCAACAAGGTCAATAAGGTTGACTCCCTAAAGCCTATATGGTATGCCACATCATATGCATACATGTCATTGCCACATAATGAAGAATGATCATGCCATCTTGCCACCTCAACACAATCATCTAAGTTGACTACCTCTTGCTTACATTGCATGCCACATTAGATACATGCATGGAATTACCACCTCATCTTTGAGCATGAGGAATGCCCACATGGAGGCTCCATGCTATAGATTTTTGCCATGTGGCAAATTGCTTGCCACCTCACCACCATCATTTTCTTGGTTTTTTTGTTTTAAAAAAATCCTTATAAAATCTTATTTTCTAAAATAAATATATGTAAAAAAATTATTTAATAAATATTATTTATTTAAAGTAAACAAATATATTTTTAATTTAATAAATTATTATTATCTTAAAAAGATTAGTTAAAATAACAAAATTCTAGATATGATCCATAATCTAGTTTCAACTAATGAAATGGCTTAGTATATATAGCCTAATTTTTTGAGTCACTCCCATTCTTGGAGCTTCACCGATTTTGGAGTTGTCTCTATTCCAAGCATATGTTAATCTTGTTCTAGTATTACTTTAATCTAAAACTATATTCAAATTTAAGCTTAATCTCTTAGGAGTAGAAAAAGTAACATATAACGGGATCCCCCAATCCACCTTATTTATTAGGAGCAAGTAAGGGTTAGCATGGAGGATCGGAGGAGAAGAGATCGTGAGTGCAAAGTAAGGGCTCAGGCATTGCAATGCATGGAGGGTTTACTTGATGAGGTGTCTGTTGCTTGCAAATGAAGATCAATACCAGGATGCAACAAAAACGATACTTAGGGCTCTTGAAAAGAGTTCCACTTTGTAGATGAATGTGGGAGAGGGTTTGATAATAATCCCACATGGGGACTTATGGGAGTCCTAGAATTTTTGTATAAAAGGTGGCTCATTTGAGAGCTTAGACACACTTTGGGCTTAGTTCATGCAAGAGCTCCTTTGAGAGACCTACTCTCCCTCTTCTCCATAGAGGTGAAGACTCTTCTCTCACCCCATCTACATCTTTGTATGAGATAAATCTCTTCATTGAATCATTAGCAATGTCATGAGTCTTTCTCATCCTCTTCTCTAATCATTTTACTCTTATGCATGCTTTTAGTATTTCATTTTTGAGTACATGGATTGATTTGAAGCTATCATGGAAGCTTGATGCTTGAATGTATGCATGCTTGTAGGAAGATAGGAGTGGAGTGAGGTCTTTCTCTTTGCTTGAGTGCATAGTGATTGTATTCCTCTTGCTTGTATTTGTGAATGAATGGGTGTGTAGGAATGAGGACAAGTTGAGCTTGTGTGTATGCTTAGTCTAGTGTCAAGTGATGGTAGCCATGAGCATTCTCTCCATTTGTGGATAAGCTCTTGTGCACCGGTACGGGTCGAATCCCTAGCTCCGAAAGGGATGCAAATCCCATTGGAGTGAGCTTAGTGTGGATCGTACTCCTCTTACTACAAGAGAGAGAGTTTTCCGTCTCTCCATTGGCGCCGCTGCCGGGGAGAAGACTCAAATCCGGTTGAGAGTGTGTGGAAACCACCACTATTTCCTCTTTTGGTTGCAAAACCATTGAGTGATTAGGTTAAGTTTGGGTGTGTGATCCCGGTGTGAGTGGATAAGGTAAACCATTGAGCGGTTGAGGTTTCTCCCGCATTGTTTTTTTTATGTTTTATTGTTTATTGCTTTTCAAGTACCGTTCATTATGCTTACCTTCATTGTTTTTTGTCATTTCATTCTTTCATGCTCTTCGTTAACACGTGATTAGTAAAAAAAGAAAAAAGAAAAGAGGTGCGTTGCTAAGCTCTTCCATAGCTTATGCAAGCCCCATAGACTCCCAAGCAAGAAGTCCGCTTAAGGATGAGAGGGGAGAGGGAAAGAGAAGGGAGATAGGAAGTGTTGGAGGCGACCTTTCTTTTGTTGTTTTGTTGTGTTGTTATCGTGTGGGGAGGCATCTCCATAATCGCAGCAAAGAAAAATAAATAGATATAGATATATATATATATATATATATCTATTTATTCACATATATATACATTGGAGAGGCTGTGGGCGGCCAGTTGGAGTGGGCGGCCGGCTTATAGTGAAGGCTTGTGGGAGCTAGAACATTGGAGGCTACTTTTATATATATATATATATATATAAAAGTATATACATACACTGTTGGAGGAGGCGTAGCAAGAAAATATATATATTTATATATATATTTATATATGCGTTGAATCGTGAAAGCCAGCTGAAAGCGAGGAGCAGAGGTCGTTTTAAATATATATATATATATATATATATATATATATATATTTTTTATATGTTGACATGAAGAACCTGCAGAACCGTTGTGGAGGGGGGTGCTGCATCGAGCGCCGTAGTGGGGAGCGTCTGCAACAACTGAGGCTGACCGTGTGGAGTTGAGCAAGGCGGCTGGCTTGGGAGTAGCGTTCTAGAGCTCCCAACATTGCAGCAGAGGTGGTGGCGACAGAAGAGCAGAGGCGGCGAAGGCCACCAGGCGGCTGCACAGCTGAGAAGCAAAGTGTGTGAAGAAGCTGGCGGGGGACCACCAGAGCCGAGCCCGCCGAAGAGAAGCAGCAAACGTGAAAGTGGCCGAAGGTAGAGCGGGTGAGGTGAGGGCGCCTGGTTGAGAAGGAAGCTGCGCCCCCGCAGAGCAGAGAGGTGGCTGAGGCGAAGCGGACGTGAAGGTGTCGGCAGAGCAATAGGAGTGGAGTGAGGTCTTTCTCTTTGCTTGAGTGCATAGTGATTGTATTCCTCTTGCTTGTATTTGTGAATGAAGGGGTGTGTAGGAATGAGGACAAGTTGAGCTTGTGTGTATGCTTAGTCTAGTGTCAAGTGATGGTAGCCATGAGCATTCTCTCCATTTATGGATAAGCTCTTGTGCACCGGTACGGGTCGAATCCCTAGCTCCGACAGGGATGCAAATCCCATTGGATTGAGCTACATGTGGATCGTGCTACTCTTACTACAAGTGAGAGAGTTTTCCGTCTCTCCAGTGTCATCTTCTCCACCCATCCATTTTCCATCTCTTCCCAATGATCCCACTCCACCCCCTTCTCCTCATTTTCCCACAATTCTTTCTCCACACTATTTTAAGCCCTTCTCCTCATTTTCCCACAATTCTTTCTCCACACTATTTTAAGCCCTTTGCCACTCCTCCCTTGCATGCTGCCCATGTAGTTGTTGCCACTCCACCCTCGAGCACAGCACCACCCACCAATCCACTATATGAGGTGGACACTCCTATCTTGGTTGCCTCTCCACCTTTTGGCATGCCCTCCAAGTTTGGCACTCTTCTCTTGGGTGTTGCTCATGAGCTGGCCGCTCCTCGATTTGGCACCTCCCCGTATTTAGGTACACCTTTGCCATTGCTTTCTTATGTTCCTCTTATTAGCTTTCCACTCCTCTACTTGGTGCCTCTCCACCCTAAGGTGTGGCCCTCAAGTTTGACTTACCTCTCTTGGGCGATACCCATGTGCTTGCCACTCCTCCATCTAGTGGGGGCCCATAAGTCCTCCTCAAAGTGGTGCCCATGCGCTTCCTTGCCGCACCTCACTTCGGTGATGGTGATGAGATTGTCGACCACCATGTGCTTTTTGCCACTCCACCCTCCTGTGTCACTCATAGGAAATCCCTTTCCAAGTCTGGTGAATGAAACCATTCCCATGTTATCTTTGACAAGTACTTTGTCGACCTAGATGTGGCATCACAATCTAGTGTGCTTATTAATGCATTGCTATGGCACTCACACATGGCATTGTTTACCATCGTTTCACGATTTGTAGCCTATATATAAGCAGGGTTGGTGTTGGTGTTGTGCTACAGAGCTTGAAGACAATCCTACAACACACCCAAGCATAAGATGCATTCAGATGGATTGGATGCAAGTTTTAGTGATTTTTACTAGCAGTGTCATACTAAGTATGCATCATGCCACTTCTCGCATACTTCAGATTCATCACATTGGGCATTTCAGGCAGGGTTTGTGAGGAGAAAAAGCTTAGAGAGTGGAGTTAATGGTTCTCTATAATGGGTTAGTAGTAGTGGTCGTGCACCTAGATGCATTCATTTATTAGACCTTGAGGAGGGTGATGATAGAGAGATTTTGGGAGGAGCACTAACTTACATCACCAGAGCAGAGGAAGGCATTACGGTTGATAGGGTTAGTCATGGAGGAGTACATATTGCATGGGGCTTTTTTTCTTGAGATGACACAGATAGAGTTATACATTGAGGTCATATTGCATGGGGCTTTGTTTCTTGAGATGACACAGACAGAGTTATACATTGAGTTCAGGTCTTCACACCACCTTGAGATCACGATCATCTAACATTCATTTGAGGCTTACAAGCCTAGGTTTGTGTGCTCTTGAGGTAATGTGACACGTCTTTGTAGATGCCACATTGGATTTCAAATTTTGTATGATGTCTTTCGTTGCTTGTCTAGGCATCGCGAGGGGGGGGTACTGATAGCCAGAGGGATTTTATTCACTTGCTATTATGTCAGAGGATGCCATCTACCATGGGATGGCTTGTGTCATGGGGACATGTACCTCGTGGTGGCCTAGCCATTTTGCACTTGTGCGAGGTAAATTCATTAGTGTTGATCGAGGTGGTGACATGGTGACCTTATGAGTATGTGTCACATGGGGAGTCAAGGAGATTATAGCTAGTGGGGTGCCATTCACCACATGTGGTGAGTTCTTGAGCACATTTACATCTTCTGTCTATGAGTATATATACCATGGTCATGTTCATGGTGCTAAGTGGCAGGATTGATAGTTTCATGTTATCCTTAAAAATTTTTCTATGGTGTAGTCTTTGTGGTTGACTTCATAGAGAACTACACGTTTGCACCACAATAGGAGATCTAGTGAGAGTACTACTTTTCTAACTAGGTAACTCTTGAGACATTTTCTCAACTCCAACCTCCACTCCTTGAAAATAAAACTCCACATCAGTTTTTCATTTTACCTGTAAGTTATAATAACATAAATGATAACTTTTAAGTTTGTAATAAAGCTTTAGTCAAAATTCTAAACAAGGACTATCATTGCTATAGGTTCCATTAGCTCATATGGATGGAGAGTGGTCGCAAACACATGGAGATATATGCAATCTAAATTTCCAGTAGACATATCAAAAAGAGTAGTTGTGAGTATTTTTTATCGACACATCAAAAAGAGTTGTAAAATATTCAAATATTTTCTTTAAACTTTTATATCCTAATATATACTAAGGTTTTGGTCATGATTGTTTGCAGTTCACAACTTCATTTTATATACACACATTTGGTGGGTGAGAGCAAAGGCAATCATATTAATGCTCAACAGCCGTGTGAATCTTTTTGTAGATCCAGATTCACCACCACCACAACGATCCAGATTCACCACCACCACAACCACCACCAAAACCAGCTATGATGGCAAAGAAGCCAACAAAAAGGAAAGGACCTATGATATCGCCATTGAAATTCGGGAAGAAGAAAATGACAGACACACAGAGAAAGGAAAGGAAAAACAAAAAAAAATCTAAGGAAAAAGCTACCAAGTCAAAGAAAACATTCAAGAAATCGAAGTCCAAGCCAAGCAAGGAAGGCAAAGAGGCCAAGGCTTCTATGGACATCGACCCTCCAAAGTAGATAGTTTTATGTTCTCATACATTGTAACCAACTAATTTGTATTGATACTACAATTGTAATAAATATATTGTTTCTCATTTTCCATTGGTCATCTTGTCTTAATAACGTTGAAAAACTATTTTACAAAATGAATCGACAAGATGAGAAAAATGGGTGCAAAATTATATCGTATTAAAAACTTCAAGATTACAGGGGGCAAACATTTCATGCAACAAAAAGTATTTTCGGACCTTCTTCTCGGCGGGCAGGCCCTTGAAGTTGGAACCCACTAAAGTGATGTTGAAATAGCTGTGCTATATCACATTAAAGTGGTGATAACCCACTAAAATAGCCAAAACTAGTGAAGTTAGTAAAAAGTGGATATGACACCCAATGTCATATTTATGGTTGAATGTCACATTTCTATTGGTTCAAAGCTTAATCCAAATACAGTACAAGTGATTAAAATGCAGCCCTTTTTACCATTTTTGGCCCTAATGTAATATACACCATGATGACCACCTAGTAATAGCCACATACAAGCACACAAGAATGAGAAATGTTGGATTCATAGACAACAACAATATAAAATATCTAGATTCCTAATGTGCCTATTATGTGTTTAGATGCCTTGGAAAATAACAAACCACATAAATTATTCAATCTAATACACATTGAATCTTAAACACAATCTCTTTTAAAATTAAAAACTTACAATTTGTCTTATCCATGCATACCAAGCATGTAATTCAAGAAAAATGTGTTTTTTTCGTAATATCAATTATAATTACACTCAATGGCTCCTACAAAATAGAGAAGAGAAAAAACAATTGATAGAGATGTATAAAAAGACATTAAACAAAGTAAAACATATTTAAAATAACATACTTACTTTTCTTCAAGGTACAATTACATATTGCACCTTTTCAATGTCACATCTCCTCAACCATTCTTCTAGCCTTGCAACATTGGTGCTTGTTTCTCTTATATAAAGAGAGACTATGGGATCTAGTAAAAAGATAGCAAAATAGGCCTCTGGGGGGTATAGTGGAGAAAAGAAGCCTATAAAAAACAAACAAGAGGATAAATTAGTCCTTTCTTCCAACAGCCATATGTTCTTTGCCCTTATCAGTCTTTATTTTATCTGCAACCCAAGTATCCCTATCATGGGTAACATCCTCATTCTTAATACATGTATCCTTAGGTTTTCTAGCTAGTGGGACATTTAAAATATTGAATGCCTTGGGGTCACTCAATGGTATAAGATGCAATAACTTCTCAAATTTGTATCTTATTAGCCCGCTATGCAACCAAACACTTTGAAGTGTCCAATGTCTGGCCTAAAACTTATAAGCCGCATCTCTGGCATACTTCCATGTATGGCTGCTGTGGGTGTCTTATTAAGTACATACACAGTGGTGGCACAACACGCTTCTGCCCAATAATAGTTTGGCATGCTCTTTTCATTGAGCATCGCCCTGGCCACATCACAAATGACTCTATTCTTTCTCTTAGTAACACCATTTTGCTGAGGTGTGTACCTGCAAGTCAACTGCCTTCTTATGCCATGCTTTCTCAAGAAATTCTCAAAAGCATGTGAGGTGTAATCACCACCTCCATCTGTCCTCAAACATTTTATCCAAGAGCCATATTTCTTCTCTGCAAAAGCTTTAAAGTCCATAAACTTTCACAACACTTCACTTTTCTCTCTGAGAAAGTAAATCCAAGTCATTTTGCTGAAATCATCAATGAATGTCACATAATACAAGCTGCCTTTAATGGATGGGTTTTGTGCAGGACCCCATACATCACTATGAACTATCTCAAGTGGCCTGCTACTCATGTTGCCTTCTTTAGGAAACGGCAACCTTTCTTGCTTTCCAAACTGGCAGGCATCACAAACATGCATATTCCCATCATACTTGAATCTAGGCAGCCACTAACAATGCCTCTTGCTGCCTGCATGTTCTTTAACCTTTGTATGTTCACATGTCCAATCCTTTTATGCCACATGTCAATGTCCTATACCACATTTTGGCTTTTAGAGAACATGGCTGATTTCAACTGAGGAATCCCAGCATCCAACTTAAATAACCTGCCTTCTTTCTTGCCTTTGGCAATGACTCTACATCCATTTTTGAAATCCTCAACGACGCAACCATGCTCGTTGAAACGAACTGTAAACCATGTTCCACCATTTGACCAACTGAGGCCAAACTTTTTGTAATAGAAGGAACATATAAGACATCTGCCATAGACTTTGTTTCACCATTGTGCATAACCAATGGTACACTTCTTCCAACATGTGTGATAGCATGTTGGGTATCATCTCCTATCTCCACATAGCCTTTCACATCCATAGGCTTCATATGCTCAAACCATTTGCCATGACAAGTCATATGGTTTGATGCTCTAGAGTCCATATACCAAGTGTCATCACTTTCACCATTTGTCATCATAAATCCCACAACATGTTTCATGGCAAACAAGTGATTTGCGCTGCCATCATTACTGCTTGATGAATAATTTCCACCACTTGCATAATTTCCACCATGTTGTGCATAATGTCCACCATGTTGTGCTCTACCCCCTCTCAAATCATTTTGTTTGCAGAAACAATCACGTGCCATATGACCAAATTTCCCATAGTAATGGCATTCCACATTTTGCATAGATGTTTGTTGGCCTTGCCAACGTCTTCTACCATAAGGATTACCTCTACCTCTCTGAGGTGTATATCCACGACCACCTCTAGCACTATATGTAGGCTGAAAATTCTATTGTGGTGACTTGTCTTGCCATCCACGACCATTACCATGGCCACGTGATGCAAATCTCTCCCTGCCTCTAAATCCCCTTTGTGAATAGAAAGCTTGATTTCTGCCATTATCATCATGGCTAGTAGATGCATCATGAAAAGAGTCACTGAGTTTGATTTCCTCAACAAGCAAGAGTGAAACCAACTCATCAAAATCTGGTAAACCTGTACTCCGAACCAAGATGGATGTATCAATAGACTTATACTTCTTGCCAAGACCATGCAAGGTAATGTCTACCAAATCATCATCAGGCATGGGAGCATTGATTGTTGCCAATGCATCTGCATACTTCTTTATCTCTTGTATATAATCATGGATGCTCCTTCCTTTCTGTTTCACATTATGAATCTGTTATCTCAACTGAGACTTGGAGCACTAGTGTCTGTAGTATCAAACAGCTTTACCAATGTATCCCATGCATCCTTGGGATTCTCAGCATCATGTATATGTATGAGTATGGCATCCGAGATACATATAGACAGGTAATGCAAAACTTTGTATGCTCTTTCTGACCATTGCTTATGAGCTACAACCTGTTGCTGTGTAGGTTGTCAAGGTAGTTCCAACTTTGGCTCCACACCTGTAACAAGGTTCCAAAAACCTTTTCCCTTCAGAAAGCTTTTGATCCTGTACTTCCATGCCTGGAAGTTCTTCCTATCCAATTTTTCACCCCAATTTTTACTGGGTTGTCTGACATATTTTCTCAATGCAAATGCACCTTCCGCCACACGTCCAAATCTATAAACGAGCCTTCCTCAGTTCAACCACACTCTAATAAGTGTTCCAAATACTCCAAGGTACTCAACAAACTTCACTTTTGATGTAGAAAATCAAACTGATTGCATCCAAAATGAACTGGCATACGCAGTCCAAGGTACCCTATTTTGGTGCGCTTTCCAAAGCTTTAAATTACAATTTAGTGGTTTAATCAAGTGTGGGTAACTTGCATTGACACCTAAACAAGCTCAATGTTGCATATCAACACCAACTAAGGTGCATACATACCAACTTTGTCAGATCCCCTTCTCTGTTTTGAGAAAAGCCAGTAAAACCAAAAAAGACCAGTAGTAAAATTGCTCTAATTCCTTTGATTCTTGTCCAAATTGAGAGACCATGCATTCATTAGCTTAGCATTGATGTCTACTAACTCCATGTAAAAGAAATTAGACCAATTGTTTAAGATGAGAGAGTAATTAGCCGATTAATCACCCTTTGTTTCACTAATCACAGTAGATAGCCTGTTTAATCAGCTCATTTCCAGCTCCATAATGCATAATTGCTTCAACCAATCATATAGCAACCTCATCAAGTATGTGTATCACACAATTTCTTTGCAAGTTTTGGGTTTAATCAATCACACCAGTAGAATTTAGCCTCCACTTATCAAAAATATGAGAACTTCTCTGTTTCTGCATATCTACCTACGCCTGAGCCTAGTTCCCAACACTCTTAGGCATGTACACTATCCATCAATTGAGTGATTTTTGCAAAAAACTGGTGTTAATTTCATCCACAATGAGTATCACTTCTCTGTTTTTGTGAAGGCTTCAAACCAGTGATTTTCCTCTCACATAAATGCATCAACTTGGCTCCAAATTCAATGTGAGATCCCTATTCCCACCGCGCAACGGTTTCGAGGTGCTAGCAGCGGAAGTAGCACTTCTTGCGCAGGGCAGGGTCCCACACTCGGGGCCTCATCCATGGATATCCGGACAAGAGACTAATCTGTCGGTTTTTCCAAAACCGAAACCGGAAAAACTTCCCTTACCCGGAAAGCACGGGCGATTCCACTAGGAAAACTTTTTACTCTAACGTAGTCAAGACCATTACTGATCACGTTGATCCGACTACACCTATAAAGATACTCGGTCGGATCAAGGATGAAACTTGCACTTGAATCATTGGGATCAACGCCATCAAGAGGCACAGCCGTTGATTCCTATCCATAGAACAATTACTATCCGGGATTTACTTTATCTATCGTAATAACAGAAATTGAGTCTCGATTTACGGATCCATCAGTCCAGCCCAACCCCATCCAGTCCCATGGGTTAGCCAACAGCCCAACCACTGTAGTGATGGGATCCAATTAGGAATTTGGTTAGGTTTTGTCCCAGGTACCAAGGAAAAGAGTTCCAAGGCCCCCTAGCCCCGGAAGTTTATGCAAACATAAAACTAGCCACACCACTTACACACCCAATATGAAATTGCCTTTTTCTTAGCATCAGCTAACTTTAAAACAATCCTTTAATGAAACCATTATGTGACTGATGACAATCCTCAAAGTCTCTGGTTGAATCCTTATTTCCAGTCATTCATTCATCGGTATACTTATGGCATCATTGGCAACCAGAACGCTCACCACCTGTTCACTCAGGGGCCTTTTCCATAGTTCCTAGCTCACAGTAACCGGCAATATATTCATATAACAGAATGGAATCTCCGCGGAAGATCAGCAAGATCAACCCACAGATCCATATAAAAGAGCCATGGACTCATCCGTTGAGGACCAGCAAGGTCAATCAACCAGATCCATGCCCGGTTTCAGAAAACAGCTCTTATTCCTTGTTCCAATATCTTCCACGACGCACGTGTGGGTATCTTCGATGACCCAGAGCCCGAGCACCGTATGGTCAGCACCCTCTAGGATCCTTCGCAGGTCACCTAGCGCTTCACTCATAGGCTGCTTCCTTGGTCCCTCATCCACCGTACCAGAAGCTCACCATTTAAATCGAACCGAGGCTGGTCAAGACCTCGGTCGACCTTGCTACGCGAGACGTCCTCCATTGACTCTCCGTCAGCAGTTGCAACTTTATCAGTTAGGTCTCCATGACCTTAATCCATAAGACGGTCAAAATGCTTTCCCAGCATTCTTGACATAAAACAGTCATTTACAAACAGTCACAAAATACAATTTCTATATCGAACTCCATCTTTCCATATTATACCTCCTCAACCCCTCCTCAATCCACATTACTTATTCCACATTCCATTCATATGTATTCATTCTCATCCCTTTACTCATATCGACGACACATTATTTCCCATACCCATTCACATTCATTATTCTTTATACTCATCCATGCATACATCCATTTTCACATCCTCATTCATACATCCACATCTACATGCATACATCCATATATACACATCCACATTCACATCCATACATCCACATCCACATCTACATTCACATCCATGCATCCACATCCACATTCATACATCCACATCTATATGCATACATCCATACATTCACATCCACATTCACATCCATACATCTACATCCATATCCACATTCACATCCATACATCCACATCCACATCTACATGCATACATCCTTACATACACATCCACATTCACATCCATACATCCACATCCACATCCACATTCACATCCATACATCCACATCCACATTCACATGCATACATCCATACATACACATCCACATTCACATCCATATATCCACATCCACATTCATACATCCACATCTACATGCATACATCCATACATACTCATCTATTTTCATATATCCACATCTACATGCACATTCATACATCCTCTTTCCTATATCCACATCTACATGCACATTCACATCCATACATCCACATTCATACATCCACATCCATACATCCACATCCACATTCATACATCCACATCTACATGTATACATCCATACACACACATCCACATTCACATCCATACATCCACATCCACATTCATACATCCACATCTACATGCATACATCCATACATACACATCCACATTCATATCCATACATTCACATCCATACATCCACATCCACATTCACATCCATACATCCACATCTACATGCATACATCCATACATACACATCCACATTCACATCCATACATCCACATCCACATCCACATTCACATCCATACATCCACATTCACATCCACATCTACATGTATACATCCATACATACCCATCCACATTCACATCCATATTCTCACCCTATCACAACCCATATACATCTTATCCCATCACATACACTTCTTACCTCATCCCATACACATCCTATCACTTCTTAACTCATCTTATCACATCCTAACTCATCTCATATGCATCTTATCACATCTTATCACTTCCCATATCTTTTATGCATACCTCTATGCATGAAATTCAATTATGCTAAAAGTAACACTTTTACAATAAAATAATCATCCTTTATGCATAAATCATATCTCTATGCATGAAATTCAATTATGCTAAAAGTAACACTTTTATAATAAAATATTCATCTTTTATGCATACCTCTATGCATGAAATTCAATTATGCTAAAAGTAACGCTTTTATAATAAAATATTCATCTTTTATGCATACCTCTATGCATGAAATTCAATTATGCTAAAAGTAACACTTTTATAATAAAATATTCATCTTTTATGCATACCTCTATGTATGAAATTCAATTATGCTAAAAGTAACACTTTTATAATAAAATATTCATCTTTTATGCATACCTCTATGCATGAAATTTAATTATGCTAAAAGTAACACTTTTATAATAAAATATTCATCTTTTATGCATACCTCTATACATGAAATTCAATTATGCTAAAAGTAACTCTTTTATAATAAAATATTCATCTTTTATGCATACCTCTATGCATATTATTCAATTATGCTAAAAGTAACTCTTTATAAAATATTCATCTTTTATGCATATCTCTATACATGAAATTCAATTATGCTAAAAGTAACACTTTTATAATAAAATATTCATCTTTTATGCATACCTCTATGCATGAAATTCAATTATGCTAAAAGTAACACTTTTATAATAAAATATTCATCTTTTATGCATACCTCTATTCATGAAATTCAATTATGCTAAAAGTAACTCTTTTATAATAAAATATTCATCTTTTATGCATACCTCTATGCATGAAATTCAATTATGCTAAAAGTAACACTTTTATAATAAAATATTCATCTTTTATGCATACCTCTATGCATGAAATTTAATTATGCTAAAAGTAACACTTTTATAATAAAATATTCATCTTTTATGCATACCTCTATGCATGAAATTCAATTATGCTAAAAGTAACTCTTTTATAATAAAATATTCATCTTTTATGCATACCTCTATGCATATTATTCAATTATGCTAAAAGTAACTCTTTATAAAATATTCATCTTTTATGCATACCTCTATACATGAAATTCAATTATGCTAAAAGTAACACTTTTATAATAAAATATTTATCTTTTATGCATACCTCTATGCATGAAATTTAATTATGCTAAAAGTAACTCTTTTATAATAAAATATTCATCTTTTATGCATACCTCTATGCATGAAATTCAATTATGCTAAAAGTAACACTTTTATAATAAAATATTCATCTTTTATGCATACCTCTATGCATGAAATTCAATTATGTTAAAAGTAACTCTTTTATAATAATAAAATATTCATCTTTTATGCATACCTCTATGCATGAAATTCAATTATGCTAAAAGTAACTCTTTTATAATAAAAAAGATGAATTTTCTTTTACTAATTTTTAAAAATTTCGCCATAACCTCCTTTGTATGGCTGACCATTTTTTAATTTTCTACGTCTTTAAAACTAATTAAAAGTACACCCATATTGAAATTATCCTAGAGTAAACATTTTTTTCCACTTAATTGAGATAAACATTATAAAAATTTGACATTAATCACTTAACCATTCACCTAGGATAGAGAATGGTTGGTTTTGTTAGAGAAGAGAGGGGAATGCCTTTTGTAATGAGGCCTAACATTATAGAGAAGACATAAAGCATAAAAACCATTTAAAAACCATTTAAAACCATAAAAATCCATAAAATAATTGAAAGAAAGAAGAATCACCAACTTACTAATGACTTTGATAGCTTTCCTTTGGCTTGATGGTTTGAGGGTTCAACTCTTGTGGCCAACCAATCTTGGGTTCAACTCTTGTGGCCAACCAATCTTTGGAAGAGGGAAATGTTAAAAACTAATGAATTATTAACAAATTCATAGTTCTTGGCTTGGGGGAGTAGAGTAACAATGCATTAGACATTGTTAAGTTTCAACAAAGGGGAAGGCCTCTATTTATAGAAAAAAGTGAGCTCCTAACCAAACAAACTGATTCTAGAATTTTTCAACTCAATTTGGTCAATTTTTGACCATTTTTAGGTCAGTTGAGCTAACTTTTTGAAACTAGACTTGAATTAGGAGAGAGGAGAGATGAAATACCTCAATTTTTATGAGTTTATAACTCATTCAAGCATGTGAAATATGCACCTCCTTTAATGGACTCCCCTTCCTTACATATGTGTCAAAATGGAATCATTATATCCAAAATATCTCATATTTTTAATATTGCTCATAGTTTTTTACTAATAAACCTTGTACATTTTCAACTCTTCATCTTATGTGAGCATTTACTCATTTTTGGATACCCAAAATATCTCATATTTTTTATATCTCATAGTTTCTTAATAATAAACCTTGTACATAGTCAACTCTTCATCTTATGTGAGCATTTACTCATTTTTGGGTATCATCTTTTACAAAATTGGATTTATCTCCTCCCCACACATGGATTGATCTTATTGGTCCATAGGAACCTTAATTGGATCATAATCCAAAAATTTCTGAAAATCTAGGCCCTCAGGCTAAGGTCCTTCATACCCATTTCCAATTAATTCCAATTGCACATCGGAAAGTTCTTTTTGAATTTCTATTTCAGGGAAACTTATTTTAATAAGATGAGTTATTTTTCTATCCAAAAATATTCATAATCTGAATATTCTCTCTCTAGAATATTTTGTCTCTCTATGTCAAAACAGACAGAGACGAGATCTCTTATGTTTCTAAAGAGAGAATTGATTACAGGGGGAAGATGCTGGACATTTTGAGAGGTTGGGTAGGAATCTTACATTCTCTCCCACCACTTAAAAAACGCGAGATGTCCTCATCTCGCAAACTAGGGTAATTTCGCAAGATGCACGAATATGAGACTAAGAGAAAATTTAATTAAGATTAACCACCAAGAAAAGTCTCAAAGAGAGAAAGACTCAAGACAAGAACAAAGATTTCAACTTTATTCACTCTTGGAACATTTACAGCAAGATAGAAGAACTTTTTACAATTCCATAAGCCCGTCCATCATATGGTCACAAAAGCAGCACTCACCCCACAAGCTGCACACGTATAAGGTGACTCATCTATGGGAATAATTCGGCCGGTTATTGCAGCACCTATCTCATTGGTATGAGGTGACCTATTAAAAGGACCTCTGAGAGGCAAGCCAAAAACGGGATAAAGGCATATCTTCTGGTGAGGAAGAAAACATGCTAGTAAGAAGACCCGCTCAGAAAATCCACCATGCCTTGATCTCATCACGCAGTAGTATCGGGGACCCAAACCCAAGGCTTCAATAACCATAGCCAAGTGGATATTGTTACGAAAGTGCTGCCGACCCCACGGTGTTACCCTAGTTATGTCTCGACAGGTCCGCCATTTGGTTTGAGCTACAGAAGATCCCAAGTGAGGGAAAAGTGAGCGCTCATACAGTGCTATAAAATCCTTCTTCACAGACTCGCTTGCATCTTGAAGGTGAGAAATCATCATGGATAAAACCAATTCTTGTTGCCAAGCCATAAAGGAGATTAAGGAAGAAAGGGAATCGATGGGAGTAAGATTACTGCGAGTGACAAGTAAGAGTTACGACTTATATAAAAGAAGGAACTAGCGTAACCTAGAAGCCAACGGGTATCTTGCCACTGAAGTTTTACCGTCTTTTCATGATTTGGGTTTCGCACATATTTCTATAGAAGGTTTAGATGAGATACAATATGAACTTTGAGATGATGAGGTAGAAAAAGCTCGTAGGCTAAGTCACCTACTTTCATTGAATTCCGATATGGTCCACAATATCTGGGAGATAACTTCTTATACTTCCCAAGAGATAAAGAATTTCTTTTGGGCCATACTCGAATGAAGACCATATCTGCTTCTTTGAATTCTCTCACTGTCCTCTTCTTATTTGCATACTGCTTCTGTCGATCCTGGGTAGTCTTTTAACTGATGACCAATTCCTTGGCATCTAAAACACCGGTTCTTACTTCTGAACTCATCGTTCTGAATCCTTAAAACAGGTGGGCTCCCGAGAAAATATTCTGGGGAAAGGTCTTCCTTTTTTAAATAGAATCTTTCTTTTATTTTAGAGAGGGAATAATTATAAGATCAGAAAGGGAGGTTCTTACTCCTGTATACCTCGAAGGCTGGGGGAGGAATCTTACATTCTACCCCACTTAAAAAGGCACGAGATGTCCTCATCTCGCAAAGTAGAGGATACCTCTTTTTTTCCTTAAGATCCAATTTATTCTGGGGTTCCTTATATTCTGGTCAACCCCACAGAATACGGGGATAAGTATCCCTTATATAGAACTCATCATTAAATAACAATTCATTCAGATTATATCATCCATATTTTTAACACGATAATGGTCCATTAGACCGAAAAATTTCTTTCTAAACATTCCTCCACGAAAATTTAAGTTAAGCAATTTCTCAAATTGTCATCCCTTAACTTGATCTACCGTGATAAGAGTTAACAGTAGCAATTTGACAGCACAATCCACTAATCTCATAGTGATTTGCTGAAATCATTATCATCATTCCAGTTATGAATATCATCACAGGGACTCGTCCCATTCATCCTCATTGAGGATTCATTTAGCTTATTATATTTTAACCAAATTTCAGGGATCAACATTTTTCAATCAGAATCCAAATCAACTCATCAGTTCTCAAACAAAATTAAAAATCATATCAACCACATTCGAATTCATCATCTGGATAGCATTATTGCTTATAATTTCAAGTCTTAGATTTACTCGTATATACTGCTGGTAAAGAGCTGCAGTTATACCCTCAGTATATACGGGTAGTCATGATACTTGGAACTATAAGGTAAATACCATCATGTTTAGGCCTCAAGCAAGTCAGGGTTCCATATAATTGCGGTACTTCCATTTGAAGACCCAATTACTAATTTACGAAATTAGTTTGAATATCAATTTGTATGAATTATATCACACAATTACAACCTTTTTGTGCTACTTGATAAATCTTTGATATATTTGGCTTCTCAGTTGATCTTTATTAGCCAATTCGCTCTGATACCAACTTTGAGATCCCTGTTCCCACCGCGCAACGGTTTCGAGGTGCTAGCAGCGGAAGTAGCACTTCTTGCGTAGGGCAGGGTCCCACACTCGGGGCCTCATCCACGGATATCCGGACAAGAGACTAATCCGTCGGTTTTTCCAAAATCGAAACCGGAAAAACTTCCCTTACTCGGAAAGCACGGGCGATTCCACCAGGATAACTTTTTACTCTAACGTAGTCAAGACCATTACTGATCACGTTGATCCGACTACACCTATAAAGATACTCGGTTGGATCAAGGATGAAACTTACACTTGAATCATTGGGATCAACGCTTTTTTTCCCATCAAGAGGCACAGCCGCCGTTGATTCCTATCCATAGAACAATTACTATCCGGGATTTACTTATGCTTTCCCACATATACCCATCACCGCGTGATTACATCTCTCAATACAACAACCTTTACAAAGTTTTAATTATAACCCTATGACTGCTTACTCGCGCAATCATAGGGCGGTATAAAGATTCTCGCGTGCTCTAAGCACGGCTAGTTTATAGACGTAATGACCTATTAACTAGTGTTAATGTGCACTGGCTCTGACATTCCAGTGGTGCCGCTCCGGCTCGACAGCCATCTGACTCGTGGTGGCCATTTGGTGGTTATCTGGCCCGTGGGGGCAAACAGTGGCCATTGATCGACTGGAAGCGCTCGCCTATGTTAAAAGACATAGTGTGAGTTGAGCTGTACCGGAAGCTCACCATTTAAATCGAACCGAGGCTGGTCAAGACCTCGGTCGACCTTGCTACGCGAGACGTCCTCCATTGACTCTCTGTCAGCAGTTGCAACTTTATCAGTTAGGTCTCCATGACCTTAATCCATAAGACGGTCAAAATGCTTTCCCAGCATTCTTGACATAAAACAATCATTTACAAACAGTCACAAAATACAGTTTCTATATCGAACTCTGTCTTTCCATATTATACCTCCTCAATCCCTTCTCAATCCATATTACTTATTCCACATTCCATTCATATGTATTCATTCTCATCCCTTTACTCATATCGACGACACATTATTTCCCATACCCATTCACATTCATTATTCTTTATACTCATCCATGCATACATCCATTTTCACATCCTCATTCATACATCCACATCTACATGCATACATCCATACATACACATCCACATTCACATCCATACATCCACATCCACATCTACATTCACATCCATACATCCACATCCACATTCATACATCCACATCTATATGCATACATCCATACATTCACATCCACATTCACATCCATACATCCACATCCATATCCACATTCACATCCATACATCCACATCCACATCTACATGCATACATCCATACATACACATCCACATTCACATCCATACATCCACATCCACATTCACATCCATGCATCCACATCCACATTCATACATCCACATCCACATGCATACATCCATACATACACATCCATATTCACATCCATACATCCACATCCACATCCACATTCACATCCATACATCCACATCCACATTCATACATCCACATCTACATGCATACATCCATACATACTCATCCATTTTCATACATCCACATCTACATGCACATTCATACATCCTCTTTCCTATATCCACATCTACATGCACATTCACATCCATACATCCACATCCACATTCATACATCCACATCTACATGTATACATCCATATATACACATCCACATTCACATCCATACATCCACATCCACATTCATACATCCACATCTACATGCATACATCCATACATACACATCCACATTCACATCTATACATCCACATCCACATCCACATTCACATCCATACATCCACATCCACATCTACATGCATACACACATCCACATTCACATCCATACATCCACATCCACATCCACATCCACATTCACATCCATACATCCACATTCACATCCACATCTACATGCATACATACCCATCTACATGTATACATCCATACATACCCATCCACATTCACATCCATATTCTCACCCTATCACAACCCATATACATCTTATCCCATCACATACACTTCTTACCTCATCCCATACACATCCTATCACTTCTTAACTCATCTTATCACATCCTAACTCATCTCATATATGCATCTTATCACATCTTATCACTTTCCATATCTTTTATGCATACCTCTATGCATGAAATTCAATTATGCTAAAAGTAACACTTTTACAATAAAATTATCATCCTTTAAGCATAAATCATACCTCTTTGCATGAAATTCAATTATGCTAAAAGTAACACTTTTATAATAAAATATTCATCTTTTATGCATACCTCTATGCATGAAATTCCATTATGCTAAAAGTAACACTTTTATAATAAAATATTCATCTTTTATGCATACCTCTATGCATGAAATTCAATTATGGTAAAAGTAACACTTTTATAATAAAATATTCATCTTTTATGCATACCTCTATGCATGAAATTCAATTATGCTAAAAGTAACACTTTTATAATAAAATATTCATCTTTTATGCATACCTCTATGCATGAAATTCAATTAAGCTAAAAGTAACACTTTTATAATACAATATTCATCTTTTATGCATACCTCTATGCATGAAATTCAACTATGCTAAAAGTAACACTTTTATAATAAAATATTCATCTTTTATGCATACCTCTATGCATGAAATTCAACTATGCTAAAAGTAACTCTTTTATAATAAAATATTCATCTTTTATGCATACCTCTATGCATGAAATTCAATTATGCTAAAAGTAACACTTTTATAATAAAATATTCATCTTTTATGCATACCTCTATGCATGAAATTCAATTATGCTAAAAGTAAATCTTTTATAATAAAATATTCATCTTTTATGCATACCTCTGCATGAAATTCAATTATGCTAAAAGTAACTCTTTTATAATTAAAAAAACATGAATTTTCTTTTACTAATTTCTAAAAATTTTACCATAACCTCCTTTGTATGGCTGACCATTTTTTAATTTTCTACGTCTTTAAAACTAATTAAAAGTACACCCATATTGAAATTATCCTAGAGTAAACATTTTTTTCCACTTAATTGAGATAAACATTATAAAAATTTGACATTAATCACTTAACCATTCACCTAGGATAGAGAATGGTTGGTTTTGTTAGAGAAGAGAGGGGAATGCCTTTTGTAATGAGGCCTAACATTATAGAGAAGACATAAAGCATAAAAACCATTTAAAACCATTAAAATCCATAAAATAATTGAAAGAAAGAAGAATCACCAACTTACTAATGACTTTGATAGCTTTCCTTTGGCTTAATGGTTTGAGGGTTCAACTCTTGTTTGAACAAGAGTGGCCAACCAATCTTTGGAAGAGGGAAATGTCAAAAACTAATGAATTATTAACAAATTCATAGTTCTTGGCTTGGGTGGAGTAGAGTAACAATGCATTAGACATTGTTAAGTTTCAACAAAGGGGAAGGCCTCTATTTATAGGAAAAAGTGAGCTCCTAACCAAACAAACTGATTCTAGAATTTTCCAACTCAGTTTGGTCAATTTTTGACCATTTTTTGGTCAATTGAGCTAACTTTTTGCAACTAGACTTGAATTAGGAGAGAGGAGAGATGAAATATCTCAATTTTTATGAGTTTAAAACTCATTCAAGCATGTGAAATATGCACCTCCTTTAATGGACTCCCCTTCCTTACATATGTGTCAAAATGGAATCATTATACCCAAAATATCTCATATTTTTAATATTGCTCATAGTTTTTTACTAATAAACCTTGTACATTTTCAACTCTTCATCTTATGTGAGCATTTACTCATTTTTGGATACCCAAAATATCTCATATTTTTGATATTACTCATAGTTTCTTACTAATAAACCTTGTACATAGTCAACTCTTCATCTTATGTGAGCATTTACTCATTTTTGGGTATCATCTTTTACAAAATTGGATTTATCTCCTCCCCACACATGGATTGATCTTATTGGTGTTGAAAGAACGGTAGAGGGGGAGGAGACACACACACACAGGAGCAAACCCTAATGTATATTGCAAACCCTAACCATAGAGGGAAGCCATCTCCACTCTCACACAAAGCATAATGCCATAATCCATAATACACACACAACACTATGAGTTGTGTCCACACTAATCTAACCCTAGCTAATGTCCACACACTATGACCAGCTGGACACGCGGTCATTTATGTCTCACACATGTTCCTACCTAATCTGCCAGCACATAGCACAGCTGGCTCACACTGACATCGAGCTTGAATCTCAACAGCCCCTCTCAAGCTCATGATGTACTACAGATGAAGATGTAGATGAGCTTGGGATATCAAGACTCTCAACACTCCCCCTCAAGCTCATCCCATGTACTCCCAATATAGTACGGAAGTACTCAAACTTCTCCCTGCTAAGTGGCTTTGTAAAGATATCTGCCACCTGCTCATCAGTCTTCACATACTGAAGATCAACTGTACCATCCAGCACCTTCTCTCTGACAAAGTGATAATGGACCTCTATGTGTTTGGTCCTCGTATGAAACACTGGATTCTTTGTTCATGTTGTCACAATGAATGACAACTTTGCCATCAATAGGCTCACACAAATCTGTCAAGAGACTCTTTAACCATATAGCCTCACAAGTAGCAATGGCTGCATCTCTGTATTCAGCCTCTATACTAGATAAAGCAACTGTAGGTTGCTTCTTGCTACTCCAACTCACCACGGCACTTCCAAGTGTAAAAGCATAACCACTAGTAGATCTCCTGTCATATGAGCAACCTGTCCAATCAGCATCTATGTAGCCATGTATGTCCAAGATTTTACCACTCTCATAAAGTAGACCATAATGTGCAGTGGTCTTCACATATCTCATAATGCGTCTCACTGCATCCAAATGTGGTTTTCTGGGGCTCTGCATAAACTGGCTGACTAGCCCCACATAACTCAAATCCGAGCGTGTGATAGTCATATAAATGAGACTACCAACCATCTTTCTGTACATAGATGGATCATCCAATTCCTCGCCATAATCAGCCCGCAACTTCACATTTTGCTCCAAAGGTGTACTCATAGGCTTACACCCTGTCATGCCATATTTTGCCAACATATCCAATGCATATTGGCGTTGTACTAACCATGTACCTGAATGATCTTTTACCACTTCAATTCCAAGGAAGTATCTCAACTCACCAAGATCTTTCATGTCAAATTGCCCACTCAAAGCTTTCTTGACATGCATCACATCTGCACCATGATCACCTGTGATAATCAAGTCATCCACATAGATGACGAGTAAAACAATCCCATGCTCTGTCTTCTTCACATAGAGTGAAGAATCTGCTGTAGAAATCTGAAAACCAAGTGAGATAAGATATCTGCTCATCTTATCACTCCAAGCACGAGTGCTTGCTTCAGACTATACAATGCCTTTTTCAATCTGTATACGTGAGTGGGATATCTTGGGTGTACATACCCTTCTGGCTGTGCCATATACACTTCCTCTTGTAGATCTCCATTTAGAAATGTATTCTTGACATCCATTTGATGCATTTCCCAGCCATTAGCTACAGCCATAGCAATGACTGCTCTTACTGTCCCCATCTTTGCCATTGGACTAAAAGTTTCATCATAGTCCAATCCTTGGGTCTGTGCATAACCCTTTGCTACCAATCTAGCTTTATGTCTCTCAATAGAACCATCAGATTTGCACTTCACTTTGTAAACCCATTTACATCCAATAACATTCTTGTTCTTTGGTAATGCAACCAAGTCCCATGTATCATTATGAACCAATGCGTCCATCTCAACATCCATTGCTTTCTCCCATACATGCTCTCCAATAGCTTCTGTATAGCATGTAGGTTCCACATGCTTCACCATAGATGTCATATATGCATAGTGCATAGCAAAATCTCGATATGTCAATCTGTCAACTGGATATCTGACTCTCTGGGATCTCCGCAATGCATGCGGGTCACTTTGTACACCTGTAACTCTAGCATGTGGTGGCACATATCTATCCTGTCTAGCACCAAGTGTGTGTAAAACAGGTATGCCAAGCTCCTCATCCAAACTCTCTGAACTAGATGACTCATAACCTGTGATTCCAATTCCTTCGACCTTCTTCTTTCCTTTATCCATAGCACTACTCCCAGTGCTCACACTCTCATGCCTCAAACGTCCTGACCATGGACGTACAGTACTACTCTCAGCTTCTACTCTACTAGCCCAGACATAGTAGTAGTAGAACTAGAACTTGCTTGTGGTAAGTTCACAGGCACATCTGCTTCAAGTGACTCAATGACACCCTCATCTTTTGCTTTGTACCAACTAGCAAGCTCATCAAACACCACATCTCGTGAGATGACCACTTGTCTAGTTTGTGGGTTGTAACATTTGTATGCCTTTCGATCCTGTGCATATCCAACAAATACACATTTCTCTGCCTTAGGATCCAACTTCCTTCTTCTTTCATCAGGCACATGTACATAAGCTATACATCCAAAAACTTTGAGGTGTCCAATGTCTGGCCTATAACCTGTAAGCCGCATCTCTGGCGTGCTTCCATGAATGGCTGCTGTAGGTGTTTTGTTTAGTATATACACTGCAGTAGCACATGCTTCTGCCCAATAGTAATCTGGCATGCTCTTTTCATTGAGCATCGTCCTAGCCACTTCACATATGACTCTATTCTTTCTCTCAACCACACCATTCTGCTGAGGTGTATACCTGCAAGTCAATTGTCTTCTTATTCCATGCTTCCTCAAGAAATGCTCAAAAGCTTTTGAGGTGTATTCACCACCTCCATCTGTCCTCAAACATTTAATCCAACAGCCATATTGCTTTTCTGCAAAAGCTTTGAAATCCATGAACTTTTCCAATACTTCACTCTTCTCTCTGAGAAAGTATATCCATGTCATCCTGCTGAAATCATCTATGAATGTCACATAGTATAAACTACCTTTGATAGATGGGTTTTGTGCAGGACCCCATACATCACTATGTATGATCTCAAGTGGCCTGCTACTCATATTTCCTTCTCTAGGAAACCTCAACCTTGCCTGCTTTCCAAACTGACAGGCTTCACAAGCATGCATATTTAAATCTAGGCAATCCACTGACAATGCCTCTTGTCTGCATGTTCTTCAATCTTTGTATATTTACATGTCCAATCCTCTTATGCCACATATCAATGTCCTGTACCACATTCCTGCTTTTAGAGAACATGGCTGATTTTAGCTCAGGAATTCTTGCATCCAGCTTAAACAATCTGCCTTCTTTCTTGCCTTTGGCAATGACTCTACATCCATGTTTAAAGTCCTCAATGAAGCAACCATGCTCGTTGAAGCAAACCTGTAATCCCTGTTCCACCATTTGACCAACTGAGGCCAAGCTCTTTGTGATAGAAGGCATGTACAATACATCTGACATAGATTTTGTTTGACCATTGTGCATGACCAATGGTACACTTCCAACATGTGTAATGACATGCTGGGTATCATCACCTGTTTCCACATAGCCTTTCACATCCATAGGCTTCATATGCTCAAACCATTCACCATGACATGTCATATGGTTTGATGCTCCAGAATCCATATACCATGTATTATCATTCTCAGCATTTGTCATCATAGATCCCACAACATGTTTCATGGCAAACAAATGATTTGCTGTGCCATCATTACTGTTTGATGCATAATTTCCACCACCATGTTGTGCATAATTTCCACCATAATGACCACCACGTTGTGCTCTACCCCCTCGCAAATCATTCTATTTGCGGAAACAATCTCTCGCCATATGACCATATTTCCCACAATAATGACATTCCACATCTTGCATAGATGTTTGTTGGCCTTGCCAACGTCCTCTACCACGGGGGTTACCTCTGCCTCTCTGAGGTGCATATCCACGACCACCTCGAGCACCATATGAAGGCTGAAAATTTTGTTGTGGAGACCTATCCTGCCATCCACGACCATTACCACCACGTCCACGTGATGCGAATCTCCCCCTGCCTCTAAATCCTCTCTAAGAATAGAAAGCCTGATTTCTGCCATTATCATCATGGCTAGTAGATGCATCCAGAAATGAATCACTGAGTTTGATTTCCTCAACAAGTAAGAGCGAAACCAACTCATCAAAGTCTGGTAAACCTATACTCCTCACTGAGATAGATGTATCAAAAGATTTATATTCCTTCCCAAGACCACACAAGGTAATATCCACCAAATCATCATCAGGCATGGGGGCATTTATTGTTGCCAATGCATCTGCAAACTTCTTTATTTCTTGCACATAATCATGTATGCTCCTTTTATTCCTTTTCACATTGTGTATCTGCTGTCGCAACTGAGACTTGCGAGCACTCGTATCTATATCAAACATCTTGACCAAAGTATCCCATGCATCTTTGGGATTCTCAGCATCCTGTATGTGTATGAGCATAGCATCAGAAATACATATAGACAGATAATGCAGCACTTTGAATGCTCTCTCTCTGACCATTGCTTATAAGCAATAAGCTACTTCTATGTAAGTTGTCGAGGTAGCTCTGGCTCTGGCTTAGCACCTGTAATGAGATTCCAAAATCCTTTTCCTTTCAAGAGACTTTTTATCCTGTACTTCCATGCCTGGAAGTTCTTCCTATCCAGCTTTTCACCAACAATCTGTACTGGATTATCCGACATGTTTGCTTAATGTGCACCTTTTGCACTCGTCCAAATCTGTAACCGAGCCTTCCTCAGCTCAACCACACTCCAATGAGTGTTCCAGATACTCCAAAGTAACCACCAATCTTCAAATTTGATGTAGAAAATCAACCTGTATGCATCTAAGATGAACTGACTCACGCAGTCCGAGATACCCTATTTTGATGCGCTTCCATGGCTCCAAATCACAATGTAGCGGTGCAATCAAGTATGGAAAACTTGCATTGACACCTAAACAACCTCAATGTAGAGTATCAACACCATCTGACATGTGTACATATCAATTTTTGAAAACCCCTTTCTCTGTTTTGGGAAAAACCCAAAAAAAACCAGAAAAACTAGTAGTAAAATGGCTCTAATTTCTTCAATATTTGTCCAAATTGAGCAACTAGGCATTCATTAGCTTAGCAATAGTGTCCACTAACTCCATGTAAGAGGAATTTGTCCAATTGTATAAGACCAAGAATTAATTGCTCAATTAAAATTGCTCTGTTTCTCTGCAACCAGTGGATAGCCTGTTTAATCAGCTCATTCCCAAGCATAATTGATCAAACCAACCATGTAGCCCTCTTCTCCAATGTGTGTAGCAACCAATCGCTAAAGCAATTGTGAAATGTATCAAGCAACCAATGAGTAATTGATCTCCTCGTACCAAAATATTCACAAAACTGCCCTGTTTCTCTGTTGGAGCTGCGCCGCCTGCTATAGGGGCCTTTGGGAGTGATTGAGTTGCTAATTGATGATTCCTACAAGTGCCCAAGACACCTAGGTATGTGTGCAACCAGTCAATGGTTGGATTTTAGCCAAAAACATGCTCCAAATGCATCAAATCTTCACCTCCTTTTCTCTGTTTTGTGAGAGCTCAAAAACCAAAATTTTTCACACATTTAAATGCATTCAAATTGCTCCAAAATCACAGTAGGTCTTGCATAGGAGTTGCCAATACATCTCTCCTTGTCAGATACATGTTTGTTTTGCCAGATTTACATGTATTTCCACCATACATCAGTGTTGCCAAGCTTTAATGGAAAGCTTCCAAAAACCAGAAATTTTCTTTGCTTTGATTTGCTCTAACTTGCTTTGTTTTTGCCTGAATCACCTGCAATCCGCTCAAGGATGTTTAGAAGACCTTACCCGGTAGGCCAAGCTCTCAGATCTGATAAGAATTGGTGTGCTCCAAGCTTCACAGCTTCAATGGCAAGCTTCACAACTTCTCTTCACAACTTCTTTTCCCTCTTCACTCACTCACTCATAAACCCTAATAGACAGCACAAGGCTCTGATACCATGTTGAAAGAACGGTAGAGGGGGAGGAGACACACACACAGAAGCAAACCCTAATGTATATTGCAAACCCTAACCATAGAGGGAAGCCATCTCCACTCTCACACAAAGCATAATGCCATAATCCATAATACACACACAACACTATGAGTTGTGTCCACACTCATCTAACCCTAGCTAATGCCCACACACTATGACCAGCTGGACACGCGGTCATTTATGTCTCACACATGTTCCTACCTAATCTGCCAGCACATAGCACAGCTGGCTCACACTGACATCGAGCTTGAATCTCAACAATTGGTCCATAGGAACCTTAATTGGACCATAATCCAAAAATTTCTGAAAATCTAGACCCTTAGGCTAAGGTCCTTCATACCCATTTCCAATTAATTCCAATTGCACATCGGAAAGTTCTTTTTGAATTTCTGTTTCAAGGAAACTTATTTTAATAAGATGAGTTATTTTTCTATCCAAAAATATTCATAATCTGAATATTCTCTCTCTAGAATATTTTCTCTCTCTATGTCAAAACAGACAGAGACGAGATCTCTTATGTTTCTGAAGAGGGTATTGGTTACAGGGGGAAGATGCTAGACATTTTGAGAGGCTGGGGAGGAATCTTACACTTGTCAAACATTTTCCCCACCATGGTTGCCATGGTACTCAAACTGGAACTCACACACACAGTGTTACACAAATAAGGAAGTCCTTTATATCTCTAGGAATTTACAATGGGGCTCGGATTTTCACCTACTAGAAATGCTTTTACTCAAGGATCCCTTCACCAAATAGATGAAGGTGTGTGCACATGAATTTTGAGCACGTGTGATAGTGTGAATTTGTTTGGATTTACAACTTTGGCTTAGATTGTTTGGCTAGTGCAAGTTGGGCTTTAGTTTTAGTTTGTAAAAACCTTGGCATTTGAAAAGCACCACTCACACTTGAACCCTTAAACTTCTTGTCACCAAGCAATGAAATATGACATGCAATGTGCTCTTTATAGGCTTTGCGCATTTTACAAAATGTTGCTCACAAAGGAATGCAATGTCCACTTAGATGTGTGTATCTAGACAAATGAGAGAGACCTCACAAAAGAGGATATGTAAATATCCCTTGTACACTATGGAAATTACCAATTAATAATCACAAAGATAAATGTCAAATTTGAACTTTCCCTCCTATAAACAAGGGGGAAGGTGAGTAAATTGGGGAGGCTATGCTTTCCTACAATCATGGGAAATTGATGTTGATTTTTTGTTGGAGGGGATTTCCCCTATGTGCGCCAGAGGAGCCCCCAAAAATTTCTCAACAACTACACTTAATTAAGTGTTAATTAAGCTATTATAACCACTCTAGTTAACATTAGTTCTGAAAGCATGGTTACGCTTATTGTCTTCATCTTTTTTGTAACCGCACAAAGAGCTTAATGTAAAAGAGACATGGGATGACCGAGCTTACGGCTTGTGTAATGCCGATCATAAGGAATAGTTGTACATAAAGCTAGGAAGACTAGTTTTGCCCCCCCCCCCCCCCCCCCCCCCCCCCCCCCGCCGACCCCCCGATTGTAAATGGACAGCTAGCCATTATAACTATGAGCTCTTGTATATAAGACATTTAATGAAATATGAGAAAAGGGACAATCCCATTAATCTGATTTGAGCTTTGCTTCTTCTTCTTCTTCTTCTTCTTCTTCTTCTTCTTCTTCTTCTTCTCTCTCTCTCTCTCTCTCTCTCTCTCTCTCTCTCTCTCTCTCTCATTTGAGCTTGTGGACATATGCCCTCTTGTATTGTTCTCTCTCTCTCTCTCTCTCTCTCTCTCTCTCTCTCTCTCTCTCTCTCTCTCTCTCATTTGAGCTTGTGGACATATGCCCTCTTGTATTGGCCTGCTTGCATACTTGATTGTTGGTGTATGCTTGTAGGGATGGTGATGCTCTAACCTCTCTCCTTCTCTCCCCTCTCTTTGCTTGCTATCAAGTCCCTCTTGCATGCATGTGGCATGAAGTGAAGGCTGAGCTTTCTATACCTCCTTCCTTCTTGCTCTCTACCTAGCCATTGAATCTCTACTTGGGTGACACAAGGAGAGGTGGAGTGAGTCCCTAGCGGCTTTACATCGAGGAGTTAACTCTCATTAGGGTTGGCTAAGTGCAACTCTTCAGACTCGTCCCTTGCATGTTGTCTCTCTTCTCTTCTCCCTCTCTCTTGTGTGCAAGGTAGAGCATTGAGATCTTCACCGCGAGTGCGGGAGACGCAAGTGCGTGCTCAAACATTGCCCTTGATATTCATGCAACTCTTTGATTTTTTGTTTCTTTTTTTTAAAATCAAGTTTGCACCTTAGCTTAATCAGCAAACTAATATTAATAAGCTAGGTTTCATTAAGCATTGTAGGCATAAATAGATAGCTTGAGACTAGCTCTATCTCTCTATTGATTCAAAAACCCAAAAAATTAGTAGGAAGATACTTGAATTAGCAAGAATTTGAGGGAAAAACCAAGCAAAAATCACATGCTGCTGGCAGTTTTGTGAGAAGCAAATGGCCGTTACCTTTATAGGCCATAGCCGTGGCACATCTGCCCTTCTCACTGGCCAAATCTAGGAAGTTCTTTAGCCCTGAATGTGGTAGTTTGCATTAAAAATAGAATAATTGGATTAAATTGGGCATAAAGTGCATTCAATTGCATTCAACCAAGTTAGTACAATTGAATTTGTCAGGGAATATAGTGGGTGGCTATCAGACCCACATTCTTAAATCCCTTGAAATTCCATGAAAAATCTTAAAAATCTCTAAATCTGACAGTGCCATGGCCGTTCCAGATTTGCAATGACTGTTCCTTCCTAAAGGGTATGCGCGTTCTAGAGCATTCATTGTGTTTTTCACGGCCGTGTCAATTTTGCCATGTCCTTGCCATTCTCTTATGCACACCTAATTTAGAAAGTGTATGGCCATTCCTCTTGTGCCATGCCCATACCACTTGTGTCTTGTCCCGTGTATGGCCATTCCTCTTGTGCCATGCCCATACCACTTGTGTCTTGTCCAAGGTGAATGCTCGTACCAATTGTTTTGCCTGAAGCGTATGCCTATGGCATGCACGTTTCCTTCTTGGCCCCAACTTGGTACGCCCGTTCCAACAACTGCCATGTCCATACCTTCTCCATTCCAAAGTGCATGCCCATTCCTTTGTAAAGCCACACTCGTGTCCTTTAGAAAGCAAACATCCATGCCATCTGCTCCCTAAGAAGCGTACACCCATTCCCTTTAGCTTTTGAAAGTGTATGCTCGTACCATCCCAAGAGGCATATGGTCGTACCATTCAAAAAATCAAGACTTTTCATAGGGGGGTTCTGCATAGTAGTTCCACATTTCCATGCACCTACACTCAGGTAAATTGGTGCAAAATAACCCTCTTTTTGATGAAGTGAGCTCTCCTGAAGCTTTCTCACTTATAAGGTTGGACCCATTGATCAATACCGTGTGGAGTCAAACGGTGCTTATCTTTGATAGACCACCGCATTATGGGATAAGAAACTCCTAACCTCGAGACAGGAGAGCCTGAACCTCAGTGCATGGACAGACCACCTGTCCAAGAGCATGCTCCTACCTCTCCCACACATTCACAGAGAAGCCTTACTCCAGGCTCTGTAATTTTATCCTTGGAAACACACAGTCCTGAACTACAACCGAGGGTGAGAGGTATGGACCATCCATAAGAAAGTGAGCCCACACCATCTCTACATCCTAGCGCGGAAGTAGGGCGGCAGAGTGAAAGCCAATAGACCTAGACTGAACCACTAGTATGGAGAGCCATGCATGTTTTAGGAGTGGCTGATTCTTACAAGGCCCAAAGACCTGTAAAAAAACCTAGGGCGAGGTCCATCATCTCAAGGACCATAAATGTCATAACAAAGATAAAGGGCTACCCAAGCCCTTCACATTAGCCCAGTCCTCTTGTGTATCAATAGTAATAACCACAAGGAGCTTACCTTGGGTACCACATGGGACTCTAAGGGGCACAATCTAACCCACATATAAGACAAGGGCCTCCAATGGTATATTACCCTCCTAGACCCACTCCTCCTCCAAACATTCCGCAACCTACACCCACTCCAGCCATGGTAGGGCTGACCCCAGAAATGTTAAGATTAGCCATAGAAATAGGGAGAGGGTGGCTGCAGGCATCACGCCCCCCAGCACCAGTGCAACTTACACGTACACCAAGATTAGAGCGAAAAAAACCTGCCAACATCTCAAAGCTGACTAATTTGATGGGACTAGAGATCCCATCCCACATTTGGAGATGTTTAATCAAATTTGCGAAGCCTTCGGCCATGTGGAAGATCAGGTTAAGGTGAGTGCCACCCATGATGTTAAATCAGGCCAATGGTTTAGGTCCTTGAAAGCTGGGGATAAGGCCACCTTTGAAGCCTTGAAAGAGGCCTTCAAGGTAGGGTATTCTCACCAAGGCACCGATGGAGCAGTTACACAATGTTAGACAAGACAAAGGGATGGTGAAACCATTTGAGATTATGTCAATAGAGTAAGATATCTCCATTCTCCTTGTAGTGCCAAAGAATAATAGTTAGGGAGATTCCTGGAAGGTCTAAATGACATACCCTTGCACAATTCATTATATGCAATGGCCCATACCTCCTTCGAGCAATGCTGTAGGAGTGGTATGGACTTTGAAGATAATTTCAAGGGAACACGTTCCTGAGAACTTTATGAGGGCACATCTGAAGCCTCTTCTCAAGACCACCAATACAAAATCTGACTGAAAAAGCAAGGAGTCCACAAGCGAACAACATGTTGAGCAATTGTCCCCTGCATTAATGTAGCAAATGACCTAACATTGGAGAACCGACCAAGGTTAGGATTGGGTCGGCCAACCCCATCTCTATCAAAAGAGGGAGCTTGTATGGTGCCCGATCGGTTAAGCTAACCATACCTGCACACGGAGTGTCCACATTTGAGATCCCGTCCTAACCTCTACTACATATATTACCAAAGATGGGGTAATCATGAAGTTACAAACTGCTATCAGCATAAAGAGAGTTTCTCAAGCCCATGCTCTACCTTAGGCCTTGCGAACCAACCCAACATAACCACTGGCTTTGCCAACACCTACTCATCATAATGCACCTCAACCAAGCCAAGAAGTGGCCCAAAGAGGAATCCTCAGGGCACCTGAAATGCCCTTACCACCCCCAGTTCTCCCACCTCAACCCCCATTGCCAAGATTCACCTCGGTTCGTGCTAACCCTGATAGAAATCTTTGAAGAAAGGGACGAGGGAGAAATTCTAGAAGTTCCTACCTCGGTTCATGCTAACCTTGATAGAAATCTTCGAACGAGGGGGAAATTCTAGAAGTTCCTACCTGCGAAACCATGGAGCCAATAGCCCGCCCTCATAAATTCTAAGTCACTATGTTATGGAGGGAGACCAACTGTACCTAGTGTACTTAGCTACCCCAATGCCATGGGCTAGAGACATGAATACGATGGAAAAACGGCCTATGTAGTGCTATCATTGTGCAAGACCTCACCGAGTGGCTGAGTGTCCTATCAGTCTTAGTATGTCATCCTTACCTCATCTTTAAAGAGTTCCAGCACAACAATAAGTTGGTTTTTTTCTCTATTAGGAAAAGAAGGCCACTAACACCCATGCTAATGTGGAATAAGCTAAGATCAATGGGAGATGTTCTCAACAAAAGATCATTGTGCAATCTCAAGCTATATCCTAAAGTCTTTTCTTCTTCACATTTAGTTTAAGTGGAAAATGGTGTAAAGATGGATTTTACAATGGTTTGCAATGACATAGATAATGATACTTCAGGTCAATATTCAATTGAGAATAATATACAGATGATGATACTTCAAGTAAATATTCAATTGAGAATGAGATTATGGAGGCTTATTTATTGGTTTTGCATTTTATTCAAGCTCCACTCCATGATCCACATCTCTCCTTGGTAGCAAGCAGTTATGCATGTTGAATAAATCTTGGTACTCCTTAAGTAGCTTCTCCATGCCTTCATGGTTCCCTATTTTTCCTTCATTTTCAGCTTCAACACAAAGCTATAATACATATTGAGATTCTGCTTGAGTTTAGTGGCATTAATCAATGTAAGCTATGGCACTTCATTTGACCATAATGTGACCATACAATCCTCATCCACAAAGCTCTTGACACCTTTCTAGAAATTCATAGAAAAGGTTGCAAATGTGGATAGCCAATCTCGCAACTCAAGATAATATCAATGGGGCCCATGTCCAAGACTAAGAAAACAGCTTTATTCCTTAATCCATCTTTGCACCATTTTTCACTTAAACTAAATGTGAAGAAGAAAAGACTTTAGGATACAACTTGAGATTGCACAACGATCTTTTGTTGAGAACATCTCCCATTCATCTTAGCTTTGAGCCTCAAGGTATTAGCACTTATACAACCCACATATGCATTATAAGATAGTGTACAAAGAGTAGATTCATGCCTTGGTCCCTAGAAGAAGGTAATCCATCATCATATTCATCCTTATATGACCAACCAAGATAGGGAAATCACCACCAAGCTCATGGCTTTCATCAGCTTCCTCCCCCTCATGATGGAAAATCTTCAAAGCTTCATCAACTCCATCATCTTCCGAGCCCATAATAATCAAACCCAAATAAAGCTTCTTATGCTTGCATGTTTTATAGTGATCTTTGCTCCACTTTTCTCTACATTTAAATCACAATCCTTTTGCCTTAAGCTCATTAATGTGATATTCTTTGATCACAATCGTTAATCTCATTAATGTGACATTCTTTGATCCACGGTGCTCTTGTTCATGCTGCCAAATGGATGCTTTCCATCCCCACTCAAGCCTTCAGAATAAGCATCACCATCTCTTAAATTTGTTGGTCTTATAGACTTTAGGAAATCTAGGGATGGTGGAACTTGAAGTAGCACAACCTTTGTGCTTTCACATCAGCACCTATGCTTAGCTTCAAGCCTTTGATGTATTTGATCATCTTGTACCTTTCACTAACTCCTTCAACATCTCATGCAATGAAAGCTTGAGAAATTTATGAGAGTAATCCATCACACTTCCTTCTCTTTGTTCAAGATCATTCCACATGCCAATGACCTTATTGCTATGTAACTCTATAGAGAAAGTATCCCTCATCTCATCTTTGAAAGATTCCCATATAGTGATGGCATATCCACCAAGTGTAGGCATATCCATAAGGTGTCTCCACCAAGTGTGGGCATATCCATAAGGTGTCTCCACCAAGTGTGGGCCTATTCCTTAAGATGAAGAGTGGTGTAGACCTTGGCTCTATCACTCCTTGGGTTGCATTCAAACTAGATTTCCATCTTGTCTACCCATTCCTCAAACTCTTCATTTTAATTTCCTTCACCTTTGAACTTGGTAATAAGTACTTCCTTATCCTTGATTTCCTTAAACTCATCTCAATATTTATGGCTAGGATGGAAACATCTTGGGTAGGTATCATCCTTGTTCCATATGTCTTGGTATGTAGGAAGTCAAACGCCACTCTTTTGGCCCTACCATCACCCTTTGTAAAGAAGATGGGTGACAATGCATACCACCAGGAGAGGAAAATGGTAGGAAGGTATATTTTCTCCCAAATCCTCATCATCATCAAAATCATTGATTTGCCATTGGTTTACCTCATTACATGACCCATGAACTTCTTATCCTTGTGTGTTGAATCACAACTATGGATATGTTGTTTGCCTTTGTATGCATCAACCTTTGGCATAGAAGCATAAGCACCCATATTGGGCATGAAGGCATCCAATTCCACATTAGCAAGGGTGTTAGTGGCCTTCTTTTCCTAATAGAGAAAAAAACCAACTTATTATTGTGCTAGAACTCTTTAAAGACAAGACATACTAAGATTGATAGGACACTCAGCCACTCGATGAGGTCCTGTGCAATGATAGCACTACATAGGTGGCCGTTTTTCCATCGTATTCATGTCTCTAGCTCGTGGCATTGGGGCAGCTAAGTACACTAGGTATAGTTCCCTCCATAACATAGTGACTTAGAATTTGTGAGGGCGGGCTATTGGCTCCATGGTTTCGCAGGTAGGAACTTCTAGAATTTCCCCCTCGTCCGAAGATTTCTATCACGGTTAGCACGAACCAAGGTGAATCTTGGCAATGGGGGTTGAGGTGGGAGAACTAGGGGTGGTAAGGGCATTATAGGTACCCTGAGGATTCCTCTTTGGGCCACTTCTTGGCTTGGTTGAGGTGCATTATGATGAGAGTAGGTGTTGGCAAAGCCAGTGGTTACCTTGGGTTGGTTGGCAAGGCCTGAGGCAGAGCATGGGCTTGAGAAACTCTCTGTGTGTGCTGATAGCAGTTTGTAACTTCATGATTACCCCATCTTTGGTAATATATGTAGTAGAAGTTAGGACAGGATCTCAAATGTGGACACTCTATGTGCTGGTATGGATAGCTCAACAGATCGGGCACCATACAAGCTCCCTCTTTTGATAGAGATGGGGTTGGCCGACCCAATCTCCTAACCTTGGTCGGTTCTCCAATGTTAGGTCATTTGCTACATTAATGCAGTGGCCAATTGCTCAACATGTTGTTCGCTTGTGGACTCCTTGCTTTTTCAGTCAGATTCTGTATTGGTGGTCTTGACAAAGGCTTCAAATGTGCCCTAATGAAGTTCTCAGGAATGTGTTCCCTTATCTTCAAAGTCCATACCACTCCTACAGCATTGCTGCTCGAAGGAGGTATGGGCCATTGCATATAATGAATTGTGCAAGGGTATGTCATCTAGACCTTCTAGGAATCTCCCTATTATTCTCTTGCACTACAGCGAGAATGGAGATATCTTACTCTATTGATATAATCTCGGATGGTTTCACCATCCCTTTGTCTGACATTGCGTAACTTCTCCATCGGACTCCATCAGGGTGCCTTGGCGAGAATACCCTATCTTGAAGGCCTCTTTCAAGGCTTCAAAGGTGGCCTTATCCCCAGCTTTCAAGGACCTAAACCATTGGCCTGCTTTAACATCATGGGTGGCACTCACCTTAACCTGATCTTCCACATGGCCGAAGGCTTTGTAAATTTGATTAAACATCTCCAAATGTGGGATGGGATCTCCAGTCCCATTAAATTTAGTGATCAACTTTGAGATGTTGGAAAGTTTATTTCACTCTAATCTTGGTGTACGTGTGAGTTGCACTGGTGCTAGGGACGTGATGCCTGCAACCACCCTCTCTCTATTTCTATGGCTAATCTTAATATTTCTAGGGTCAGCCCTACCAGGGCTGGAGTGGGTGTAGTTTGAGGAATGTTTGGAGGAGGAGTGGAGCCAGGAGGGTAATATACCATTGGAGGCCCTTGTCTTATAGGTGGGTTAGATTGTGCCCCTTATAGTCCCATGTGGTACCCAAGGCAAGCTCCTTGTGGTTAGTACTACTGATACACAAGAGGGCTGGGCTAATGTGAAGGGCTAGGGTAGCCCTTCATCTTTGTTATGACATATATGGTCCTTGAGATGATGGACCTCGCCCTAGGTTTTTTTACAGGTCTTTGGGCCTTGTAAGAATCAACCACTCCTAAAACAGGCATGGCTCTCCATACTACTAGTTCAGTCTAGGTCTATTGGCTTTCACTCTACCCTACTTCCGCTCTAGGATCTAGAGATGGTGTGGGCTCACTTTCTTATGGATGGTCCATACCTCTCACCCTCGGTTGTAGTTCAGGACTGTGTGTTTCCTAGGATAAAATTATGGAGCCTGGAGTAAGGCTTCTCTGTGAATGTGTGGGAGAGGTAGGAGCATGTTCTTGGACAGGTGGTCTGTACATGCACTGAGGTTCAGGATCTCCTGTCTCGAGGAGGTTAGGAGTTTCTTATCACATAATGGGGTGGTTTGTCAAAGACAAGCACCGTTTGACTCCATGTGGTATTGATCGATGGGTCCAACCTTATAAGTGAGGAAGCTTCGAGAGAGCTCACTTCGTCAAAAAGAGGGTTATTTTGCACCAATTTACCTAAGCGTAGGTGCATGGAAATGTGGAACTACTATACAGAACCCTCCTGTGAAAAGTCTTTATTTTTTGAATGGTACGACCATATGCCTCTTGGGATGGTACGGGCATACACTTTCAAAAGCTAAAGGGGATGGGTGTACACTTCTTAGGGAGCAGATGGCACGGATGTTTGCTTTCTGAGGACACGAGCATGGCTTTACAAAAAAAGAATGGGCATGCACTTTGGAATGGAGAAGGTATGGACATGGCAGTTATTGGAATGGGCATACCAAGCTGGGGCCAAGAAGGGAACGTACATGCCATAGGCGTACGCTTCAGGAACAACAATTGGTACGAGCATTCGCCTTGGACAGGACAAGTGGTACGGGCACGGCACAAGTGGAATGGCCATACGCTTTCTAAATTAGGTGTGCAAAAGAGAATGGCAAGGACATGGCAAAATTGACACGGCCGTGAAAAACACCATGAATGCTCTAGAACGGGCGTACCCTTTAGGAAGGAACATTCATTGCAAATCTGGAACGGCCATGGCACTGTCAGATTTAGAGATTTTTAAAAATTTTCAGGGAATTTTAGGGGATTTAAGATTGTGGGTCTAATAGCCACCCACTATATTCCCTAACAAATTCAATTGTACTAACTTGTTGGTTGAATGCAATTGAATGCACTTTATGCCCAATTTAATGCAATTATTCTATTTTTAATGCAAACTACCACATTCAAGGCTAAAGATCTTCCCAGATTTGGCCAGTGAGAAGGGAACGGGCATGGCAGATGTGCCACGACTATGGCCTATAAAGGTAATGGTCGTTCGCTTCTCACAGAATTGCCAGCAGAATGTGATTTTTGCCTGGTTTTTCCCTCAAATTCTTGCTAATTTAAGTATCTTCCTACTAATTTTTTGGGTTTTTGATTCAATAGAGAGATAGAGCTAGTCTCAAGCTATCTATTTATGCCTACAATGCTTAATGAAACCTAGCTAATTAATATAAGTTTGTTGATTAAGCTAAGTGCAAACTTGATAAAAACAGAAACAAAAAATCAAAGAGTTGCATGAATGTCAAGGGCAATGTTTGAGCACACACTTGCTTCTCCCGCACTCGCGGCGGCGAAGATCTCAATGCTCTAATTCTCAATCAACCTTCAATGCTCCATGGAATCCCATCAACAAACAAAATCAAGCAGCCAGCCGTTGGATTTGCACTCCAACCGGGCCAAACTAGGACTCTAAAAAATGAACAAAGTGGAGGACCCTGAGCTAAATGCGCTCCACAGGCAGCAGCGGTGCCAAAGATGTTAAACCTGACATACTACCTTGCACACAAGAGAGAGAGAGAGAGAAGAGAAGAGAGACAACGTGCAAGGGAACGAGTCTGAAGAGTTGCACTTAGCCAACCCTAATGAGAGTTAACTCCTCCGCTAGGGACTCACTCCACCTCTACTTGTGTCACCCAAGTAAAGATTCAATGGCTAGGTAGAGAGCAAGAAGGAGGGAGGTATAGAAAGCTCAGCCTTCACTTCATGCCACATGCATGCAAGAGGGACTTGATAGTGATCAAAGAGAGGGGAGAGAAGAAGAGAGGTTAGAGCATCACCATTCCTACAAGCACACACCCCAACAATCAAGTATGCAAGCAAGCCAATACAAGCAAGTATACGTCCACAAGCTCAAATGAGAGAGAGAGAGAGAGAGAGAGACTGAGAAGAAGCAAAGCTCAAATCAGATTAATGGGATTGTCCCTTTTCTCATATTTCACTAAATATCTTATATACAAGAGCTCATAGTTATAATGACCAGCTGTCCATTTACAATCGGGGGGGAGGGGAGGGCAAAACTAGTCTTCCTAGCTCTATGTACAACTATTCCTCATGAACGGCATATGCAAGCCGTAAGCTCGGTCATCCCATGTCTCTTTATATTAAGCACTTTGTGCGGTTACAAAAAAGATGAATACAATAAGCATAGCCATGCTTTCAGAACTAATGTTAACTAGAGTGGTTAATAGCTTTATTAACACTTTATTAAGTGTAGTTGTTGAGAAATTTTTGGGGGCTCCTCTGGCGCACATAGGGAAAATCTTCTCCAACAAAAAATCAGCATCAAATTCCCATGATTGTAGGAAAGCATAGCCTCCCCAAATTTGCTCACCTTCCCCCTTGTTTATAGTTGGGAAAGTTCAAATTTGACATTTATCTTTGTGTTTATTAATTGGTAATTTCCAAAGTGTACAAGGCATATTTACATATCCTCTTTTGTGAGGTCTCTCTCATTTGTCTAGATACACACATCTAAGTGGACATTGCATTCCTTTGTGATCAATATTTTGTAAAATGTGCAAAGCCTATAAAGAGCACAGTGCATGTCATATTTCATTGCTTAGTGACAAGAAGTTGAAGGGTTCAAGTGTGAGTGGTGCTTTTCAAATGCCAAGGTTTTTATAAACTAAAACTAAGGCCCAACTTGCACTAGCCAAACAATCTAAGCCAAAGTTGTAAATCCAAACAAATTCACACTATCACAAATGCTCAAAATTCATGTGCACACACCCTTATCTGTTTGGTGTGTGAAGGGATCCTTGAGTAAAAGCATTTCTAGGTGAAAATCCGAGCCCCATTGTAAATTCCTAGAGATATAAAGGACTTCCTTATTTATGTAACACTGTGTGTGTGAGTTCTAGGTTAAGTACCATGGCAACCATGGTGGGGAAAATGTTTGACAAGAATAACAAATTTGATGGCTCCAAGTAGCACGCTTAGATGGAAAAGGATAATAAAACAAGTATTGGTGCTCATGTAAATGGCATCCATTATATGCTTGACCAACTCAGTGAGACGAGAAGGAGGCATCTATGTGTTACTTTCCAGCATGCCTCTTTGCTCTATGAGCAATGTGTCTTGGTGATAGCCAATCAAAATAATCATACATTAACCTCAGTGACTTCTGCCCTCATTCTAGAAGAAACTCGGATGGAAGGTTCCAAAGCTTTAGCTCCTTCACTTCCAGTGGAGCATGCCTACTCTACTACAGTCAAAGACAAGAAGAAACTCGGATGGAAGGTTCCAAAGCTTTAGCTCCTTCACTTCCAGTGGAGCATGCCTACTCTACTACAGTCAAAGACAAGAAGACCAAGGCTCCTCAAACTTGCTACTATTGCAAAAAGTGTTGAGAGATAGCGATTGCGTTTGTGCAATGCTACATTGATATGGGTGATGGATGATGGGTGAGTTGTGGAACACCTCGATTAAGAGGAGGTGTTGAGAGATATAATCGCGGTGTTGTGTGTATGTGGGAAAGCACCCTAGAGGTGCAAGATATTGTGTGTATGTGTGTATGTGGGAAAGCACCTTAGAAGTGCAAGATATTGTGGTGAGATGGAATGCCACATGTAATATTGTATGGTGTGTGAGTGTTGACCAAAAGAAGTGGAAAAGGAGTTGCCACATAGATGATGATGTGTAAAGTGGGATAAGGCTTGAGAGCCTATATCATTGTATGGTTCATTGTGATATGCAATACAAGGGAATAGTGTTGAGTGTGCAATCTCTCTCTCTCTAGTTATGGAGTTTTTAGTGTGGTTTAATCCACCTTAATCTTATGCTTAATCTATGTCCTTCACCATGATCAATCCCATTTATGCCATATGTCTGTGTCTGCAACAACTCCTGAACCATTTGCAAACATTGCAGCACTCATTTCAGGCATGTCTACATCCAACGTAAACATTCTGCCCACTCTGTTGCCTTTTGCAACCAACCTGCACTTGTCTTTAAAATCTTCAACATAACACCCATCAGGGTTAAACCGAACCTGCAAACCCTGCTCAATCATCTGGCCAACTGAAACCAGATTCTTTGTTATGTTCGGTACATGAAGTACATCTGCAAGGTACTTCACTTTGCCATCCTGCATAGACAATGGCACATCTCCAACGTGGGCAATTGGATGAGCAGTGTCATCCCCTGTTTCCACAAAACCTGGTCTTTCCGGGTTTTTCATCTCCTTGAACCACTCTCCATGACTCGTCATGTGGTTCGAAGCGCCTGAATCCACATACCATACATTATCTTTTTGTGCTGCATCAACATTTTCAGACATGGCATTCACGACATGCTGCATAACAAACAACCTTTCATTATCCTCATTATTTCTGCTTGAGGATGCATAGTTGTTTTGCTGCACTTTCCCATTTTGCATGTCAGCCTGCTTCTTATAACATTCTGCCTGCACATGTCCTATCTTACCACAATAATAGCATTCACGTGCATCATTATATTGCCTTTGCCAATGTCCACGGCCTCTTTGACTCCCCCTGCCTCTGAATTTGCCTCTTCCACCTGCGTGTTGTTGTTGTTGTTGATTCTGGGACTGTTTTTGCTGCTGCTGCTGCTGGCCATAATTCTGATTACCTGTTCGGCCACCTCCTTGACCGCGTCCACGGCCTCCTCTACCTCGTCCTCTTCTTGAACTCGTGTAGAAGGCCTGTTGCTCTGAACTGTTTTTGCTTTGTGAAGTCTGTTGGTCTTCACCCAAGCTCTTCTCTTCGATAATCAGCATAGACACCAAATCTGTAAAGTTGGGAATGTTTTCCCGAGTCTGAATGGACGTCTTGAACACCTTGTATTGTGGCCCGAGACCACGTAGACAGACCTCCACCTTATCATCATCATCTACTGACACACCAATAGATGCAAGGGATTCCACAATACCCTTTATCTTCAACGCATAGTCATTCACAGACATGCTCTTTTTCTCCACAGTATGAAGTTCATTCTTCAACTGAATCTTACGTGCCTTGGTATTTGTTTCATACAGCTTTACCAAGGTGTCCCATGCCTCCTTGGGGGACTTGGTATCCTGAATGTGCCCAATCATGGTGTCCTGTATACTAATGGAAAGCCAATACATAACCTTCCTGGCTCCTTGGTTCCAGTCTTTAAACTCTTTCACATCTGCAGCAGTCGGATTTATATCCGGTATCTCCGGTGCCTCTTCATGCTCGCCTTCTATGTAGTCCCAATAGCCTTTTCCCATCAGGAAATTCGTCAACCTGAACCTCCAAGCATGGAAGTTATTCTTATCCAGCTTCTCAGCCACAATCTGTGTTATGCCATCATTAGACATCTTGCCAAACACACAATTTTACCAGAAACTGCACTCTGGTTTTTCTGCACAACCTACAGTATTTTCTGCACAGCGGTACTGTAGTACTCAAATGTCACAACCAGTGACTTCAATGTGCATACATACACCCAATGGCAACTGTAGACCTCTTTGAAGCACCCACAGTGTCTGCACAGTCAATCTGTCTTCCTGCAGTTCTTAAAACAGAGTTCTGCAGAGAATCGATGACTTACCCGTAGTGCCCGAAATCGCCTGCTTTCTGAAAAACGGAGGTCCAGACGCGCCCGAAACGCGTTTTCGGCCCGGAAATTTCTGTCCTTAGGACTATATAGTTGCCCTATAGCTTCACTCCCGCGAAGAAAGCTCCTCAATCGGAGATCGTTTGCCGGTGCCTCCCGTAGAGCTCCCGACAAGGGTGTAGTCACCAACACAATAGGGAAGAGTAGTTGAAGCTCTTACCCTCGTACCGCTTCCTGTGGTTCTCTTGCTTGCAGCTCAGCCCTTAGCACGAACCAAGCTCTAATACCATGTTAAGATTCTAGAAATGGGATTGATCATGGTGAAGGACATAGATTAAGCATAAGATTAAGGTGGATTAAACCACACTAAAAACTCCATAACTAGAGAGAGAGAGATTGCACACTCAACACTATTCCCTTGTATTGCATATCACAATGAACCATACAATGATATAGGCTCTCAAGCCTTATCCCACTTTACACATCATCATCTATGTGGCAACTCCTTTTCCACTTCTTTTGGTCAACACTCACACACCATACAATATTACATGTGGCATTCCATCTCACCACAATATCTTGCACTTCTAAGGTGCTTTCCCACATACACACATACACACAATATCTTGCACCTCTAGGGTGCTTTCCCACATACACACAACACCGCGATTATATCTCTCAACACCTCCTCTTAATCGAGGTGTTCCACAACTCACCCATCATCCATCACCCATATCAATGTAGCATTGCACAAACGCAATCGCTATCTCTCAACACTCCCCCTCAATGATACATTGGAGTGTCCATTAACCAAACATGTGTGCGCGTGTCTACCATCTTAGACACCTAGTCCATTTTGAGCCGACTTGCTCACAGCGGAACCACTGAGTCCGATTTGAACATGGAAGTTCGGGTGGGAACCAACCCGTGCGCATGCACCTCACACGTGCATCGCTCTTGCACACATCAAACAACAACCATTTCGAGCTTCTAGGTGAGCTCGGGCAAGGCGACCCTCATACCATGGATGATTTACAAAATTTTATTGTTTTTGAGCACGCATGCTCGTGGATGATTTGTCCATCATCATGTTTGGGTGAAAAATACAAAATTACAAGCCTTTTTTTGGCCAAAGCCGGGCAGCGGACCCTTATGCGGATGAGTGATCTCCATAAAATTCATTTTTAGAACCATGTTAACACCACCTAGTGGGAACCATTAAGGTGTGTGTGAATCCATCTTTATGTGGCATTGTGACCTTAGCTCCATTAATGTTTTTTTTTTAAATTAAAAAAAATCATTTACTGGAGCTAAGGTCACAATGCCACATAAAGATGGATTCACACACACCTTAATGGTTCCCACTAGGTGGTGTTAACATGGTTCTACCAGTGGATTCATGTTTTCTTTGGGGAGTGCTGCTGTGACTTGGAGCAGCAAGAAGCAGCCTACGGTTGCTCTATCGAGTACAGAGGCCGAGTACAGAGGAGCTGCTATGGCAGCATGTGAGGTAGCTTGGTTGAAAAAGCTACTTGGAGATTTGGGTCTATCAGTGGATAGACAAGTTGTCAATTTCTGTGACAACATTAGCAGTATACAGTTGTCCAGGAACCCAGTCTTTCATGCTCGTACGAAGCACATAGAGGTCCACTACCACTTCGTCAGAGAGAAGGTCTTGGCAGGAGACCTTGACCTTGTTTATGTCAGCACAGAGGATCAGGTAGCTAACATCTTCACCAAAGCATTGGGTACAGAGAAGCTCCGCAGATTCAGAGCTTCGCTTGGTGTACATGAGATGGAGTTGAGCTCGAGGGGGAGTGTTGAGATATTGAGCTCTAGTGAGGCGGTGGACACTGATGACCCGCCTGGGGGATAGGCCCCGCACTTACACCACTGGCATGGTTGGTGAGATCTTGGGTGATATGCGGCTAGTGGGATGAGACAGGCTGTGTGACAGCCACTCTAGAGACTGGCATAGTTATAGCGCCAGCTCATTTAGTCGGGTTCACATTATAGAGAACCCGTGTATGTATTGGTTGAGTACCTTTCATATTGTGTGTACTCTTATTCTTGTATATGGTGTGTTGAGTGTTGAGTAGAGAAGAAGAAGATTTTCAGCCTCTCACCGTGTGTGTTCTCTATTAGGGTTTGTGAGTGTGTGTGTGTGCTTGCAAGAGCTCAAGCTCTCTTCCCCCCTGCATCTTTTCAAAAAGAAGGGCCACATCATCAAGTATTTCTACAAGAGGAAGAAGGATGAAGAGGATAAAGAGAAGGAAAAAGCAAAGCAACCAGAGAAGGAGGAGGAAAACTTCTCCAACTCATTATTCTAGCAGTTTGTATGACATCTTATAGCCCGTGGGGAAAATTTATTATCTTAGTGATTTCTTATCATAGTGATAGAGTTCATCCAAGAACACCCTGAAATGTATGGATGCTTGATCAAGGGAGGGTGTTAGAAATATGTGATCTAGCATCCATTCTTAGTGTGTTTCCTCAGTGACACCTTAGATTGATTTTTTCCAAGTTTAGAAGGCTCAATTACTAGAGTAACTAGGTGTAGGTCTAGTAGTTATCTTCCTTTGATTGGGGCATCACCTTTAGGTGATTCAAGTGAGAAATCATAGGGCGATGGAGAGAATCAAGGGATCTAGGTGCCTCCCTCTCATGGGCCTATAAGTTCAAGGACTACTACTCACACAAAGAGAGCTAGAGAGAGCTAAGTAGATAGCATAGTGCCCATACTTTGTGTACTTGCTTAGTGATCAATATACTAAGTGGTCCTTTGTGTAAATACTCTCTCTTTTCAATTATCATTGGTATATGTCTATTTGATGCATTTGTGGTGACCTTGAGTATACTGCATTGCTCATTGGTTACATTCATTAACATCTAAGTGGTGGCATGTGTTGCTTTAATGGTGTGAGATTCATTATGGGATGATCTTGTGCTTTTCTTGATTCATTCAATAACTCAGCTCACACTATGTCTTTTAACATAGGCGAGCACTTCCAGAAGTCGATCAATGGCCAATGTTTGCCCCCGCAGGCCGCCAGACAGCCACCAAATGGCCGCTGCGGGCCACAGACGGCTGTCGAGCCGTAGCGGTGCCACCAGAATGTCAGAGCCAGTGCACATTAACACTAGTTAATAGGTCATTACGTCTATAAACTAGCCGTGCTTAGAGCACGACAGAATCTCTATACCGCCCTATGATTGCGCGAGTAAGCAGTCATAGGGCTATAATCAAAACTTTGTAAAGGTTGTTGTGTTGAGAGATGTAATTGCAGTGATGTGTGTGTGTGGGAAAGCACCCTAGAGGTGTAAGATATTGTGGTAAGATAAGAATGTCACATGTAATATTGTATGGTGTGTGAGTGTTCACCAAAAGAGTGGAAAAGGAGTTGCCACATGGCATGATGATTTGTAAAGTGGGGGATAAGCCTAGAAGGCCTATATCATTGTATGCTTCAATTGACATATGCAATAGAGCTTGTGTCTTGAGTGTGCAATCTCTCTCTCTTATGGAGTTCTTAGTGTATTTTAATCAACCTTAATTATGTTGCTAAATCTATGTCTATCACCATGATCAATCCCATATTAGGATTGTTTAACATGGTATCAGAGCTTGGGTAGGCTCTTGGTCATGGTGAATATCTATATAGCTTTCTTGGTTATGATTTATTTGATTAAGCATTATTTTCAGTTTATTATGAAAAAATTAAGCACACTCATATTATCCTCGGGGGGGTCACTATATGTAAATCTTCTATATCACATGCGTTCAAGGCCTATTTAAAAAGTCCCTTATCTGTGAATTTTTTAGTGAATATAATGTATCCTTTCCTATTCAAATCTGTAAATTTTTTTAAAAAATACAATAAATAAATCCCCTCTGTAAATATATTTCTGTAAGTTTTAAATATTTAAAATGTCCTTCTGTTGAACCCACGTGATACTTACATATTTATACGAGTGACCCCCCCGAGATATTATCACTTGGATTTGCATTTGTGAGGATTTGAGAGAGATTTTGAGTTGCCATTCTCAAGTTGGAGAGGAGATTTGCAACAAGGAGGTTGCATAGAATCTGCCCAAGAGAGTTGCAAATGGGAGTTTTGCAACATGGAGAACTTGCTCATCATCAAAGAAGCTAAAAATGGAGATTTCAACAAGTATGAAGGCTATGAAGTCTTTGGTGTCATCAAGGAAAAGCTTCCAAGAAAAGAAGGGTTGCTGATTTATGGGATGAGTGAATCCCATGGCTCTTGCAAGTTGGCAAAGAGCATGTGTGGAGGTGAAATGCTTGTCCAAGCAAGAGACAAGCATTGTGGGCAAGGAACAGAGCCCATGAATGTGCACATGAAATGAAGGGATGTGCTGATTTGCTTATGAAAGATGAACAATGTTCGGTGGAAGCAAGAGGAAGTTTTCACAAGGTATAACACGTATGGTTTCTTGCAAGAAATCCACTTGGAAAGTAAAGAGAATGTGGGGGAGAGGAAGAGCTTCAAACCCTATCAAGAAAACACACACACACACACAAGAGAGAGGAGCAAGACACAAGAGAGATATGGATAGCTGAATTTTCTTTATCTTCTTCTTCTCTACTCAACCAACATAACATAAAGATAAGAGTACACACTATATGGGTTAGTACTCAACTACTACAACATACAAGGGTCGGTCCATAATGTGAACCCGACTAAATGAGGAGCTGGTGCTATAACTATGCCAGTCTCTAGGAATCCAAAATGCCTATCACACAGTCTATCATCCCACTAGCCGCATATCACCCATAATCTCACCAACCATGCCAATGGTGTAGATGGGGAAGCTATCACCTAGGCGGGTCATCTCAATGTCCACTACCATAGCACTAGTTGAGCTCGATATCTCAACACTCCCCCTCAAGCTCAACTTCACACACTGCACTTCAAGTAAGCTCCTAAACTTGTGGAGCTTCTCTATGCCCAATGCCTTCGTGAAGATGTCAGCCACCTGATCCTCTGTGTGGTGACATATACCATATCTGCATCTCCTTGTTGCTAGAACCTTCTCCCTCACAAAAAGATAATGTACCTCAATGTGCTTCGCTCTAGCATGATATATTGGGTTACTGGCCAACTGTATGCTGCTCATGTTGTCACAATATATGGGCTCTCCCCTCAAGTAGCTTCTGAAACCAAGCTACCTCACAAGCTGCCATAGCAGCAGCCCTGTACTTTGCCTCTGTACTCGACAAGACAACTTTTGGTTGCTTCTTATTGCTCCAACTCACAGCAGCACTACCAAATGAGAACATAAAACCACTGGTACATCTTCTGTCTATAATACTACAAACCCAATCAACATCTATGTACCCATGCAACTGTATCTCTGCACCAGCCTCATAGAAATGTCCACAATCAATTGTGGACTTTATGTACCTGAGGATCTGTCTAGCCGCATCCAAGTGTGGCTTCCTAGAGGGGCTTACATAAACTAACTCACAAGTCCAACAGCATAGCTCAAGGCTGGCCTTGTAATGGTCATGTAGATCAAACTACCCACTATGTGCCTGTATGTAGTGGGGTCCTCCAAAAGCTCACCTATATCTGTGGAAAGCCTTATGTTCTGCTCCAATGGCACTGAAATAGGCTTACAGCCTGTTATACCATACTTGGACAACATGTCCAAGCCATACTGCCTCTGCAATAGCAAAATGCAATGAGGTGATCTCACCACCTCTATGCCCAAGAAATACCGCAGCTCACCCAAATCCTTCATCTCAAACTTCTTCTTCAAAAGCATCTTGACATCATGTATGTCTGCATCACTATCACCAGTGATAATCAAGTCATCCACATAGATGACTAATAGCATGATCCCTCTATCTGTCTTTTTCACATATAGTGAAAAATATGCATTGGATATCTGAAATCCAACCGTAACAAGATACTCCCTGATCTTGTTTGACCATGCTCTGGGTGCCTGCTTCAAGCCATACAAGGCTTTGCATAACCTACACACAAAATCTAGATGTGTATCACTCTCATAACCTGGTGGCTACATCATGTACACTTCTTCTTGCAAATCACCATGCAAGAAAACATTCTTTACATCCATTTGATGTAAAGACCAACCCTTCACTACAGTCGTAGCAATGACATCTCTCTCACGGTTGCCATTCTTGCAACCGGGCTGAATGTCTCCTCATAGTCTATGCCATAAGTCTGCGCCGCATAGCCCTTGTGGCAACCAATCTTGCCTTGTACCTACTCACTGAACCATCAGCATTTGCTTGACTTTATACACCCATTTGCTTGACTTTATACAACCCCCATTTACATCCAATTGCCTTCTTTTCCTTAGGCAAAGGCACTAACTCCCATGTTGCATTTGCATACAATGCTACCATCTTCTCATCCATGGCATCTTCCCATTTCTTATTTCCAATTACCTGCTTAAAGAAAGTGGCCTCAACCACCTGTATTTCTTTTACCATGTAAGCATAATGATGGGCTGTATAATCCATCATATCTCAACCTGTCGAACAAGGTATCTAACCCTTCGTAGACCTGTGTATACCTGGATCACTGCCAAGTGTCCTCAAAATAGCCCTGAGTGACCTACTGACAGATCAGGCACAAAAGGTTGATCTACCATTTCCTTCCCTTTTCATGATATATATATACCTGCATCATTCTTTAACTTGCCTGACCATGGGCTAACATTGGATCCACTGTTCGAGGACTCCCCAAGTCCACTCAGCTAATTGCTACTCTACATGTGGTGCAACATTAGCACTTCTTACATCTGCATCTTCTATTGCCTTCACTAGCTACCCATCTCATCGAAGACAACATCTCTGCTTACTCGCATCTCATGAGTGGTAGGGTTAGAGTATCTATAACATTTTTGCTCAATAGCATAACCAATGAAGATGCATTTCTTTGCCTTTGGATCCAACTTTGTTCTCACTTCATCAGGAACATGTACATATGCAATACACGCAAACACTTTCAAGTGAGACACATCCGGTCGTATGCCTGTAAACTTCTGTTCAGGAGTCATACCATGAATAGCTGCAGTGAGTGTCCTGTTCATAATGTACATAGCAGTTGCTACTGCTTCTACCCAAAAGTAATGTGGCATATTCTTTTCACCCATCAAGGCATGTGCCACTTTTGCAATGTGCCTATTTTTCCTTTCTGTGTAACACCATTCTGTTGGCGGAGTGTACCTGAACGTAAACTCTTGATTCCCTGCTTTCTCAAGAAATTTCTGAACTCATTGGAGAAATATTCTCCTCCACCATCTGATCTCTGATTTGCATGCCTTTTTCCTTCTTGACCAAGGCTTTAAATCTCTGAAAGTGAGCAAAAACCTCACTTTTCTCCTTCATGAAATAAACCCACACTTTCCTAGTGTGGTCATCAATGAATGTAACATAGTACCTGCAACCTGCAATTGTTGCAGTCTTGGTTGGTCCCCATATATCTGAATGTATGACAATCAATGGCCTTGCACTAGTATCCTTTTCATGTGGGAAGTCATGTTTGGCCTGCTTACCAAGTTGGCATGCTTCACATACCTTCGTCAACCTTAAACTTTGGCAAACCTGCAACAATATTTTGGGCCTGCATAGACTTCAGTTCACTGTACATTCACATCACCAATGCACTTGTGCCATACCGTCAACCTTAAACTTTGACAAACCTACAAAATATTTTGGGCCTGCATAGACTTCATTCGCTGTACATTCACATGACCAATTTGCTTGTGCCATACGTCAATATCTACAATGACACCTGTTCCATGCGCAAACATGGCTGCCTTTATCTCAGGCATGTTTCACAAAACATCCTTGAGGATTAAACCTCACTTATAGACCTTGCTCAACCATTTGTCCCCAACAGAAACCAAGTTCTTTGTAATATTCGAAACATGAAGTATATCAGCCACGTACTTCATTTTTACATCTTTATTTTTACATCCTGCATAGACAATGCCACTTTACTAACATGCGTAAATGGATGCGCAGTATCATCAACTGTTTCTACATAACCTGGTTTTTCCATTTTCTACATATCTCTAAACACAGCATGAGTGGTCATGTGGTTAGAGGCACCATAATTAACATACCATATATCTTGAGATCCTAACACATCCCCTGTTATGGAACTAATCATGTGCTACATCACAAACAACTTCTCACTTCTATCATCACCTCTATGTTTGCTAGATGATGCGTAGTTGCCTTGCTGCAACTTTCCATTTTTAATGTCATTCTGCTTTTTGTACCAGTCCTTTTTCATGTGTCCTAGTTTGCCACGATAATAGCACTCTATGCTATTTGAATTTTGATTTCTTTGCCAACTACCTCGGCCTCTTTGGCTCCACCTGCCTCTAGACTGGCCTCTTCCACCTGTGTATGATTACTGTTGTGAATCATTAGACTGTTGTTGTCCAGAATTCTGATTTCCTTGTCGGTCACCACCTTGGCCTCTACCTCTGCCTCTACCTGAATTAGAGTAGAAGGCATGTTCCGATGTGTTCTTGATTTGTGAAGAAGAATCCTCACCTAAAGCCTTTTCTTGATTTGTGAAGAAGAATCCTCACCTAAAGCCTTTTCTTCTATGATCAGCATAGATATCAAGTCCCGAAAGTTGGGACTATTCTCCCTAACTCCAATGGAGATCTTAAATGGCTTGTACTCTTTGCCAAGCCCATTCAGGACACAGACACTCACCAAATCATCATCCTCCTCTGATACATTGATAGACCCAAGGGATTCAACAATGCTCTTGATCTTTAAGGCATATTCATTGATGGACATACTTTTCTTTTCCCAGTATGCAGCTCTTGCTTTAACTGCAACTTCCTTGCCTTTGTTTTAGTCTAGAACATCTGAACCAAATTCTGCCATGCAACTACTGGAGTGTTTGCATCCTGTATGTGTCCTATCATAGTGTCTGTGACACTATTTGAAATCCTGTACATGACTTTTCTTGCACCCTGATTCCAATCCTTGAATGCCTTTATATCTGTAGGAGTGGAATTCTCCTCAGATAACTCTGGAGGCTCCTCATTGTCTCCTTCTACATAATCCCAAAATCCTTTACCCATTAGGAAATTGGTCATTTTGAACTTCAAGACATGTAAGTTATTCTTATCTAGCTTCTCACTAACAATCTGATTAATTTCGTTAGACATGTTTTCCTGCAACAATCAAACCACAACTTCTGTATGCAACCTATAATACAGCAGTATCTCCTGTAAAACTGCTGGCTGCAGTAGCGCAACAGCCAGCAGTGCTTCAGCACAGCCACCGATTAACATGGACAACCTACAAGTGGCCATGGTGTCCTACTCCAAGGGAACCACAGCCAAAGAAGATTCAGCCATGGCCCTCTTGAAGGATCATGCCATGACCCTCCAGAAAAACTATGACAAGCTGCATGATCAGATCGTCGCCACATGAAGATGTCCTACAAAGATCAGTACCACTAACACAAGAACGACAAGGACGAGATGCTCGTGCACATTGAGGAACTCAAAGGCAATGTCGTTGAGAAGAGGCCGATCACTCGAAGATGGAAGAACCAGGACACGTATGCAGACATCTAGTTCACCATCACTAGCATCAAAGAGGCCAAGAATGTCACCCTTCGCACACCGAACTCACCTCCACCCAAACACAGATCACGGACCTATAGTGTGTAACGATCCGACTCCAAGCCAACCTACCCAAACCCCATGCCTAGAGGAGGATGGATGTCCTTCTATAGCATGGCCTCAATGCCCCAACCTTGCAACCCGAACAACCCCAATCCACCTCCCGAAAATGATGATGGATGAGATGGGAGGAGTCAAAGATTAAAGCTACCAAACCCAAGGGATCGTGATGGTGTCCAGATTGCTGGCAATGGTGGGCACCTCGGTCAGCCCGATGTGGCAGAAAGTCATTGGCCATACTAGCATCTGTGTTCTGCAGCTCAAACTTGAGGACATTATCCTTCATCTCCTGGATCTGTTCTTCCATATCACCATTGCAGATTTGCCTATCACTGGGTTCAGGAGTCTTGGCACTAAGGTTGCATAGGTGGATCCATCTGCACGTTGTGATCAGAACTCCCCCACGCTCAAGGTAGATGCTAAGGAGCATCTAACATGGTCCCCATCTCTGGGTAATTAACTCTAATAACATGCTAAGGAGCATCTAACATCAGGATGACTTGATGATTCAGGGTTTGAGTCATAGGATTGGAATCTGACCCACCACCAGGCGTCCCAAGTGTTGGCTGCGAGCTGGACAGCCAACAGCCGCCCAGACGAAGCGGCCCCACCAAAATGTTAGAGCTGGCGCACATTAATACCAAGTTAATAGTTCATTATGTCTATAAACCAACCATGCTCAAAGCACGGTGGTATCTCTATACCACCCTATGACTATGAGTAAGCAGTCATAGGAGGGCGGCTTCAAAACTTTGTAAAGGTTGTTATAAGGTTGCTAGTTCTGTACTATCTCTTTGGAATAAAGAAAGATCACTTTTGTATCATCTTTGTACATTTGTTGAGTCTGTATGTCTTTCTAGTTAATCGTCTCATCTATTATCATTTCTGGTGATTCTGTCTATTAAGTCTTCGGTATTTCATGCAACGTTTGGGATTATCCACATGAGTCAATCAGTCTTAGTAGTCGGTTCCACTGTGCAGGCGCTTGTAGTTGATAATTGTGTCTGTCGTTTCGTGCCTGATCCGTATCTGACTGGTGTATGCTACGTGCATAACCTAAGTCACTTTGCAGGTTTCTTGGGACAACGGTCAGTGCTCATCAACAATAGCTACCGACTCCAATTGTATAACGGGATGATGCCACCTAATCTGTTTATTTATGTGGCAGTGCCACTAACCCACTACCTGCTAGGAATTCATCACATTAATATGGGCACACTTCTTCCAAGAACGATCATTGCAGATTTGCCTAGGAAGTCGCTATTCCCCTTCCTTGTTTGCTCTTTGTGTTCTCAAGCCTTGTGTATTTCTTGTGTAGACCTATTGATTTGGCGGCCTTGGCCTTTTGAGGTGGTTTTCCTTATCTTGTTAGCCTTAGAGGTTTTGGGCAGATTGAGCTACCTAGGCTACTAAAATCACTGTTGTGCAACCGTAAAGTCTCTTCTTCTTTTGCTCTAGCAACGTGATTTAGTGCCTCTACTACTGCTTGCACTTCTTCCAATATTCTACGATCATAGCATAAGTACTTATGCAGGAGGTGGGTCAATGGGTAGAGTAACAACAGGTACAGTAGGAGCTGCTTGGCTAGGGATATCCGCATGGATGCTTCCTCCTTACAATGAGGCTACATCTGGTGTTGCTCTAGAGTTAACCCCAACTCCTCCATCAATGGTTTGGTATGTGTTGTAGAGTGGTTCAGCAGAGGCAACAAAGCAGTAGTTAGTTAAAACCCAACCTCTGAGAGGTAACTCTCCATTGAACAAACAGGTTAAAGGCTGGTCTAGCTAATATGGTTTCTCTACAAGGGCAAGGCTTTCTCTTCTTAAATTTTTAGAACCTTTCATTGAGTCAAGTTCAGGGCGAGATGTCATTGTTGTGGTGGCACAAGTCTAGGACCCTATACTATGCTAAATTGGGTTCCGACCAAAGGTACATAGCCTAAAGTAAGCTAGTACATCCCTAGCTCAATGGATGCATTGTTCTCTAAATTGGCCTCTAAAACATGTCCAGATCGTAAGTGCATGTGATAGGGCTGGTCGAGGGCTAAGGAATTGAATGGCCAATTTTTTATTTTTTACTTTTTTTGAATGTTAGGAAACTTGTCCAAAGTGGGCTTCAGATAGTTCTGAACACTTTGGGAAGGGTTATGTATGCACTTTTTTTGGGGTACCCAAGCACCTTGTAAGTTTACAAATTTTGAAATATTTGGGGTGTTACACAAGTTGTACCAATCTGTATCTAGAGAGTTAGTGAATATGCTTTTCCAAAATTTCCCATACTTTTTTGGATGTCAAAAGTAGTTTCTTTTATTTTTTTAGATTTTTATTTTTATTCTTTATTCTTTATTTTTACTAATCTTTTTTTTATAATTTCAGTTTCTATTTTCAATTTCACAGATTACTCAAAAAAGGGGTGTTGTTAGGATTTTTAGATTTTTCCTAGAATCCCTCTTTGACTTAGAGCCTAAAAGCCTACGCACATCAAATGCAACCAGCTAACTAAGGCTAATAACTAGTGGCCCAAATTATAAGGAGATTAAGCTAAGTTAATTTGCATTATTAGTACTAATGTAAAAATGTAAAAAAAAAACTTGCAAAACACCAAAATTAATATGTTTTGCAAATCCTCAATTTCTTCGTGTATGGAGTCAAAATTAGGATAAACGCCATGCTTGGAAAAACCAATTTTTAGGTCTATTTAACCAACCAAATTGATTCGATTTCAAGGCCAAATTACTATTTTTCTCTGTGTAAAAATGAAAAATAAAAAAAGTGAAAAATGTAAAAATTGACCAAAACAAGAATTGTAGAAATTAAAAGATATACAGTTTTAAGGGTAACAAGAAAAGCTAAACATAGATTTCTTAAGATAACAAGAAAATACAACAACAAACAAGAACAATGTAGGTTTTTTGGGATTTTACTTTTACTCCATTCTTGAAAAAACCATAAATTTAACAAAATTAAACCACTCTCAAGCATTCAAAATGCACTATGGCTATGTGGTGGTTCTATTCCCCGATAGAGCTGCCATTTTTGGTAAGCCCTTGCACCATGGGAAAGGCATAGGAGTCACTCTTGTCGTGGGGAGTTCACCACACCGCACTCGAGAGCACACAATGCTCAAATCAAGAACTAATATACCATATCTAGCACACAAATACACAGGCAAGGTATGTCACCATCCATGGAGCTCACGTCGTTATCGTTTTGTTGTACACTCCTAGCTCAATCGCCTCGCAGATCAATCCCTCTCTCACTCACTCACACACACATAGACAAGCAGCCATCAAGCTCAAATCATGCATACAAGCAAGCAAGAGGCAAGAGGGAGAGAGGGAGAGAATAGAGAGCACACTCTTTGTAGCTCAACCCCTCTCACTCACTCACACACATAGACAAGGCAAGAGGGAGAGAATAGAGAGCACACTCTTTGTAGCTCAATTGCCCCCCCCCGTAGCTCAATCCCCCTCTCACTCACTCACACACATAAACAAGTAGCCAGCAAGCTCATATCATGCATATGGGCAAGGGACATAGCTGAAATACATAATGATCATAGGTCAAACCCAACCTAGACTTTCGGCCACCATGAACACATAAACTGTAGCCAAACTTGCTTTACTGGATATAGAAATAGGAAGAAACTTAATGTTATATGAGACTTCAGTCTCATTATGAAAACCTAACCTTGATCCAACCCAAGCTCTAGTACAAACAATCTTGAGCAAGCCTTTGTAATGAATGTAAAGGGATGTTAAAGCTAAATGCTAAGGGCTGAGCGGCAAGCAAGAGAAGCACAGGAAGCGGTATAAGGGTAAGAGCTTCATCTGCTCTTCCCCCTTTGTGTTGCATACTACACTCTTATCGGGAGCTCTTCGGGAGAGGCACCGACAAACGAACTCCGATTGAGGAGCTTTCTTCATGGAAGCAAAGCCATAGTGCAATTATTCGATCCGTTGGACAACAATTTTTGGGCTAAAAATGCATTTCGGGCGTGTCTGGACCGTTTTTCAGTTCATATGCGTTCACAATCACTGCGGGTAAGTTTCGATTCTCTGCGCAGCAAAACTCTATCGATGGAACTGCAAGAAAGGTGATTGGTTGTGCAGATACTATATGTGCTACAAAAAGGTCTCAAAGTTTCCATTGGGTATATGTATACAAAGTAAGGTCACTGGTTTTCTAACAGCTTGGATGCAGTATAGTACCGCTGTGCAGAGAATATAGCAGTGTGTGCAAGTCAAGCAAGAGTGTTGTTGTTGGTAAATTTGTGTTGTAGAAAAGATGTCAAATGATGGAATAAACTAGATTTTTGCAGAGAAGCTTGACAAGAACAACTTCCATGCTTGGAGGTTTAGAGGATTGACCAATTTCCTAATGGGAAAAGGTTACTGGGACTACATTGAACATGAGGAGGCACCAGAGATTAATCCCTGTTCTGCAACTATAAAAGAGTTCAAGGATTGGAATCAATGAGCAAGAAAATTCATGTATTGACTTTCTATCAGTATATAGGACACTATGATTGGGCATATACAGGATGCCAAGTAACCTAAGGAGGCATGGGACACCTTGGTGAAGCTGTATGAAACCAACACCAAGGCATGAAAGATTCAGTTTGCAGAATGAGCTTCATACTATGGAGAAGAAGAATATGTCTGTGAATGATTATGCTTTGAAGATCAAGGGCATTGTGGAATCCCTTTCATCAATTGGTGTTTCTGTGGATGATGATGATGATAAGGTGGAAGTATGTCTACGTGGTCGTGGGCCACATAAGACATCTATTCAGACTCGGGAGAACATTCCCAACTTCACAGATTTGGTGTCAATGTTGATCATTGAACAAGAACTTGGGTGAAGATCAACAGTCTTCATAAAACAAAAACAATTCAGAGTAGCAGGCCTTCTACACAAGTTCAGGTAGAGGATGAGGTAGAGGTTGTGCATGTGGCCAAGGTGGTGGCTGAATAGGTAATCAGAATTATGGTCAGCAGGCAACAATAGTCCCACGATTCACAAGAACAACATACAAGTGGAAGAGGCTAGTTTATAAGCAGGGAGAGTCAACGAGATCATGGTAAGTGGCAAAGGTAGCACAATGATACACGAGGCTATTTTTGTGGTAAGCCTGGGCATGTGCAAGCAAATTGCTATAAGAAGCAGAATGACATGCAAAATGGAAAAGTGCAGCAAAACAAATATGCATCCTCTAGTAGAAATAATGAGGATAATGAGTGTTAGTTTGTTATGCAACATGTGGTTAATGGTGTGTCTGGAAATGATGTAGCAGCATATAAGGATAATGTATGGTATGTTAATTCATGTGCTCTGCGAACCACATGACAAGTCATGGTGAGTGGTTCAAAGAAATGAAGAGTCTTGAAAGACCAGGTTTTGTTGAAACAGGGGATGAAACTGCTCATCCGATTGCCCATGTTAGAGATGTGCCATTGTCTATGCAGGATGGTAAAGTGAAGTACCTTGTAGATGTACTTCATATTTTGAACATTACAAAGAATCTAGTTTCTGGCCAGATGATTGCGCAGGGTTTGCAGGTTCAGTTTAACCCTGATGGTGGCTGTTATGTAGAAGGCTTTAAAGATAAGTGCAGGTTGGTTTGCAAAAGGCAACAAAGTGGGCAGAATGGTTACATTAAATGTGAATATGAGTGCTGCAATGTTTGCAAATGGTTCTGTAGATACACACATTTGGCATAAGAGAACTGGGCATGTCAATGTGCAAAAAATGAAGTCTATGCAGACTAAACAAATTGTGAAAGTGCTACCCAAGTTTAAAGTTAAAGGTATGCATAAAGTATGTGAAGCATGTCAATTTGGAAAGCAAAAAAAAACATGTATTTTCACATGATAGAAATGTGAGCAGGAATGTACTAGATGTTGTGCATTCATATGTATAGGGTCCTGCAAAGACTATGTCTATGGGTGACTATAGGTACTACTTAACATTCATTAATACCACACGAGGAAAGTGTGGGTATACTTCATGAAGGAGAAGAGTGAAGTGTTCACTCATTTTTCAGAATTTCAGAGTTATGGCTTAAAAACAGACAAGAAAGCATGTGAAGTGCCTAAGGTCAAATGGAGGGGGAGAACACTTCTCCAATGAGTTCTCTGCATTCTTGTGAAAGAATGGCATTCAGAGATAATTTACATGTAGATATATTTTGTATAGCAAAATGAAGTTGCTGATGAGCAAAAAAACGGGCACATTACAGAGACAGCATGAGCATTGATGGGGCTCAGAAGAATATGCCACATAGCTATTGGGCTGAGGCTATGTCTATACAGCAATTTATATCATGAATAAGACTCCTACTATAGCCATACATGATGTAACACCAGAGAAGAAGTTTACTGGCAAGAAACCTGATTTGTCTCACTTGAAAGTTTTTTGATGTATTGCATATGTGTATGTGCCACATGAGTTACATACCAAGCTGGATCCAAAAGCAAAAAAATGTGTGTTTATTGGGTATTCCCTTGAGCAAAATGGATACAGATGTTATAATTCCACTACACGTGAATTGAGGGTAAGCAGGGATGTTGTATTATTCGATGAGATAAGTAGATGGTATGCTGATGAAAAAAAGGATGTTGTTGGGGCTGATGTAAGTGGAAATGTGGTTGCACAAAATGCAGGTCAGCAATCACACTCATTAAGTGAACAAGGAGAGTCCTCATCCAGTGGTTCTGTTGATAGACCATGGAATGGCAGGCTGCAACATAATACCAGTCCTAAAAATGTAGTTGGTACATCACATAAAGACTAAGAGTGGTTGAGCCCCTTGGTATGCCTGACATTTCTGTAGGGCATTCTCTTGTTGATGAAGATTCTGGTGGCTCGGACATGAGCCTTGATGAGGAGCTTGGGATTCCAGCAAAGAGGACACCTGGTGTGAAGAAGGCTATGGAAGCCATGAATACAAAGTTATGAAGATCTGGAAGAGTCAAAAATCTTGTGCAGAGGTTGACTTATGATGGTTATGTGGCACATCACTATGCATATATATGGAAAAAGTTGTGCAGGTTGTAGAACCCACATGTTTTGATGAGGCTATTGGAAATGTGTGTTGGGAGAAAGCTATGGATGCGGAGATGGATGCACTGTATGGAAATGAGACTTGGGATTTGGTGCCATTGTCTAAAGGCAAGAAAGCTATTGGCTGTAAGTGGGTGTATAAGGTGAAACATAATAGTGATGGTAGCATAAGCAGGTACAAGGCTAGATTGGTAGCCAAAGGATATGCACAGACACATGAGATTGATTATGAGGAGACATTTACCCCAGTTGCAAAGATAGCAACTGTGAGAGTTGTGATTGCAGTGGCTGTAGCTAAAGGCTAGTTTTTACATCAGATGGATGTCAAAAATGTGTTCTTGCATGGTGACTTGCAAGAAGAGGTGTATATGGATCAGCCACCAGGTTTTGAGGATACAGGTCACCCAAAGTATGTATGTAAGCTTCGTAAGGCCTTGTATGGGCTGAAGCAAGCTCCACGAGCATGGCATGACAAGATTAGTGAGTATCTTGTCACTATTGGTTTTGATATGGCAGATGCAGATCACTCTTTGTATGTGCGCAAGAGTGATAAGGGTATTCATCACCATATATGTAGATAATCTTATTGTTGGGGATGACAACTTGGAAGAGATTGAGTATGTGAAAATTCTTCTCAAAAAGAAGTTTGAGATAAAGGATTTGAGAGATCTGCGCTATTTTTTGGGAACTGAGGTCATTCACACACCTGAGGGTATTTGGCTGTCACATGTTGTCCAAGTATGGGATGGCTGGTTGTAAGCCAATCTCGGTGCCATTAGATCAAAATGGCAAACTTAGTGTGGATGCAAGTTATGTGTTGGAGGATCCCATTATGTACAGGAAGATTGTGGGGAGTTTGATCTATGTCACGATCAGCAAGCCAGATTTAAGCTACACTGTTGGCTTAGAGAGCTAGTTTGTCGAGGTTCTATGTAAACCACATCTTGACAGTGTGCGACACACACTGTGGTATTTAAGGGTCCCTATTGATTATGCATTGTTTTATATGCAGTAGGTGTACCATTAAAGCTATATGGGTACATAGATGCAGATTGGGCAGATAGCATCTCAGACAGGAGATCTACCAGTGGATTTATGTTTTCATTGGGGGGTGCTGCTGTGACATGGAGCAGCAAGAAGCAGCCCATAGTTGCCTTGTCGAGCACAGAGGCAGAGTACAGAGGAGATACGGTGGCAGCATGTGAGGTAGCTTGGTTACGCAAGCTACTTTGCTGCTTTGGGGTTGCATGTGGAGAGAAAGATTGTCATATATTGTGACAATCTTAGCAGTACACAATTAGCCAAGAATCCAGTTTTTCATACACGGACGAAACACATTAAGGTGCATTACCACTTCATCAGAGAGAGACTCTTAGGGACAAGCTACATAGACTTGGCCTACGTCAACACACAGGATCAGGTCGCTGACATCTTCACGAAGGCCTTGGGAGCTGAGAGGCTTCGCAGATTTTGAGATATGCTTGGAGTTCATGAGCTAGAGTTGAGCTTAAGGGAGAGTGTTGAGATGTCAAGCTTAACATGAGCTGACACTCACGAGGTGCCTGCATGACCGTTTCAACATTTATATTACTGGTGGTTTTGGTAGCTAGCACCAACATATCTTTCCCAAAGATTCAATAGCTAGAGTACACGGACTAGTCCACATCTACTCACTCCTCTTAGCGTGTTCACATTATGGACCAGTTGTACATACTCTTAGCGTGTTCACATTATGGACCAGTTGTACATACTCTATTATGTGTATTAGTCACTTTATCTTCTTTGTAGACCTCTTTTGTTGTGTAAATAAGAAGAAGAATTTTCAGCCTCTCACCTTGTGTGTTCTCTTCTAGGATTTGTGTGAGTGTGTGTGTGCTTGCAAGCAATCAAGCTCTCTTCTTCCCTGCATCTTTTCATAGAGATGTGCTAGGCTCTTTGGACTGTGAGAGGGAGCCCAGACTAAATACCTAAACCACAGTAAGTTCAAAGCTTTGTGAAAAGCTTCAAACTTCTCTCACGAGAGAGTCTTCATGAATAAATATAACATGTTGTCATGTGTTGGCACATAAGCTAAATTAATTTCCCTTGTGGAGCATCTCTCCCTGACATAATGATAATGTATCTCAATGTGCTTTGTGTGAGTATAAAAAACTAGATTCCTCGTAAATGCCATAGCACTCTGATTATCAATAAAGATTGTAGTGGCTAAGGACTCACTAATACCCAAATAAGCAAATAAGGTGTTTTAGGTAAACACACTCAACTATAGTTGTAAATGCTACCTGTACTCACCTTCACAGCAGCTAGAAGTGACCACAATGGGTTGCTTCTTACTGAGCCATGATATACATGAATCACCCAAGAGAAAACAAAAACCACTTCGTGGACACTCATGTGTCATAACATCCAACACAGTCTGAATTTATAAATGCATGTAGTTGTGATTTACCCCCCTTGTGATAAAACAACCCAAAGTGCTTGGTGCCCTTTAGGTAACGAAATAACCATTTGATAGACTACCAATGTTTTGTGCCTAGGCTATGCATAAATCTACTCAATACCATACTGAATGTCAATCCTGGTATTACATAAGAAGATAAGGCATCCAACAGCTTCTTGATACATGCCATCATCAAAAGGGTAACCTACATCTTCAAGACTAAGTCACAAACCAAGCTCCATAGGTGTAGCACAATAGGCTTGTAGTCTCCAAGATTGAACCTCTTCAACAATGCCTCTATGTATTATGTCTACAACATAACAATACCATCATTATGCTGCCAAAACTCATTGCCCAAATAATAGTGCAATGGGTCAAGGTCACATTTCAAAAGACCTTTGAAATCAACTACAAAAGCTGAAATATAATCATCATCAAGGCCTATGAACACATGTCATTAATGTATAGCATGATGACCAAAAATTCATCTTTAGTCCTCTTAATGCAAAGGGTACTATCAATGGGACTGTTGCAAAAACCTTGTGCAATCAAGTATACAAGTATGAAGCTTCTCATACCATGCTTTCGAAAGCCTACTAAGACCATACAAAGCTTTTTTTAACCTTTATACTTTTGATTCTTAACCTTTCTCTGAACAAAACCACGAGGCTAAGATACATATACCTCCTCATGCAAATCTTCATTCAAAAAAACAATTTTAATGTCCAATTAACATACATTCTAACCTTTATGTGCTGCTAATGCAATGATACTCTACATATGGTAGTCATATAACATGTGGGTGCAAAGGTCTCACCATAGTCAGTACCTTTTTCTTATGCATAACCCTTTGTGACAAGCGTTGCTTTGTATTGCTCAATGACACTACCATCAACTTTATGTTAAAGCTTGTAAACCCATTTCATGCTAATGGCCTTCTTTCCATGAGACAAATCAGACAACTCCCAAGTATCTTTTTTGAGTAAAGCATCATATTCATATTGCATAGCACTCATCCACTGTTTTGATTCCTTTACTTTGTCAAAGGAGACAGGTTCCTCTTCATTACATAAACTGGCAATAAGAGCATGACCTACGTCAACATGAGATGTGTGATGAGAACCTACACGTGTTTTACTAGGCAAAGGAGTGGCCAATTTGTTATCATGTAGTGTTTGCTAGGCTTTTTTGTGGGTTGAAAAAGATGTTCATTTTTAACCTGTGGGCTGATTTTCAACACCAATCATGCCAGAGACTTTCTTTTTCTCCTTCTCCAACCGCTTCATGCACTCATTAATGTAGTGACTAGGTTTCCTAAGTAGTTTCATTTTTCCCTTTTCCTTGGCTTGTCGCCTTCCTTTTCTACTACAAGCTCGCCCGCCGATGACTTTGATTTTGGCTTGTAACTATCTTGAGGAAAGTATTTACCTTTATCTCTTTGTTAACTAGTACCAAAGCTTGATCTCTTGTACACACGATAGATATGTTTTGTCTAGATTTATCTTCTTGCAAGAGAGCATGAGTGAATGTGAGGAATGATACTCCTCTTCACCGACAAATCAAGCAACGATGTGCCTGCACATGTCTTCTATCCCACTTTATTTGTTCTTGCATAGAAGGTATGCTATCATGTGGTAACATACCATGTGAAACTAAGTCCATGTCTATAGATGTGCCTTCTACATCATGTTCATGAGAGGAACCAAGACGTTTCTCAGTAAAGTATCAACCACAACATTCCATACTCCTTTGGTGGCTACCAATACATGCCACATCATATAGAACCATTAATGGGCAGTTCATCCCATCAAGCTTATCCTTAGTGTGGATAGTATCCAGTATACATCACTATCTACCACCACTGACAATGGAAATCTACAAGGTGTATGAAAGGAATGTAGAGTGAAGTGAGTAGAAATTTTACTTGTAAAATGTAGAGATCGATGTTGCTGAAGTGTAGCTCATAGACAAGACCCAGTGTGGTGAGTCTGATGATACGTTCACATGTATCTGCACACCCATCTGTAGTAGATCTTATAATACTACTCCAGAATAAGAATAATGCAAATTTGGTCCTTGAAGATGTCTGAAAAAAATAAAAACCACACGAACGGCCCCCAAAAAGCGCTCGAAACAAAAATGCGACCACATGTCCTCTTTCTTCTCCTAGAAGGGCTCCTTGATCCGATTCAAGAAGATAAGCAACTGGGGGCGAAGGGTAGGCAACAATAATGACAAAGGTAAGAAACGTATGCTCTAATACCAATTGTTAGAAACAAGGTTGTAGGAACACACACACACACACACACACACACACACACACACACACACAGAGCGAGTGGAGAAGCTCAAGGAAACACACAATGAGATGATAAATAGATAATGAATGTGTGTTATACAAAAATGATAAGTATACCCCAAGATGGGTGTATACTAGCATGAGGGAAAAACCTTCTAAAGAGGAAAAAAGTGTCCCAGTTGGTCCTAGTGTGTTCACACACATCACTATCAAATATGACTATAGATTGCACTATAGATTGGACCATGAGTATGTCCATAATCAAGCTAGCACAACGGACAATGAGTATTCTTTGCTGAAGAGAAGAATCAAGATAGATCTCTATCAAGATCCAAAAACTGTTTACACTACTACTACAAGCAGCTCCCATCAAGCCGGTAAGTCATCTCCAAACTCAAGGCCTCATCCAATCAACACTCATAAAATACCATAAAACTAAAAGCCCCAAGGAGTCAAAATCTAACCAAAGAAGGAGAATCCTCATCAAAAACCAAGAAGGCACCATAAGAGAGACCAAAGGCCAGTAACCAATGCTTCCTTCTTGCTACCTCACATCCTCAAAAAGCCCCAAAGATCTAAATGAAGAAAGTGTAAGTAATCAAAGAAACCAAGGAAGCCTACTTGTCATCCCACCACAAAGCCCAAGAATAAAAGGCCTAAACAGGTTTGTATTCCCAAAGGAGAGTATCCCCAAAATGCTGACAAAATTTGATGACAAGCTGGCGGAAATCCCTAAGCCAGCAAGATGCTGAAAGTCATACAATGATCTAGCTATGCAGGGATGGGTTTAGAAGATCGTTCTCGACCCCTATTGGTCCCTCCTTGTTGGAAATTCTAGACAAGTGATCAGCTATGACATGCAATGTTCCTTTGCAAACTGACACCATGATATCAAACTCAAAAAGAAGTAATAACCGCATAATTCACCTTGTGGTGCATGGTTTATTCACAATCTAAAGCAAAGCCTGATGGTCTACAAAAATATAAATTTATTTACCAAAAGTAAAACTTCTTTACCACATAAACGATTGCTAAGTCCTCCCTCTCTATGGATGTATAATTCTTCTGGATCATTGAGTTCTCTAAACTAATATGAAAGTCTACGTTCTTTTTGCTAGGTTGAGCTAACATGCATCCTATAGTGCAAGCCGATGCATCTATGTATATGTTGAAGATGAAATCCCACCTTGGTTACATTCCACCTTAGCGCTTTGAGAATTAGGGTTATTATTATCAAGGCCTCCTTAAGCTTATGAAATGACTCTTTACATTTCTTCTCAGTCCACACAAAACATACCAACAGGGCATATATCGATCTAGCAATCTCCACTTACATAAATATGAAACATCTATAATACCCTGTGTGACCCATGAATCTTTGGAATGCTTTTGGTGTTTTGGATCTTTTCAGTTCTATGATCACTTGAATATTTTCTTCATCCATGGAGATTCCATACCACATGTCCTAGAATTACACCATATCATGAACTTGCATTTTTTGGGTTCAAACACAATCTATAACAGCTTTCCGTCGAGTGTGAACTGTCCATCGACGTCTAGTAGTGGTTTCCTTCATCTCTATTTCCTGCCTTTCCCTTGCAACCCTTGTAGTCTTCATCATTTTTCCTATTGACACACCAATGACCTAGCCTACTCCTTCACTGCGTCAGTTGTGCGTGGGCATCTCTGTGCTTCGGCCTGCCTACTACTACGACAACTGATGTTGCTGGAGGGGGTCGACTAGCATTATCTACAGCCTCTAGTGATCCCCATTGCTTTTGTTTGAATCTCTGAGTGATGCTCCCACCACTATCAGTGTTCTACCCTGTTCCTTCCTAAGCATCCCATCACTAGTTGTGTCACCACACTATGAGCTACCACCGTTGTTTTGGCTAACATGGCTCGACATTATTTCCTTCACACGATTAGCTGCTCTCGCCTACAATACCTACACAGCAAGAAAAATAAAGTTAAAAAACCTTAGTCTCAAATTTTTGGTGTAGAGAACTCACACAAGAGGGGTTCACATGGGTATTTTGAATAGCTTCACATTGAGGTCGTCATGGGCTTCCGCAATGCCAATTTAGTACTATTTTTGGGTCTTTCATGTGCATTATCGACAACATGTTCTTTGCTAAGCACTTTATCCTCGCACGAGACCCAAGTATCGAAGTCATGGAAGTGTCACCACATAAGGGCGGCATTGTTGGCATCAAGGGGGGATCTATCTCAAAATTTTATGTGTGAGTGTTAAGGGTAGCTCAAAATTTTATGTGTGAGTGTTAAGTGTTAAGTGTCACCACATAAGGGCGGCATTGTTGGCATCAAGGGGGGAAGTATCTCAAAATTTTATGTGTGAGTGTTAAGGGTCCTGTGCCTGGGTAGCTCTCCGAAAAAGATATGTAATAAATATGTGTTATCATTTTCTGTGTGCATGACAATAATGATCCACTCCCACGTTGGTCCTTGTTTAGGTTGAGGGGGGATTTATCTTGGGAAGCCAATGTAGGTTGTCACTTCTAGGATTTTCTTTCCACTTAGTTCTAAATCAGATAGTCCAAATTTAGAGTAAGGTCTTGCTAGGGCTAGAGTGCCTAGGAGATGCTACTGCTAATGCAATCAGGTTAAGTATAGGTTTGGGGGCATAGGAGTTGGTACATGTTTGACCAAGCAATGTGGTACTATTGCCAAGGATGATGGCCATGAACTTGAGGGAGAGATTGTTTAGTGTGACCTTTTAAGATTCTGTCAACAAACATCTCCACCTTCGCTCTAAAGGGGGGTTTGTTGGGTATTTGGAGCCTCATGTATGTGTACTATTGTTTGTGTACCTCTGTGTGTGTGTGTGTGTGTGTGTGAACACTCTCTATGAATGTATGTGTTTATGTGTGAACGCCCCCTAAAGATGGAGAGAATTTAGGGTATTTTTATGAAGTAATTAGTGATGTCATCAACATTGTACTTTTGGCTATATAGTGAGCTGCTATTAATCAAATCAAAATAGAGTCATGCAAGATTCTCTCCTAAGCATTGTCGAAACTCTCTCTCTCTCTCTCTCTCTCTCTCTCTCTCTCTCATTGCGCACACATACCATGGATCTTTTCAACCCACCATAGCCTGGCTTGCTAACCCTAGAAAGTCAAGATGTGTTCTATGTTTACTAGCCTCATCAGCGTGGTTCCTGGCAGTGTGGTTATGGTGGTAACACCGAAGGGGATACATCCAATGTTTTATATGGATTTGTTGCCAATATACGATTCATTGTTGCTACATGAGTAGTATTTGGTCCAATTGTAGGTGGGATTGGTAAAGCTAATGGCTAAGGAACTACCAATAATGTAGGCACTCCTATCATTCTTACTATTTATTATGCGCGGTAGCAATTAGATGATTCATGATTTCCATATCTCATGTAATACCCACACCACTTTCCTCTTGCTCTCAAGACTGGGCACTCATGCAGGTTACTTCTACAAACTACACACCAAGTCATTTCCCATCTTGGAGCTAAGTGCGGATGGCCTATCTCCCTAAGAAAGGCTTTCCACACTTCTTCTAGCCCTTTGATCCTGTGCCCAATGTATTTTACACTCTTGGGCTCTTTCGATTTCATAGTGTCCTGGCTTTTGACATTGGGTTTCATTTTGACCAATGTAGTCTTCTACTTTCCTATAAAGGGATTGTTGTAACTTATCTTGTCTGAGCATGCTCTAGGTGCCTGCTTCAAGCCATACAAGGCTTTATGTAACCTACAAATAAACTTTGGGTGTGCATGCTCCTCATATCTTGGTGGTTTCACCATGTGCATTTCCTCCTATAAATCACCATGTAGAAAAGAACTCTTTACATCCATTTGTTGTAAAGACCATCCCTTAGTTGCAACCCATAGTAATGACTGCATGGTTGTCTTTAGCAATTGGGTTAAAAGTCTCCTTATAGTCAATGCCATAGGTATGTGTATATCCCTTGGCTACCAATCTTTCCTTATACCTACTCACAGAGACCCATTTGGATTCTACTTAACTTTGTAGACCCACTTCTATCCAATTGCATTCTTCTCCTTAGGCAAAGGCACCAACTTCTATGCCTCATTTGCATACTATGAAGCCATTTACCAATCTTTCCTTGTACCTGCTCACACAGACCCATTTGGATTCTACTTAACTTTGTAGACCCACTTCCATCCAATTGCATTCTTCTCCTTAGGAAAAGGCACCAATCCCCATGTCTCATTTGCATACTATGAAGCCATTTGTTCATCCGTGGTGGCATCTCCCCAATGCTAATGTCTAAGTGCCTCATCAAATCATATAGACATAACCATCTTCCTAATGCTTATGTCCAAGTGCCTTCTCAAATCACGTGGGCTCTATCTCTTGTATTTCTTTGACCATATATATATAATGATGGGATGTATATATCCATCATATCTCAAACTTGTCTATTAGATATCTGGCCCTCGTAAACCTACATACACTTGCATTTGCTTTTTGTACACCAAGTGTAATAATACTCAGGATTCCAAACTCCTCATAATGAAGGCTTTATTCTGTGCGCCCCTATCCTCATCAACAAAAGAAATGGCCTATTGTAACATCAGACATTATGAAAGGCTGATCCATCTTCTCTTTTACCTTTCATGATGCATGTGAATTTGATGAATTTTTAACATCTATAGTACCACCAAATGATGTGTCAAAGTTCGTGGCATTCTTCTCTTTTTCCTTTCATGATACATGTGAATTCGATGAATTTTCAATACCTATAGTACCACCAAATGATGTGTCAAAGTTCATGGCATTCTTCTCTTTTCCTTTTCATGATACATGTGAATTTGATGAGTTTTCAGCACCTATAATACCACTAAATGATGTGTCAAAGTTCATGGCATTCTGCCTTAACCTTCTAGCCAAAGTCTAATAATAAGTCCATTTGTTAGGAGACTTTCTAGGTCCAGTAAGCACATGTGATTGATTCTCTTCATTTGCTATAGTGATATTATTATTTTTTACAATGGGTTTATAGTAGCGCCAACATTTCTGCGCAAGGAAATTTCTAATAAAGATACATTTTTCACTTTGGAATCTAGTTTGCCTCTCACCTCATCTGATTCATGTACATATAAAATGCAAAATTGTGCAAAATCTAGTTTTCTGCTAGTAAACCAGATTTGGGACTATAGCATCTATAACCTTTCTACTCAAGAAAATATCCAATAAAGATACATTTTTCTACCTCAAGATCCAATTTGCTTCTCATCTCATCTACATATACATATGCAATGCACCCAAATACTTTGAAGTGTGCCAAATCAAGTTTTCTGTGATAAATTTCTATTTAGGCATCATGCCATGAACTAATCATAATATAAACTGTGACATTCCAAAAATAGGAAGACATTTCTTTCTCATATGTTTATCAAAACACATAGGAAACTTCTGCAATATGCATGTTCTTCTTTTTTGCAACCCCATTTTGTTGTGGGATGTACCTACATGTAATCCCATGCTCTCATAGATAATAATAATTCATTGAAAAAATATTCTCATTGACTATCTGATCTCAAGCATTTTATGTGCATGCCTTCATCTTTTTCAACCATAGCCTTGTGTTGAAAGCTTTGAAAGTGCATAAACACTTCACATTCCTCTTTCATGAAGAGTATACCCACATCTTCCTAGTGTAATCATCAATGAAAGATATAAAATAAGAGCATCCTTTCATTGATGTCATCTTTGTTGCTTTCCCAAACAACAAAATGCACCACATCCAATGGTCTTTGACTTAATCGACATGCTTCACATACTTTGTGTATTCTTTCTACTTTACTTAAAGTATTTTTTCAATTGACATGCTTCACATACTTTGTGTATTCTTTCTACTTTGAACTTCAAAAAACTTGTAACAATACTCTAAACATGCATGTTTTTCATCCACTAAATATTAACATGAGCAATGCATTTATGGTAGATGTCAATGTCTACAATCACATATACATGTATTATGTGCAAACACTATGTGCAAACACTGTAGCCTTCACTTCATGCATGTTTATATCTAATGTAAAGATTCTGTCAATTATGTTATCCTTTATAACCACGTGACACTGGTTATGAAAATCTTCGACAACATAAGAGTTAAACTTCACTTGTAAACCTTACTCAATCATTTGTCTAACACAATTCTTCGTAATGTTTGAAACTTGAAGTACATCAACAAAGTACTTCATTTTTTCTTTTGCATAGACAGTGACACCTTACCAACATGCACAATATCATTACATGTTTCCACATACCTTGGTTTTTTCATTTTTTACATATCTATAAACCACTGGTCATGTAATTAGAAGTACTCGAATCAATACAAGATAATCGATTATCTCTGCTGACCGAAACTACCTAACATCAAAACTTGTATAGGATCCAACGATGGACTCTACAAGAACAATATAATACCATACATATTCAAGATTTCGTGTATCTACAGTCATACAACTAAGCATATGCTCCATCATAAAAAGCTGTTAATGTCTATCTTTGACTTGCTTGCTTGCTTAATGTATAGGATCCAACGATGGACTCTACAAGAACAATATAATACCATACATATCCAAGATTTCGTGTATCTACAATCATACAACTAAGCATATGCTCCATCATAAAAAGCTGTTAATGTCTATCTTTAACTTGCTTGCTTAAAGATGTCTATTTTTCTTATTATCTTTTCACATTTAATATAATTTTACTTTTTATAGTACGACATAATAATAGCACTTCATGTTTTCATTTTTATTTTTTTGCCATCCACCTCGGCCTCTTTCCCACCACTATCTCTAGAGTGGTTTCTTCCACATATTTACGCATTAGATTCAGGTTATTGTTAGCCACAATTTTTATTTCCAAAATGACATACACCTTAGCCTCAAGATTACGATCTACCTCTACCTTTACTTGAGTCCGTGTAGAAGGCTACTCTTGCGTATTTCTAAAAGATAGTTTCTTTCATTTTCTAGAAGATAATTCACTTCCAACATTCATCTCTTCAAGGATCAAAATAGATATACAAAGTTTTTATAATAAAACACCTTTAGTTTAGGTTTAGAACCTTGGTCATGGACTCAAGTATAAAAAAGAACTCATGAACTATCATTATAACCTTTAAAATTTTTACCTTTCTACCTTTTGAAACCTTTTAAAATCTTGGCTCCTTTCTTGAAAATAGCCATTCATGGTCTAAGGTTCATGGCAAGCTTGATAGCCATTCTCTTGGTAGAAAGTTAACTCACTTAAACATCATGATCATTATATAAGATTATCTTTAATTTTATATTAATTTATAATTATCATTTTTTAATATTATAATGAAACATCTTTAGTTTAAGTTTAAAACCTTAGTCATAAACTCAAATATAAAAGAAAACTCATGGACTCGAGTATAAAACTTTTTAACTTATTTATTCTCGATCTTTTGAAACCTTTTAACATCTTGGTCCCACTCATGGTCTAAGACTCATGACAAGCTCACTCATAGTCTAAGACTCATGGCAAGCTTAGTAACCATCCACTTGGTAGAAAGTTAACTCATTTAGACATCATGCCATTATATACGATTATTTTTAATCTTATATTTTAATCTACAATGATTTTTCTAATCTAAACTTTATGATCGCTCCATTTCAATTAATATCAAAGCTCTTAGCTTAGATATTTACTTAAAAAATGATCAATAATAATCATTTTAAATTATACTTAATTCAATATTTAAAATATATTTTTTATCTTGATTAATAATAATAAATTTTAAATTATTATTAACTCATTTTTTAAAATATATTTTTTTGATCAAGATTAATATTAATCATTTTTAAAATTAACTTTTACACAAATTTTAGATTTATAAATTTCTAATTTTAACAAGACTAACAATAAAACTTATATTAATTATTTTTAAATTCATATTAACTATTATTTCCAAATCCATTTTATTATTTAATTTTTTAAACTTCTTGATTTTCAAAATTAAGATTTGTAAAATTTTTAATAACCAATTTTGAATGCCTTTCTTGTATTATCTTGATTACAAAGCGTACATTAATTTTAAATATCAATTCTTCAAGATCAAACCCTAGATTCTTAAATCTTGAGCTCTTCGAAAAACATTTTAAAAAAAGATTGTGGTGTAAAAAATAAAGATTTGATTTATATACAAACTTTTCACATTATTGTATAAAAATTTAAAATATTAATTAAAAACAAAAAAAAACATTACCAATTTTTATGAATATTTAAAATTTATTTAAAAATCTGTGTAGAGTGCAATGTAGAACTATTATACCACTTGTTGATTTTTAAAAAAATTTATATAATTCAAATATTTGATGTAGAGTTTTTAAAAAAATACATTTTTTTTTTAAATTTAGTACAAAAAATGATATCAATGAGTTACCCTAAGCCCTTATCTTACCCTAAAGTTAATTTTTTGATATTTATACAAAATATTTACACTTTGTGCAAAAAAAATTTAATTTTAAGTTTTATTCAACTATAAATGCACAAAAAATAAAAACAAAAATAAATCTTGATGTATTAAAGTGCAAAAAATGCAAGTACAAATCTTACAAGATAGTAAAATTCTAAACATATTAATTAGTTTGACGCAAATCTAAATGTATGTAAGTCAATATTGATGCAAGTAAGGTATCTATCACTCAAATTTATTAAAAAAATGATGTATGCATATCAAAGATGATGCATGCAAGGCATGAAATCATGCATGTATCCACTATTGAGTGAAAATTTGGTACAACCATTTGTTGATACTCAAAGCCCTAGTGAAAGTTGAACCCAATCCTCCAGCATCAGTTAGGGTGCTCCGTACACCATAGGACCTTAAGGTGGCGCAAGGCTAGGGCATCAATTGAGTGAAAATTTGGTGCAATCATTCGTTGATACTCATAAAGCCCTAATAAAAGTTAAACCAAATCGTCTAGCATCAGTTGGGATGCTCCGTACACCATAGGGCCTTAATCTGAAGCAAGGCTAGGACATCCATTGAGGTTGGACAAAGAGTTAGTGGAAGAAAGTTCTCCATAAGGGAAGCAACAGGTCTTCACGTTGCTTAAACTACGGGCAGATCTATCAGTGTGGTATAGAAGAGGACATCTGGCTACGACAAGAGCTGCAACCCATAGAAGCGAGTCCATAGTTAGTACAAGGAAATTGTAACCTACAACCAAGACCTTTACACACACAGTATTTAGAGCAAGACAGAGATAACGTGGTAGAAAAGACAAAGCTATAAACAACAATACAAGCTAGGTACTGTAAGCGTAGATTTGGCTACATGGCGATTTCTCACTGCTGTGTGCTGCTGGCCCAGTAGACCAACAATTCAGAAAACTGCCACAAGGTGGTCTGATCAAACAATCAAGTGGTGTGCAAGCTGATCAAACAACGATCCAAGGCTTAGCACACGTCATTCAGTGAACAACGGGTTGACTCTGACTACGTCATCAGCGCACAGATCTACGTTTCGTGCTGGAAGTTCTAACTATGCCATCTAAGGAGACTCCTGCTATGCCATCAATGCACATTTGTTGGAAGTTCTGTGGCGCAGCTTTCTCAGTTCAGCTATCTACACATGACCGTTTGTTGTGAGCATTACAACTAGGGCAACACTTGTTCGCCTTGTGCTTCACCAGGCTGTGTGGTAGTTGATCCGCTCTGTTCAGCGCATCGTGACTTTCCTTGACAAGTCATCATCGAGCTTCACTAAGCTCTGGTGTGGCAGTAGCGTTGGTTGGCATCACAAGCAGTTTGGGGCCATTGTGTGCATCACAAGCATCTCAACAAAAGTGCTTCAGCAAGTGTCTCATCACAGCAAGCGCATACAAGCTCTGGTCCAAGTGAAAACCTAGATCAATTAGTGTCCCCATTTGTAAGCTAGGACTCTAACAAGGCCTCATCTGCACAGGTCTTTGGAGTGCATGAGCACAGTCAGTGCATCTAACAACAACCATTTGGCACATCTGTTAGCACACGTGGTGTTCAAGTTAGCAAAGAGAGAGCACAGGCAGACGGAGGCAACACAAGTAAGTGCAAAATTAACATCAACGTCAAGTGCATCACAGTAGGCACAAATTTCCTCTCTAAGGTGTTTCAACGACTCTCTTCTCTCTCACGTGTTTCACAACAAACAGATTCGTCCTGAACTCAGTGGTGGCTAGAGCAGCTGGCCTACCTTCTGTCAGGGTTTTGGTTCCTGACATCTATTGCTCCCGTTTACAAAAGGAAACCACGTCACAAAGATGGAAGGATTTGCTTTAATGTTAGGTAAAACCAGTGGATAGATGAATGCGCATCAGACAGCGAGGTTTTCTTGTTCAAAGAGCTCAGCTTGTTGGTGGGCATCTCAGCAACATTTCACATCGTTTCACAGTGTGCATAGACGTTAGAAAAAACAAAACAAAACAAAAACAAAAAGAGGTGGCATAAGGTCAACACTGTGCACCACATCACACATGTTCAAACGAGCTGTGTTGTGGGCCGTCTTTGCCATCTACTGCACAGCGTATACTAGCACAGTGCGGCTATGTGCAAAACGTCATCATGCAGTGATACGTTTTAAATAATAATAAAAAAGAGAGAAAGATGGCTTTGCACAGATCAAAGGCTTCATTGAGCGAAAACTAGCTCTCAACCGGCCGGAGGAGAGAGGAAGGAAGAAGCAGTTTGCCATATCCATCATCGCCTTCTTCAGGCTCAAGCGTGGCTTGTAGAGGTGAATGATGAGAAATAGTGTAAACTTTAGGTTTTTACTCACTATCCTTTACACATTTGAGTTATTCGCAGTAGGATCTTGTCCATTCACATTGCAGGCACCATTCCATGTTGTGGCCATTCACATTGCATTCCACTTGAGCCATTCACATTATAGGCATCCACTCCATTTTGTGGTCTTTTTTTAAAAACCTTTGTTCATGTGTGCGGGTGGCCATTTGAGCATATTGGTGCCTTTTCCACATGCAGTGTGGCATTCTTGAGCACATTTGTAGGGGGGGAGGGGGTGTTTCCTAACTCTCATGCATTGGTGGGGACGACATGGGGATCCATTACTACCTCTACCCCGCCTACGATTGTCGTGCTACCCACCATCATCATCATCGACATCACTACGACTCTATTCCAAACGCTGATCGTGCAGCATCCGCTCATATCCTATCACTCTGGCTCCATGCGTGTCATCTTGATCTACCATTTCAGGTGTGGAGATGCATATCATTTGCCTAGTTCATACATACATTTGGCACATTGCGGCTTCGACCTCTAGATCCTTCTTCACCGACATCATGCTTTGATGACACATCATATTTATGTCACATATGGATGTTTGAGCTTGAGATGTTGTTGCCTAGCTAGTTTAGACACTTATTTGATGAGGAGGATATCCGTGCCAGATGGTCCGGACATTCTACACATGGTGATTTTGTTGAGGATCTATGTGGTTATCTTTACATTTGGCATTTCTTGCATGGGATGATGTATGTGGGGACTTGATCGAGTGCCCTACAGTCGTGAGCAGAGATGGCTATATACTCGAGGATGAGTATCATTGATGACATGCATTCAGTGGGTGATGATGTGGATAGTGATGATGATCATTATGTTGATGATGATATTGATGTTGACACATGTAACATAGTGATGATTATATACACACATGTGATGACATAGATGTATCACACCCACATACCTATGATGTTGTATCTCATACACATGAGATTGTATCGCGCACACACACACACACATATGGCAATATTGATACACATGCACATGATCATAGTGATACACATGTACATGATCACAGTGATACACATGCACACGATGCTATTGACACATATGCACATTATGATGATGTATGTGATAGTGTTGCGTGCGAGTCAGATCATGTGGGCATGATTTCGAGGGTAAAGATGGCAGTGAGCATACCAGGCATCAACACTTCTATGCCTATCATCTTTCCTACAGATCATGAGAGGATACTCTAGTTGATCATGGTGACATTCTAGAGGATAGTGTGCATTTGAATAATGATGTATCCACATATGCACATTATGATGATGTATGTGATAGTGTTGCGTGCGAGTCAGATCATGTGGGCATGATTTCGAGGGTAAAGATGGCAGTGAGCATACCAGGCATTAACACTTCTATGCCTATCATCTTTCCTACAGATCATGAGAGGATACTCTAGTTGATCATGGTGACATTCTACAGGATAGTGTGCATTTGAATAATGATGTATCCATCAGTACACTTGCGGTTCGTGATACTCTGCATATGGGTGACCTAAGTTTCTATTGTTAAATGCATTAGGCTATTCTTCTAGGATTTCTAGTTATGGACATATCACTGATATGACCACCACTCCTAGTGTCTTCGAACAAGCCACCAGCTCCATTTGACATGAAGTGATTCATGCAACCAAGATGGCTGACACTTTTTCATTTCACAAACATCTATGGACATTTGGATTGGGTCCTCATGACGAAAACAAACATAATATAACCTTGTCCGTCCACTTTGTTTGTGAACGTATGGAAGCCTTGAATTGAAGAGAGGGTTCATTTTCATACGACCTTGGCCGGCCGAAGGAGACAAATGCAGAGAGAGCACTGTACACTTTTATCACCAGCGTCTCTCTGATTGTGTTTGTGTGTGTGTGTTGCGCGCGCGCGCTCTCTCTCTCTCTCTCTCCTCTCCACCGAGACGGGGTTGCTTACCACGTACACAGGTGGTATAGGTGAGTCGAACGTGAAGGGTTATGGTGCTGTTGAGTGGAAGGAGTCCCTTTTACTGCATGTACTCTCTGCCTAGACTGGCCCTCGCTTCGTTCCACAGCGTTAGACTGCCGCCTGTCAGTCTCACCCGGGCCCACCACTTATCCCGGAGCTACTCCGATTCCCAGCTCAAAACGCTGACCAGCAAGCAGGCGGGACAGGTGTCCGTTTACATAGACGCTCTCCTTGAATGGAACCAGGTTAGCTCTCTTCATTTTTTTTCTAGGTAGAAGAACTGAACTAGTGATAAGTATAGAATTTGAAGGCTCTCGTACCCTCCGTGAGAAGAAGGGTAGGAAAAAAATAAAAACTTTCGAAAGAAAGGTAAGGCTTCCAATCTCTATATTTGGAAGTGTAGGCTTTATTTGAACCCTTCAAATGGATCCTTGGACTACGGAGCACAGTGCATAGTATGTCCACTTGACATCTTCTCCTTCTTAGCTTGATGACAAGAGTCCACTTTCTTTCTAGTACCATCATCAACTATGGGCACACCTCAGAAACTACTCCTTGCCAATGTGCTACAGATTTCTCGATGACGAAACTTGCTTCATTTGCATCATTTGTACCTTCTTGTACCATCGTTCTCCATCCGCATCAATTGGGGTCCAACTCGGAAGCATCGGCTTGCTTCCCACCGGTGCTATAAACTTTCCTTCTTCCCTTTGCATGTGACCACACACGACTCCATAATATCCTTTGCTTTGACCTTCCCTTGACCATTGCTCCAGAGAAATAACATAGCTTCCACTGTTCCTTGTGGTCACACCAGCTCTGTCTTGCACATTAGGGTAAAGCCTAACCCAACGGTGGTATCAGAGCCCAGGGTGTAGCCCGCCTATCTAAGCTTGCATTTTTCCGTACATCCTCACGATTCTGTACCTGTGTGTACATCGTCACGAGCCCGTACCTGTTCGTATAGTCATGCCACATCAACTGCCACTGCCGTCGTAAAGGTTGTTTTTCCAAGGTTTTTGTTGATGTACTTCCAAATCCACTTGCCCCTTTGGATCCACCTGCTTCGGATGAATCATCAGGCCCACATCATTAGCAACGTACAGTCTGTACAGGATTGGTCCTTACAGTTCATACTGCCACATCATCACTATTGTACTTGCATTTGTACTGGCACTTGTATTGTGTTCTTTGCACTGGCCGTACTCGTTGCACTGGTTGTTGTTGGAATACGTAGTGGATATGAGACAAACAACTAAAAGCACAATGTAGCAAGACACCATGATGAAGATGAGCAAATGCAAGAGAACCACCAGCCTGAAAACGCAGGACTGTGTGAAGAAGAGCAAACGCAGAAGAGAGAGAGAGAGGCTATATGAACTCTGTTCTATATACAAGATCTGGAACAATACCCAATGAAAATGGAGTGTGGAGGGCAGGCCCTCTATATATATGGCCTTGGGCTGCTAGTTGGCCAACCCAGGCCGACAACAGCCCCATCTGCTCACGACCAAAAAATACCACAGTTGGCCAACACTGTACAACAGGTCTGGAGGCAGATGACCAGTTGGCCTGCAGAAAGGAGCAAGTCGGGTAGCCCAACAGCCCCATGTCCACACAAAAATAGGGGAAAATACATGGAAAAACAGGGAAAAAATGGAGAAACACCTAATGGGTGGGCACACCCACAACAAAAGGCCCTAGTGTGTAATGTACAGAGAGAAGATGACTGCAAACACCCCCTCTCAGCTCTTGGATGTAGAACCAACCCCAGTGATTTGGAGTGCTGCCGGAGCATAGCCTAAGGTAGAGACTTCGTGAAGAGGTCAGCTGCATTGTCCTCCGTCCAACAATAAATAAGCAAGATGTCACCGGCTGCCTAGCTAGGGCACCAGGCTTGAGTGTTACAAACATGTTCCAGCAGATGATGCGAGCAATCGCAGAACAGACAGCCAAGTTGGATGAGCAGAAGGCTTAGATCTTGGCTCTGGAGGAGCGTACCCGCTCTCCAGCGTTGTGTTTTCCATCTCCTCCTCCCTCTCCTTCCGTATCCTAGATACCAGATCCTCGACACAGGGACCCTCTCGCAGGGTCACAGCTGCAGCTCTTTGCTTGAGTTGCAGATGCGTGCATTGGAGATCCGACAACGAGAAGATGACGCCATGCGACGCGTGGAACACGAGCGTTACCTCAGAGCTTTGGACGCCAGATTGACACCGGTGGCACCCTCGAATCATTTTCCCACACAGACCCCAGCGGCTACCCTTAGTTCTTCAAACCCCGGTGCTTCAGTTGGAGCAATTATTAGCCGAGAGCTCGAAGATAAGCAGAAGGGCGCCCATGACCAGGAGTATGAGCGCAACGAATTGCTCAAGTCCTTTGGCTACATAGGTGGCCAGAGAATCGTTGTCTTGTTTGACAGCGGCAGCACGGAGGATGTGGTCACAGAACAGGCTGCTAGGCGTGCCCGTTTCGAGCTGACTTCGGTGGACAAACAGGTTGAGGGTTTTAGTATAGGCATGACAACGAGCGTCAAGTATGAAGCTCTAGGTGCTAAGTTAGTGATTCAGGGCATAGAGTTTGTGCGTGATTTTATGGTTGCCCCTCTTGTAGGAGCAGACATAATTTTGGGTATTCAGTGGTTTCACAAGTTTCTTCCTGATGTCAAGTGGGACAAGCACACGTTCCAGATCAATCGGAATGTGTCAAACGCCCCGGTGACCATTAAGTGTGAGCCAGGAATTCCGAACTTTCCGCTCATAAGCCACTTGTAGGCTAAGCGAGCAGTCAAGAAAGGCACACAGTGTGCGATGATTTACATCCAGACAGCCCAGACGGTGGCCAGTGCTTCAGAGAAGTACTCGGTTCTCCACGAAAAGTTCCAGAAGATTTTTCTTCGGGACAGCCTCCCTTCCTACCTCCCCCCGTCCAGACCGGAGGATAACATGATTGACCTCCTCCCAGGCTCGGAACCCCCAGCAAGTTTCCGTATCGCCTTTCCAAGGCAATGGAATCGGAGTTGGACCGCCAACTCCAAGAATTGTTGCAAGCCGGCTTCATCCGCCCCAGCGTGTCGCCATTTGCAGCACGGATCTTGTTTGTCAAGAAGAAAGATGGGTCTTCCCGTTTGTGTGTCGATATTCGTGCACTCAACAAGTTGACTATCAAGAGCAGATTCCCGATGCCTCGAATTGACTATATTCTCGAGAGGCTGAATGGAGCAAAGGTGTTCTCAAAACTGGATTTAAAGAGTGGGTACCACCAGGTACGGATTGTGGAGGGGGACATCCCCAAGACGGCCTTCCGTACAGAACGGGCCCACTATGAATTTGTGGTGGACGACATACTCATATTTTCAGCTACGGTTGAGCAGCATGACATTGATGTGGAGAAAGTCCTTAAGTTGTTGGAAAGCAACGAGCTCTACGTCAATGAAAAGAAGTCGGAATTTTATATGTTCCAGGTTCATTACTTGGGATATATAATTAGTGCTGAAGGCATTCGACTTGATCCGGCTAAAGTGGCCGAGATTGTCAACTGTCTGGGAAGTACCTCAGACAGCCTATGACATCAGATCATTTGTGGGTATATGCCAGGCATATTCCACCCACATCGACAAGTTTTCTGACCTCTCGGCAGATCTCACCGATCTGCTAAAGGGAGTGAAAACAAGAAGGCAAAAGATTCGAATGACTCCACGAGCGTTGGAGGCATTCCAGAACCTCAAGGTGGCTTTGTCAGAAGCGCCTTGTTTAGCACTTGCCTCGTGGGACGATCCATTTCAGGTGATCACCGATGCGAGTAACATCGCGATTGGAGGTGTATTGCAACAGAATGGTCATCCGGTAGCTTACATGTCTCGTAAGTTACTGCCCGCCGAGAAGAACTACTCAGTCTATGATCGTGAACTCCTAGCAGTGATACAGGCCTTGAAGCATTGGAAACATTTCCTGTATGGCTGTGACTTCGAGGTTCGCACTGACCATCAGGCATTACGCTGGATTCAGACAATGCCAAGTGCACAGTGGAGTGATCGACAACACCGTTGGAGTCTGATATTCCAGCAATTCGGTGGTATGATTGAGTACCTTCCAGGAAAGGAGTGGCCGATGCTTTGAGCAGGAAGGGACAAGTGTCTACGATTCAGACCACTAGACTTGATCTTGTTGGTACAGGACTAGAGGACATGAAGCACACGTACGCGGATTTCGAGGAATTCGATACACAGTGGGAACATGCATTGGATGCCACAGGACCATGCCATTTTCTGATACGTGATGGTTGGCTTTTCTATAAAGGCCGACTATGTGTCATGAAGTCGTTCAGGGCAGCTCTTCTCCATGATGTCCATGATGCCATTACAGGTGGTCATAGGGGCATGAAATCGACTCTGGAGAAATTAGAACGGCAATACTATTGGCCAAAGATGAGGCGTGATGTGTTTACATATGTACAACGGTGTGACATTTGTCAAAAGGTGAAAGCTTCTCGTGGAAAGAAGATAGGGTTGTTACAGCCCTTGCCAATTCCTGAGAGTCCTTTCGAAGACATTTCCATGGACTTTGTCACGAATCTGTCTCCCAGTCCGAGTAAGCGTAATACGCAGTGCTTAACTATTGTTGATAGGTTTAGCAAATTTGTTATGCTTATTCCTGGCAGGGCCAATGTGACCGTCGAGGATGTTGCCCAGTTGTTCATTCGGCATTGGTACCCGATTGGCGGGATTCCTAGAACCATAGTGTCAGACCGAGATGCCAAGTTTACCAGTCATTTTTGGAGGGCATTGTTTGATAATTTTGGTACTAAGTTGAATTTTTCCAGTGCATTCCACCCACAGACAGATGGCCAGACAGAGATATACAACCAGTTGGCCTTTGATGTGCTGAAGTGTTATGTCCACGATCAGCAAGGTAAGTGGGAATCGTATTTGCCTTTAGTTCAAGCTGTTTTGAATGACTCTTTTTCTTCAACTATTGGCAGGACTCCATATGAGGCAGCGTTAGGAAGACCTTTCCAGTCGTTGTTAACCAGGACTTCGTCTTCAGTACCGGAGGCGAATAGAGTGACGGAGTCTTACCAGGAGATCTTAGAGTCAGTAAAAGACAGATTGGCTAAAGCACAAGAGGCCTACACTCGACAGGCCAATAAAGACTGAAGGGATATGAAGTTTTCGGAAGGGGATTGGGTTTATCTTCGGATTATGAAGCAAAGATTGAAGCAGGTGGGCAAGCGATGCCCAAAGTTGTCTTTCAGGAGCTTCGGACCTTTTCCCATCCGGAAAAAGATTAATGAGGTGTCTATGCAGTTAAAGCTACCTCCGAGTTGGACTATGCACGATGTATTTCATGTCAGTTGGTTAAAGCCATATGCAGGTCGACCCCCTTCAGAGGTCAAAGACGAAGCGGAACCAGACATTGTGGAGCAGAAGTTATGGTTCCAGAACAGATCCTTCTGCACCGTTTCAAGCAGGGCTTAGGCCGAAGACTATGACAATTGCTCACAAAGTTTCAGGACCGAGGAACTCATGAAGCGGTGTGGCTCGACAAAGCGTTCTTCGAAGACTATCCGGCGTTATTGACGGATTATTTGGAGGCTATGCAGCTTCCGTCAAGTTAAGCAGAAGGGGATGTCACGTGCATCCCGCAGTTGGATGCCACGTAGACATTTCTGTACAGAAGGTGCAGGACTTGGGATGGTGAACTGGTCCCATGTGAGCCTAGTCCGGGACGAGTCAGCCAGGGATCCATCTCAGATGTCCGAGGTCCAGCTGTGCATTGTCCTCCACAGGATTCTAAGGTCAGGTCCTGCACATAAAACAGTGCCAGTCCACGCTGTGAGTCTCCCTCTAGAATGATGTCAGTGATTCTGGGTATCTGGTATGGTACCGGATGCTAGATCACTCAGTAGTTAGTGTTTAGGACAAGGGGCCAGCCCATAGGGCTACCCCGGATCTTAGTGTGGGCATGGGAATGGTGTAGAACCACCCCCATGAGGGCCAGGAAGGCCCTGGCTGAACCCACCAGCCAAGGGGGGGCTGTAGGACAGCCCCAGGGGCAAGCCAGGGGTAGCCGACTGATTATCCATCCATGGGAGGGGTATAGGGCAAGTCTGGGGCAGCCCATACAGGCTGCCCAGTCCCCAAACAGCCTAGAAAAGGTGCCCAAACTTAAAGCAGGCGCCTAATGTCCAGCCAGCCAGGAAGAGATGCGCGACTTAAAGGGATTTTTTCCATTATTTAATGGGATTTTTCCAGCATTTAATGCTGGATTTACAGTCGTGGGACAGAATATTGCTGGCCACCTGGATTTACAGCTGGCCGACTGCTCATGATTGGGTAGTATAAATAGTGGAGGCCACAATCCCATTTATTCATCTCATTATTCACCAAGAGCTCAAGCGAATCAAGGGCTAGACAAGCCAAGGGAATTGCTAAGCAAAGGGGTGGAGAACTGAAGGTCAAGGGCAGGGATTTTCCAGCCAAGAAAAGGTCCAAGATTGCTGTATTTTCTTTCAGATTTCTCATCATTCTAATAAAGCAAATACACCATCTGTGGTGGGGCCCTACAGAGGGTAATCGGGACCCAATACTGTGTCCTCTCCACCTCTCCATCTCTCTCTATTTTCTACACTTCTCCTTTCAGTTTGTGCGTTAATTTCCGTCGCGAAAAGAGTGCTGAATTCTGAGTATTGAAGTTACCGATTCTTCTCCGAAGCTTCCGCATATTACACCCATCTCTGACATGAGCCTGAATTTGCGAGTGGTTTGTAGGTGGGCTGTGACTGGTATTGCCAAAATGCGGTGATGAGAGACCTTGAAGGGCTAGTCCTCCAGTGTGACATTCGGCGGATTGATCGTAGTAAAACAACCTTAGGCTTAAGTAAACTGCACTTAATTATACTTAAGAGATAGACAAAGGTGTCAATGCAATGCAATGTAGCTATATTAAATGAATACGTTTACAATGAGATCTAAACAGATCTATGATGTTGTCCTAAAGAATATCCTTCTCGGGATGAGAGAGAGATGCTGAATGCTGATGATGAATGACTGATCCTTTCTCCAATGTTGAGGTCCACCCTTGGATGTTGAATTTCTTCTGTAGGTTGGAAGATGAAGTGAATGCTGTGCTGAATGTGCTTATGATTACGCTGCTGAATAATGGTAATGAACTGCTGATTTCCCTTTGTTCCCTAGCAAGGAAATGCTGAGAATATGTTGGAACTATCAGATGATCTGAGATGAATGATGTGCTTGCTTTTTATATGAGAGAATGCTGCTGGTCGGCCAGCAGATTGTACCTTCCACGACTTCATTAAATGCCAAAAAGAGCTGCCGGCTGGTTTGTAGGTGCTGTGGGGTGCCCACAAAGCCTTGCCTAATGTCTGAAATGCTTAGATGCCATGCTCACTTAATGCTTGGATACCTTAATGGTTGGGAACATGCTATAAATGCTTGGATAATGCTTTAAATGCCTTTGCTTAATACCAAGAATGCTCTGCTAATTGTTTATGAATGCCTGCTTAATGCTTATGAATACCATGTCACTTGTACACCTAATGGGTGTGCACATGACATTCCCCTCTGCTAAACTATTGCTGGTTGGTACACCTGGCAAGCAACCTTTCGACTCCTCTGCTGATCCTCCTCCACTGAAACCACTCCCCCTTCTGAGTTCTTCTGGCGGGACTGAGGTCGATTGCAGGAGCTGAATCCTTTGAGCCAAAGACTTCTTCACTGCCGGAACTACATGGCCAATGCTACTAAAACTGCTTGAAAGTACCTGAGTCACCCTTGACTTATCTGTGGAATCCTTTCACACACCATCTCCGTTGTTCATGAACCTCTGAACCTCTTGAGGTGATGTTGGAGAAAACTTCCGTCTTCTTCTGTGGAAGAGAACCCCTTGCTGTTGCCAATTGAAGCCAAAAACTGTATTTACTCCTTTGATGATGGATGTCATTCTTTCCCAAAGAACTCATGGGTAAAACCTATATGCCTTGCAGATGCAAGATGCTTGTGCGTGTAGCACACGGTAGATACACACTGTGCACATGACATACTCCCCTTCCTCTAAGAGCTCACTCCTGAGCTCACTAAAAAGCCAGGGTAATCTCTCTGAAGAGTAGTCAATGTCTCCCATGTAGCGTCCTCCTCAATACGATCCTTCCACTTGATCTTGTATTCCGTGATAAGCGTATTACGTAATCTTCTTTCACGAAATCCAAGAATCTTTTCAGGTTCGTGCGGAATAAATGTCATGTCCTCGACATCTATAATTTCTTGAGGAGTAACTAACTGGTCCGTTCCACCCAGTACTTCCTTAAGTCTACTGACATGAAACTCAGGATGAACTTTCACATGAGAAGGCAAATCCAATTCATATGCAAGTGAACAATCCGTCGTGTAATACGAAATGGTCCACAGTATCTAGGGGATAATTTCGGAGATCGACCTGTCCGTAAAGTCTCGGAATCTTTCGAGACTCGCAAATACACCATCGTTCCTTCAGAGAACTCTCTGGGTGAATGATGTCTATTAGAATAAAATCTGTCTCGGTCTTGAGCACTTCTAATAGATTCCTTTGCAACTTGTAACATTTCCTGCATATCTTGCAAAAAATTACGTGCTGCATCATGCTGAAGTCGTGAGAATCCTACTGTAACAGGTGATCTAGGTTGAAAACCATACATAAGCATGAAAGGACTAAACCCTGTACTCGTATGCTTAGTACTGTTATATGCAAATTCTAACATAGAAAGATAATCCTCCCATGAACTCTGTCTTTTGGATATATATGCTGGAAGCATATTCTCAAAATCTGATTCACTCTTTCAGTCTGGCCATCAGATTGAGGATGATAAGAGGAACTCAAATTCAAAGTTGTTTCCAACTTCTCAAAAACAAGTTTCCAAAAATCACTCGTAAACTTAGAGTCCCTATCACTGACTTTGTCCTGCGGTAACCCGTACAGTCTAAACAATTGCTCGATAAACTGCCGTGCTAATTGCGTAGCTGTAATAGTCTTCCGGGTCGGTAAAAATCTAGCCATCTTTGTCAAGCGATCTACCACAACCCAAATAGAATCGTGGCCTTGATGTGTTCTTGGCAATCCGGTAATAAAATCCATGGAAATACTTTCCCATTTATTACCTGGGATTTGCAAAGGATGCACCAACCCAGCCTGTCTAAAGCGTTCAGCTTTATTTGCCTGATAAATTTGACACTTGAGAACATAATCTTCTACATACCCTTTCATCTTTGGCCAATAAAAAGTGTGTTTCACTAACGATAGTGTCCTGTGTACCCCAGGGTGTCCTGCAGAAGGGGCGTCGTGACACTCCTTAAGAATCTTGGACCTAATGTCCGGGATCTGTGGTACACAAATTTTGTCATTACGAAATAGTAAACCATTCCAAATCATCCATTGGCCTCCTGCAGCCTGAATGGTAGACTGCTCAGTCATTGAGTCTTGGTCAGTCAATGAGCTCCCGTCCTGGATCTTCTGCCAAAATGGACCAAAATAACTATCAGTCTTGCAAAGTCCTCTCAATGACTGAAATAAGTCAGTAGAAATCTCGGTGAACGACAAAGAATTCACCTCTCTAATTCGACTAAGCGCATCTGCAACACTATTCATGGACCCTTTCCGATAACGGATCTCAAAATCAAAATCTTGCATTAACTCAGCCCAACGAGCTTTCCTTCCTCTCAAATCATCCGCATCACACACATACTTGATTGACTGATGATCAGTCAATACCACAAACTTGGAGCCATATAAATAATGTCTCCAAACCTTGAGAGCATGAATCACAGCATAAAGCTCCTTCTTAAGGGTTGGCCAACGAGATTGAGTGTCGTCTAGCTTTTTACTTTCAAAAGCAACCGGTCTATCATCTTGAAATAGAGCAGCCCCGATAGCATAGTCACTGGCATCAGTTTCAAGAACATAAGGCCGACTAGGATCAGGTAATGCTAAGATAGGTGCTTCCTTGACTTTATCTTTCAAAAGTCTGAAGGCCATATCCAAATTGTTATTCCAAGTGATAGGCTGATTTGACTTACGTCCACGACCTTTCAATAAGTCGGTCATCTGTAGTGTGAGCTGACAGTACTCCCGCACAGATTTCCGAAGAAAAACTACAAAACCGAGAAAAGAACAAGGTTGTTTCATTGTTCGCGGTATAGGCCAGTCCAGAACCTTCTGAACTCGGTCATAGTCAATGCTCAATCCATCTCGAGTGATCTTGTGTCCCAAGTAAATGATGTCGGTCATAAAGAACTCACATTTACTTAACTTAGCATATAGTCGATTTTGTCTTAAAATAGATAAGACAATCGTGAGGTGTCTAACATGATCCTCAAGAGTACGACTATATATCAAAATATCATCCAGGAATACCACCACAAATTTCCCCAAATGTTCACGAAAAAGATCATTCATCATTTGCTGGAAAGTGGCTGGAGCATTGGTTAACCCAAAAGGTAATACGAGAAACTCGTAATGGCCATACCTAGTCCGAAAGGTGGTTCTTTCGACATGCCTTTCATGAATACGTATCTGGTGATAGCCAGTACGTAAATCTATCTTCGTGAAATATTTCGCTCCTGCTAACCGGTCAATTAGGTCATCTGATCTAAAGAGAGGATAACGGTTCTTAATTTTCAGCTTGTTCAATCTCTTGTAATCTATACACATTCTCCAGGTATTGTCCTTCTTTCTCCTAAGCAACACAGGTGCACCCCAAGGTGATTTACTTGGACGGATCTGGCCCATCCTCAAATAATCTTCGAGTTGTTTAGCCAACTCATCTTCCTCAGCTTGGCTCATCCTGTAAGGTGGAATACTGACAAGATGAGCACCAGGGATCAAGTCAATACGATGATCTACTGCCCGTTCAGGTGGTAAACCCGATGGCAGTTCCTTAGGAAATACGTCTTGAAACGAATCAAGTATCTTCTGTAATTCTTTGCTTTCAAACACACTTAATTCATTTACATCCAAGGAAGGGATGAGAAAGGAAGAAAGTGGAATCATCCAAGACCATAGAGCTCTCACAAACTCGCGAGACTCTCTATATCCCAATAACTAACCTTGGCCACCCTTTTATAGGCTCTTGGCTGGTCATCGGGCGTCCACACTTGGGCGCCCGCCTGCCCGTCCATACTTGGGTGCCCGCCCGTTAGTCTATCCCTAACTCAGCTCGTCAATCAGCTTGCCTAGCTCCAAGCTTCCCCAAACCTCGAAGCTAGTCTTGTGTGCGTGTAGCACACGGTAGATACACACTGTCCACATGACAGTTTTGCTTATGTCTATGTTAACCTCATGGTGACCATATGCTTTAATTCACCTTAGCCCAAGCTTACTAATCCTTAAGTATTGCTTCATTAGCAACAACTTGGACTAATTTCTTTGCTAAATTTCAATCCTAACTAGTCCCAGTACGACACATGTATCTGAGTGTCTAGCTGATGCCTATGAAACCATTGATAACTGATGTAGGTAAACGTGTAACTGCAACACAATTCTATCAAGGTTGGCTCTGGCCAAGTTGGTCTAGCAAAGTAGTGGAAATGCTGCCATAGTTAGTCAGCCACCCATATCATATTGTACAGTAATGCCATATGCACTAAGAGTAGAAGTGTGTGCATGTCACAAATATGAAAGCCATTACCTTGTATGAGCACTTTAACATCATCTCTTTTTTCACATGAGCAACTCGTGGGAGGAGGGTTTATGATGGAAGAAGAAAATTCAATGAACTTTAACATCATCTCTTTTTTCACATGAGCAACTCGTGGGAGGAGGGTTTATGCTGGAAAAAGAAAATTCAATGAACTTTTAATTGTCACAGGCATATCTCATTGCTTTTCATATTATGTATCAACTTTTGAGTTTCTTATTGGTTTTTGAGATCACGAAATGTTAAAAAGTTCTTTCAAACTCTGTCATATACTATGGCATATATATTTTGTTAAGATGTGTAAAAATCTCTCTTAAAAGTGCTTCTTGGGTACAAGGGCCAGGTTTTCAATTTGTGGCTTATGTGCTCTTGGCCAGCGTATGAACCTCACGGCAGTAACTGAACGGAGCTCTATCATGGAGAGACATATTGCAGACTCTCTTGCTTTACTGCCGGTTATGGAGGCCACCTATGCAAAATTTAACGAGACAAGAGTCCTTGAAAACATGAAGGTTGTTGACGTGGGAAGTGGAGCTGGGTTGCCTGGGATTGTGCTTGCCATTGCACGTCCATGTAAGAACATTGTGCACATTTTTCTGAAAGGCTCAGTTTTTCTTTCAAGTTTAGGCTATAAACACCCATGCTTTTGGCAGCTTGGGAGATCACTTTGATGGAGTCTCTTCAGAAACGCTGCAATTTTTTGGAGCATGTGATTGAAGCCTTGGGTTTAAGCAACATCAAAGTGATTCGAGCCCGAGCTGAGGTTAGCCATACTTTTTATGTGGCAGGTGTTATTCATAGTTGTACAAGCACTTGTCAAATGGGGAAATCTTGTCTGATTGTAATTTTGCTTCTTGTTATTCATGACGGAAGGTTAAAACTTACACAGGATGCTGGGCACGAGGTCAGTTGTAGAGAGGCTTTTGATGTTGCAGTTGCAAGAGCAGTAGCGGAAATGCGGATACTTGGTAAATGCCACCTTGTCTATACTACTAAATTGGCAAATAAGGGAGGGGAAGCATATTTTTTACAAGAAATTGTTTGAATAAACATATCATCTCCTTTTTGTCATGTTTAATATCTTGTTTCAGTGGAGCTTTGCTTACCGCTGGTTCGAGTTGGGGGTTTGTTGGTGGCTGCAAAAGGTGCCAACCCTGAGGTAATGTCAAGCTTTGGGTCATGGGTGTGATCAATAACATGTATAGATTTGTTTGATGAGAGAGAGAAAGAAAGAAACTTCTATTAACGATCTAACTCCACATACAGTAATGATCATGTGAAGATATGATATAATAGAATAAAGTAAAACAGCCACCTGTCTTGTATCCACAATGTCTTGTTGGGTTATGCTTAACCCTAAAGTGTAGGAAATGGTGGAAGAAAACGAGAGAGAGAGAGAGAGAGAGAGAGAGAGAGAGAGAGAGAGAGAGAGAAATGAAATGAAATGCTATATTAACGTCTTCAAAAGGCCAAAGTGACCTATGAGACCAAAGTTACAACCATGTGACATCTGATACACTGTCTGGAAAAGAAAAGAGATAGCCCCACAATACATCAGTAGTAGGGGGGAAGCTAATGCTACTAGTCAAAATGGGGTACATGACTACATGGATACATGAATACATGAATATGGGGCAGTACAAAAGTGAGTGACAGTGAGTACAACAGTATATGGTTGGAGTCGTAATCATCCTAGGAGCTCTAGCATGGGTCTCTGCCGGATGGCCTGGATATGTGCCATAGTGAGATGCCTGGTCGGACGAGCCCGATGCCATGCAATGATGCTCTGAATCCTCTGGTGTAGGCACCGTCTCCGATGTGACGATCCGCGAACCCTCGGGTGTCTAGATCTATCCAACTGGATAGCTCTCTCAACTAGAGTCCCACGGGGTGCCCACTGCTGCGCTGTCGGCTGTGTGTCCTCCCGGGTAGTCCCTCTAAAGAAGTCAGTAATCTGTCTCTGTGTGGGCTCCCTGCCAGTCAGGCGTCTGCTCCTGATAATGGACTCTCTGAGCCTACGGATCTCCAGGAGATAAAAACCCGAGCATCGCTGATCACAATAGTCCATGACTCTAGCCAGTGGTCCAAATCCCTCTCCTGAAAAGGCAATGGTAGCGCCCTTGAATCTCATAATATGCTGTGCAGCGACAGATGTAGTGCTCCTCTGTCTTTGGCTCTATCCAACAAATCTGACAAATCCTGTCCCCTAGAGGTATGCCTCTAAATCTGCCTGTCTCTATCTCTAACTGATGTGAAGAGAGAGAGAGAGAGGTGGCAGAGCAACACGATGCTTAATGTATTTAATAATAAAATGATGTCCATATGGTGTCCTTCCACACCGGGTGGTCAGGGGGAAAAAACCCTTCAATATAGAAGGTAAAAAGTGCCCCTTATAAGCCCATGTTCACACCTAGCACTACCACTTTGAGTTTTCCTACAAACCCCCCACCCCCTTTCCCTACAACGATAGTATGTATATGTAGAGGGTAGTAGATTACTCTCCAAATGGGAGTAAGCTCAAAGCATTGTGGAAAAAACCAGACCTTGCATGTAGCCTCTCTGACATAGTTATAGTGTATCGCTATGTGCTTGCTGCCAACATGGAAGACTGGATTTGGTGCTACTGCCATAGCACTTTGAGTGTCAGTGAGAATGGGAGTGGGTGTCTATTGACTCCCATTAAGATTTTCCATCAATCTCCTCAGCTATACACTCAACTATAGGAGTGAAAGCTGTCGTGTACTCAGCATCACAAGAAGATTTAGCCACAGTAGGTTGCTTTTTGCACAACCACGATATGCAGGAGTTGTTAAGAATTTGAGATTGTGCTAAGCCTAGTGCTAATCACATATTAAACATATGCTTAAGGAGGTTCATAATAATCAAGGTAAGCCATGATGATAATTAGCACACTAATGAGGGGTAGACAAGATAGGCAAACTCAACACCTTGTTTTGCAATATGTTATGAACCATACAATGAGAGGCTTCTAATATAGATAGTCTCTAGCCCAATCTCCTTTACACATCATCATGCTATGTGGCAATCCCTTTTCCATATTCTTTATGTGACTCTCATTATTCACACAATATCTCATGTGGCATTCTTATCTTTCCATCCCAACACACAAGATAATATCTTGCACCTCTAAGGTGTATTCACACACTCAATCAATTAACCCAAGCTCACATATTTCAACACCTCTTAAGCGAAGGGTGTGTTCATACCACTTACACTTGATTACTATCCAATCAATTAACCAAACTCTCACCCATGACAATTTGGCACTGTGCCAAAGTCATCTTTCAACACTCCCCCTCAATGCTAAATTGGAGTGTTCTACTCAGTGTGTATGCATGTGTCTACCAGTCTAGACACTCAAGTCCGTTATGAGCACCATTTTGCTCGGGCGGAGCCACCCAAGTGCTTTTTAGATACCCTTGTTCCCGGGGAAAAGGAACCAACCCATAAAGTGGATCACCCATGCGTGCACAACTCAACGCACACCACAAGTACATTCATTTTGAGCTCCTTGGGCTCGGGTAGAGGACCCTTATAAAGGGGATGAGAGATTACATCCATTTTAACGTAGCCGGGCATGGTACCCTTGTGTGTGGCTACAAGATTTTATTCACTACTTTAGGCCATGGGAACAAGTCTCAAGTCCTTTTAAGGATGTGTGTGAATACACTCTCAACATTGATAAGGGTTTGAGAAGTAGTTGAAGCTTTCTTTAACTTTGCATATTGTTGGCATTGACAATGCATTAGACACGACCTACTACATGCCGAGGACAACCTGCACCATGGGGCTATAGTCACGAGATTATCGAACTGTCAATCTCCTGCATTCTTTACATGTGGACCCTACACGGTTTTCCTCTTCTCGACATCTCGTGCTGCAGGTTTGATGGCATCCTTCTGTGCCCGCCTTCAAACCACACCATAGCCTTGATTAAAGCTGCTCAATTGCCACGCAAGCTCGGAAGCCCGCCATGGCTATTGATTAATTTACTAGTGGAGCTCTCCTTTTGCTCATGATTTCAACCCTCTCTTGGCTACGCCATAACCTCCTTGTCTCCCAACTTGTAGTTGCCATTTTGACACGTGGCTGCACCTGGCCGCCTTCACCACCAAAAGCTCTAGGACTCTCCAATGTACAGCCAACAGAGCGCTCATCATCTTTGGGGCTCTCATATGTACGAACAGCAGAGACCTTAACTGGCCGTACGCTTGAACGTGAGATTACATTATCTTCCTGCTCATTGAATTGCTACCTCTGTGTTGGCCCTTGTTCTTCTCTTATTGGAGCTGCTCTTTGATGCAGTAACCGTAACATCTTTGCTTCTCCTCAGCTTCATTCTAGACCTGCATATTGTTCTTTCTGCTATGACCTCTCCTTAACTACTTCAATTTGGTGCCATAGCTTCTTTGGGTTCCCTTCTTCTTGTTACCAACTTGCCTCAACTTTTTACATGAACAAACCTCCTCCTTGAGGTTTACATAGCCATCCATATGGCTACAATAAGCTCTCCATTTAGCTCACAACTTGCATGCTCCTCCTCTTTGCATGCCAAATCTTCAAGGGTGCTCTTCATAGGTTTCTTTTGAGAAATCAAAGGTGCCAAAACCATTGTGTAAGCCTTTCATGGCTTCCACACAGCTTGCTCCCCTTCTTTGAGCAAACTACCAGCACATCCCTTACAATGTGTTCATTCATGGGCTCCATTCCTTGCCCACATCGCTTGCCCCTTGCTTGGACAAGCTTGCACCTACTTATGCTCTTTTCCCAAGTGCAAAAAGCCATGGGATCCACTCATCCCATAAACTAGTAACGCTTCTTCACATTGAGCATCCTCTCATGCTCAAACGAAAAGGGATACCCATGGGTGTAAGACTTGCGAGCAACCCTGAGAGTGTTATATTGGAGTGGATAAAGCATCTTGAGGAGCATATTGTTTTGCGAATGCATATATGTGTCATGCATATGTTTTTCATATGTAGAATGATGCATGGTTTTGTTTTTGGCTAGCACAGGTTACGTGTTTCCACTTGGTTTTAGACTTTTGCTGCAGGTTCTGAAGGAACAAGCAAGAGTTGTTTGTCACTTTGACGTGACGGTTTGGCCTTATTGTTCAAGATGATTGTTTCATCACCCAGATGCACTGGAGGGGCATTGCTTTGGTCATATGGAGGAATCCTTCTTCATGGGATGCTATTGTGTAATTGAGTGCAATCGAGGACGCTTGCTATTTTTCAAGAGGGGGGTATGTTACGACCTTGTGTTTTTCCCTCTGGACAACAAGCAGGTGGGCACGGGCACGGGATGGACACGTGCGAACAAGCATCAAGTTTGAATGTGAAAAGGAAACCTATAAGTGTGGCCAGCCCAAGTGTGAAAGGGGACAAAAAGGATTTTTAAAGTCATAAGGTTTTTAAACCTTTGATTGCTAAATATAATAATAATATTTGAAAAGCATGCGTTTTTAAAACCTTTGCTTTTTGGCGTTTTTATGAAAAACGCATCCTTTCTTTATATAAGGGAAGGTGGCAGAGATTCAAAGGAGAAGGGGTGGTGGAGAAGCTGTGGGTGATCGCCTGTGGGTGTGGCCGGATGAATTATGCATGGGCACGTTTTGCGCATGGGGCCGCCAGGTACATTCGTTGCCAAGTACCGCCATCATGTACAGTCGCTGGGTGCCAGGTACCACCGCCGCCGCCAGGTGCCGCCACCGCCGCCGCCGGGTACAGGTGTTGCCGCCGGGTACAGAGCTCTTGTGTTGTCGCCGGGAACTGGAGCCGCCGCCGCTTCTAGGTGTCACCAATTGGCCGACCATTTGGTCCATTCCTAGTTTTTGTGTCTCGTTCACTTGAGGCCAGGCCGGTGTCTCATGTGAAGAGGCCAGTATTTTGCTGACATGGACGGGAGCCAGACTGGTGCCACCCGTGTGTTAGCAGGATGGTGTCGTATGGACGGGAGCCAGATCAGTGCCACCCGTGTATGACCTGGACTGTGTTCGACCCATGGGACTGTCACGCCATGGAAGAGCCAGTATTCGTGCCGTGTTTTACCTATGGGACTGTCACACCTAGGGAAACTCGTGCCTGGAACTGTGTCTTACCTATGGGACTGTCACTCCATAGGAAGACCAGGATTTTATGTTTTTATGTCGTGCCAGTTTTGTGCCGACAGATATTTTGTACATGTTCCATGAACGGGAGATATGTCCATGTTATTATTTGCACATGCACACATGATTTGTATGCTTGAAACTGTTTTCGCATGACATGTATTTGTGTGTTTGCCTGCTTGACGTGTTACTTACTGAGCGGGGACGCCTGCCAGTGAGTCGTGAAGTTTGCCCTGTATTCTGACAAGTTTCAGTGCATGTGAACAGGTGGTAAGTATATGGTACATGTTGTTTTAATGTTATTTTATTCTAACCCCTTTATTTTATAAGGTTAGGGGTTCACACTTATTTAAAAGTGGGCACCCCCTTTGGGCACCCACTTAGGGGCCAAGGTGGGGAGCCTCACTTTTAAGTGAGTGTGGGGGTGGGCATGGTCACCTACCCCCACTAGCCCCCCACATACAAACGTGGGTATGACCAAGGTTATCTCCACATGATTATTATTAAATATGGCTCTCTCCATCAAGCATAAAAACAACATCGCTTCCTTCTAGCGTTGAATCCATCAACCGGCTGCTCTTCCTACGCAAAGGTGGTTGCCATCTCTCCTTTACTACTGCACACACTCTCTCATCCAGGCAACTGCGCTGCAGGCGGCTGGCTGCAACTACAGGCGGCTGCCATCTCCTCCTGTACTGTTGCGCATACTCTCCCAGGTGGTTGGTTGCATCTGCCTTACAGGCTGCTGCTCATATAGGCGACTACACCTGACTGCTGGCGGCTACTTCTCCTTCCCTGCACAGTGGCGGCACTTCCTCCATACAGGTGGCTGCGCCAGTTTTCTGCAGGCTGTTTTGCCTACACCAAGGCGGCTGCCACCACCTGAAGGCTCTGCTATAGCCGGCTGCTCCTCCAGGCGTATCACCTCTTCAGGCTGCAGCCAGGCGACAGTATCTGCAGGCTGCCCATCTTCTACCAGTTGCACCTTCCCATGCTCCCTTGCAGGCGCTTGTAGTGTTCATCTACAGCCAGGCGACTGTGTGTGAACTCCTATAGCCAGGTGGCTACATCCTTGATATCCTCCACTGGTAGCTACACACACAGACAGATACCTCGGGTATTGATTTTCTATCAACCATTTACAAGTAAGTGATTTTCAGATTTGAGTAAAGTATTATATGTTTAAATCTGATAAGGGATTCATCCCTCTACGGCCACACCCGTTCGGTGCCGGGTTGTCCAAGCTGTATTGGCGAACCTCAGTCCAAAGGTGCTGAGATCGGGAGAGCCAGGCGTTAGTACGAGAGCGCCTATTTGTGCGTGGTCTCGGAACACCAGTGAGGCGCTCTCCGCGGAGTCCAGTGAAAGCACAGGACTGTAGAGATTGGACCACACTAGTGGTCATTCTGCTTCGAGCTTCTACATCGAAATTCGAGCCTACTTGTTTGGTACTGTTTTCATATGTACATGGACATTATCTGGTTCTCAGAACCCATGGAGCATTGTATTCATTAAATACTCCCAATAAATATATCATATATTGAGGGGGGGGTCGGCCCGTTCCGGCCCCAGTGCTGGTGTCCATCTTTCCATTTTTGTTCATTTAAATTTCAAGTTGTTTTAAGTTGTCTATTTCAAATTTGTGGTTTTAAAGTTGTGCTATTAAGCGTGTGGGTGTCCAACGGAGTCCTTCCCACTTGACGGGATCGGTTTCATTGGTATCAGAGCACGGTTGTTTCCCTCTTCCTAGTGGGGAAACGAACCTGTATACTGGACATCCCGCTTTTAGCAAACTTTGAACACAATGGACAGCCAAGGCAACCCTTTGGAAGTACCAAATTCGAGGGGTCCATCTAGTGCTTCTCGTGGGTCTGATGCCCTGCGTGGTAGGCACAAGCCCCTTGAAAGGGTTATGGATAGTGAATCCAAGGGTCAACTGTCTCCAGGAAAGACAGTTATGCTTGAACAAGAGCCTGAAGCTATGAGGGCTGAAATGGAACATATGAGAAAACTTTTGCAGGCTCAAGAGCAAGAATTAAAGTTTTTGCATGAAGATCCACATCTGCAAAGTGCTATTGAAGCCAGGAAGGCTGATGCTATGGTTGATATAACCTTTGAATCAATGGCTCGTGAAGTGGGCAAGAAACCAAGGGAGTTGGCACTTGCCTATCTCCTTCGCAAAGGTGATATCAAAGAGGGGGATGACGGAGAGCTGAAATTCAGAAATCCACCTCGTTTGAAGCATGGCGATCCCGCATCCCAGAGGCTGAAATCTTTTATGCAAAAGGAAGAGGTGACTGTCACCTCTCGACATGCATCCTCTCCACAAGGCACAAAGCCTGATAGATTTATGTATGCCAGTGCTCATGGAGGGCATGAAAGTCACATGCATGCCAGATATGTATCTCATGGTGACAGGTCTGCTTCCAGAAAAATTTTGCCTTCTGAGTTGTCTCATGGAGAGACTATGCCATATGCAGGTAAGTCACATGCATCTGAGCTTCGAGTTCGTGGAGCACATGCCACCGTGCCCCATGAAGCTTCTATGACGGCCCATGGAGCCCATGCAGACAGGGCTACCCCGTTGGATAAGGGAAAAAGAAAAAGAGAGGACCATGAGCCTCATGCCAGGAAGCTCAAGGAGTTCAAAGTAGGTGATAAATCTGTCAAATTTGATGTCTTTCATGGTGAATATGATGCTTCTAAGGTGTTAGCGTTTGTGGCACAGTTCGACATTGCTTTTAGCGATGAGGACTTTACAGAAAAGTCGAAGGTGCGCCATGCTAGCATGTTTCTGAAAGGCACTGCTGCCCATTGGTGGATCACCGAAAAGATCACCCAGGATCCCATCTCTACTTGGAAAGAATTCAAAGATAGATTTTATGCTCAGTTCTTGCCACCCAATGCAGAGCAAACTCTCACTCAAAAGTGGGATAGGCTGGAACAAAAAGATAATGAGAGTATGCAACAGTATGTTAACAAATTCTGGAAAGTGTTGCTGGAAGTGACTCCCTTCATGCTAATCTCTGAGGAGGAAAGAAAGAGGAAGTTTCGTTCTGGATTGCAACCTGCTTATAGATCGGGTATTGAACTGCACCCAAAACATACGTTGCAACAACTCACAGCTTCTGCCCTTGCTACAGAGCAATTGGTGCTCAAGATCAAGCAGGATCAAGGAGGATCAAGGAGGTTCCAAGGCGAAGGACAAGGCTGCCCCAAATCAGCAAAAGGGCGGACAGCCATCTAAAAAGAACTTCCGGGAGCCTTACAAGGGTGGTAAAGCTGAAAATTACACATCTAAAGAACAGGGCCCAAGAAAGAACAAATTTGGATTAACCCCGGAGCAAAGAGAGCAATATGCTAAGGATGGAAAATGCTTTTCTTGTGGTAGCAAAGACCACATGTTCCGACAATGCCCAGATCGCAAACCAAAGCACGAGGACAAGCACACCAAAGCAAATGTTCATGCAGTTCCTGATGTGCAAGGTAATACAGGTCATGATGCAAAAGAACGTATGGTTTGCAAGGCTTGGGGGCAAATCAAGGATCAGCCCGCACTATTCATGTTTGATGACTGTGCAACTGACAATTTCATCTCTATGCAAATGGCAGCTGCATTGGGTATTGAGGTTGAAAATATGGGACCTCAGATTCAAGCTGAAGCTGCATTTATTGGCAAAGAGGTGCAGGTTACCCCTTTGGTTGGGAAGTTGCGTATTCATATACAGGGCTATCTTGATAATGAGCATTTCTTAGTTGCTCCTCTGAATGGATGTGATGTATTGTTGGGCAAGCCGTGGCACCATAGGCTTGAGCCCCGCAAAGACTACAAGTCCAATATGATTTCTTTTATGCATAAAGGCCGCATGCACTTTATTGATGCTGGCAAAGAAGGGGATTCCATCCCAGTTGTATCACACATCCAAATTAATAAAGCAATGAAAAAGAGTCTTTCAGCGTACTTGGTTTTTGTGCGTGATAGTCTTGTGCCAAATCATCAAAATGTGGATGCTATGTCTAATGATAGGCTGAATTTTCTTAATGCATTCAACGACTGTTTTGCTGACTCATTGCCAGGTGAATTACCTCCCCAAAGGCCCGAAGATCACCGTATAGATCTTGTGCCAGGTAGTTCTCCTCCTAACAAATCCGCATACCGAGTGAGTGCTGCACAACAAGAAGAAATTATGAAGCAGGTAAACGAGCTTTTAGAGAAAGGTTTGGTTCAGCCCAGTTCCTCACCTTACTGCTCTCCTGTGCTTCTTGTTCAAAAGAAGGACGGATCATTCCGTATGTGTGTGGACTATAGAGCTTTGAAAAAGCTTACCATCAAGAACAGATTTCCTATTCCACGTATTGATGATATCTTGGATAACCTTGATGGTTCCGCTTGCTTTAGCAGACTTGATTTGAAGAGTGGTTATCACCAGATACGAGTGGTGCCACAAGATGTCCATAAGACTGCATTCAGGACACCCTTCGGATTATATGAATTCTTGGTCATGCCTTTTGGTCTCACCAATGCTCCTGCTACTTTTAATCGTATGATGGATAGGATATTCCGACCCCATCGCAAGTTTACAGGAGTCTTCTTTGATGATATCTTGGTTTTCTCCAAGAATGAGCAGGAACACAGAACTCATTTGGTCACAGTGTTCGAAGAGTTGCGGAAGCATAATAAACTTTTCGTCAATGCCAAGAAAAGTGAGTTTTTCCTTTCAGAGATTCATTATCTGGGACATATTGTATCCAAGGATGGAGTTACAATGGATCCTGCAAAGATAGAGACTATTCGGAATTGGCCCGAATTGCAAAACGTACATCAAGTACGTAGTTTTCTGGGATTATGTTCGTACTACAGGCGTTTCATAAGGCATTTCGCCATGATTGCCACTCCTCTACATGATCTCACGAAGAAGAAAACTGCTTTTAAATGGACTTCAAAGGAACAGGATGCTTTCTTGCAGCTCAAGCATGCGATCATATGTGGTCCAGTATTGATTGTTCCTGACTTGCACAAGTCATTCGTGGTTGAATGTGATGCTTGTGGTGATTGCATAGGAGCTGTCCTAAATCAAGAAGGGCATGCAGTTGCATACGAGAGCCGTCGTTTGCATGATGCTGAGCTTCATATGGATATCTATGAGAAAGAGCTCTTGGCTGTAATTCACGCCTTAAAGATATGGAAACATTACCTTCTTGGGGCTGAATTTGTAGTCAAGACAGATCATCAAAGCTTGAGATACTTTCTATCTCAAACTAAGCTTTCAGAGAAGCAGATGAGAATGGCAAACTTTCTTTCCATGTTTCATTTTCAGATTGTGCATACTCCAGGAAAGAAAAATGTGGTGGCCGATGCACTATCTAGGAGGCCTTATATTGCTGCAATCTCAGTGGCCTCTCATGGAGATCTATCTGCTATGAGAGATTTGTATCATTTGGATGCTGATTTTTGCCATATATGGACTGATTTGATGGCTGGTCATTCACATGCCTCTTATGTTATCAACGAGGGTTATCTCATGAAGGATAATTGCCTATGTGTGGTGAAGGATTTGCGTTCAAATGTTATGGACGAATGTCACGCTCCACCATATGCTGGTCATAGAGGTATTATACCTACTACTCGCATGATTCAGAGGTACTTCTTTTGGCCAAGCATGCGTAAAGACATTGAGGCTTATGTGCGTGCATGTATTACTTGCCAAAAGGTGAAATTTGATAGGCAAAAGCCTCCAGGTTTGCTTCAGCCATTGCCTATTCCCTTGCAACCTTGGGAAAGTATCACGATGGATTTTATTATGGATTTGCCTAGATCCCAGCATGGGAATGATGCTATTTGGACTATTGTGGACAGGTTTAGCAAGCAAGCTCACTTCTTGCCCGTCAAGAAAACCATAAAAGCTGATCATATGGTAAAACTTTTTCTTGCTAATATTTTCAAGCATCATGGTATGCCTAAATCCATTGTTGGGGATAGAGATCCCAGGACTACAAGCCTATTTTGGAGGGCTTTGTTTGATAATATGGGTACTAAGCTTGAGTTTTCATCAGCTTATCATCCCCAAACGGATGGCCAAAGTGAAGCTGCAAATTCGGCCGTATTGGATTTGTTGAAGTGTTATGTGGCAGATCAAAAGAGTGCATGGGAGAAGTATCTTCCACTTGTTGAGTTTGCCTACAACAATACGATCCATGCTTCCACGGGCAAGGCTCCGTTTGAGAGTATTTATGGCAGAGTGGTCTTGCCACCCATCCTTCGTACCAAGGATGAGATTTTTGCAGCTGATGAATATGTTCGTGACTTGGATGTTGCCTTTGGTCAGGTGCGGACAGCCATTGCAAGATCTCAGGATAAGCATAAAATGGCTGCTGACAAGCATAGAAGGGACATGGAAGTCAAAGAAGGTGATTGGGTATTGCTGAAATTTGAGAAGGCTAGGCTTCGGAAGAGGCCAGGACGAGAAGGATCATATCCTAAGCTTTCTCCTCGCTATTATGGACCCTTCAAAGTGATTCAGAAGATCAATGAAGTGTCCTACAGGCTTGCTTTACCTAGTCATTGGAAGATTCACAATGCTTTTCATGTGAGTCTATTTCGGAAATATGTGGGGCCAGATCCTGATGAGCCTGTCACAGAAGATCCGTCAGAAATTGAAGAGCTTGAGGAGATCCTCCAGCCAGAACAGATTGTTTTTCACAAGGAGAGAAAGCTACCTCTGCAGGAAAGCTTTCCAGGAGATACCTTGTGAAGTTTAAGAATTATTTGCCTATTGATGCCAAATGGGTAAATGAGGATTATTTTGCAGATTATCCGCAATTGTTGCAGGCATATCTTGAGGCTTTTCAGTTGAGGTCAACTCTTTAGAAGCCCGGGGGGATGTCACCAATTGGCCGACCATTTGGTCCATTCCTAGTTTTTGTGTCTCGTTCACTTGAGGCCAGGCCGGTGTCTCATGTGAAGAGGCCAGTATTTTGCTGACATGGACGGGAGCCAGACTGGTGCCACCCGTGTGTTAGCAGGATGGTGTCGTATGGACGGGAGCCAGATCAGTGCCACCCGTGTATGACCTGGACTGTGTTCGACCCATGGGACTGTCACGCCATGGAAGAGCCAGTATTCGTGCCGTGTTTTACCTATGGGACTGTCACACCTAGGGAAACTCGTGCCTGGAACTGTGTCTTACCTATGGGACTGTCACTCCATAGGAAGACCAGGATTTTATGTTTTTATGTCGTGCCAGTTTTGTGCCGACAGATATTTTGTACATGTTCCATGAACGGGAGATATGTCCATGTTATTATTTGCACATGCACACATGATTTGTATGCTTGAAACTGTTTTCGCATGACATGTATTTGTGTGTTTGCCTGCTTGACGTGTTACTTACTGAGCGGGGACGCCTGCCAGTGAGTCGTGAAGTTTGCCCTGTATTCTGACAAGTTTCAGTGCATGTGAACAGGTGGTAAGTATATGGTACATGTTGTTTTAATGTTATTTTATTCTAACCCCTTTATTTTATAAGGTTAGGGGTTCACACTTATTTAAAAGTGGGCACCCCCTTTGGGCACCCACTTAGGGGCCAAGGTGGGGAGCCTCACTTTTAAGTGAGTGTGGGGGTGGGCATGGTCACCTACCCCCACTAGCCCCCCACATGCAAACGTGGGTATGACCAAGGTTATCTCCACATGATTATTATTAAATATGGCTCTCTCCATCAAGCGTAAAAACAACATCGCTTCCTTCTAGCGTTGAATCCATCAACCGGCTGCTCTTCCTACGCAAAGGTGGTTGCCATCTCTCCTTTACTACTGCACACACTCTCTCATCCAGGCAACTGCGCTGCAGGCGGCTATCCTCCCCAGGCGGCTGGCTGCAACTACAGGCGGCTGCCATCTCCTCCTGTACTGTTGCGCATACTCTCCCAGGTGGTTGGTTGCATCTGCCTTACAGGCTGCTGCTCATATAGGCGACTACACCTAACTGCTGGCGGCTACTTCTCCTTCCCTGCACAGTGGCGGCACTTCCTCCATACAGGTGGCTGCGCCAGTTTTCTGCAGGCTGTTTTGCCTACACCAAGGCGGCTGCTACCACCTGAAGGCTCTGCTATAGCCGGCTGCTCCTCCAGGCGTATCACCTCTTCAGGCTGCAGCCAGGCGACAGTATCTGCAGGCTGCCCATCTTCTACCAGTTGCACCTTCCCATGCTCCCTTGCAGGCGCTTGTAGTGTTCATCTACAGCCAGGCGACTGTGTGTGAACTCCTATAGCCAGGTGGCTACATCCTTGATATCCTCCACTGGTAGCTACACACACAGACAGATACCTCGGGTATTGATTTTCTATCAACCATTTACAAGTAAGTGATTTTCAGATTTGAGTAAAGTATTATATGTTTAAATCTGATAAGGGATTCATCCCTCTACGGCCACACCCGTTCGGTGCCGGGTTGTCCAAGCTGTATTGGCGAACCTCGGTCCAAAGGTGCTGAGATCGGGAGAGCCAGGCGTTAGTACGAGAGCGCCTATTTGTGCGTGGTCTCGGAACACCAGTGAGGCGCTCTCCGCGGAGTCCAGTGAAAGCACAGGACCGTAGAGATTGGACCACACTAGTGGTCATTCTGCTTCGAGCTTCTACATCGAAATTCGAGCCTACTTGTTTGGTACTGTTTTCATATGTACATGGACATTATCTGGTTCTCAGAACCCATGGAGCATTGTATTCATTAAATACTCCCAATAAATATATCATATATTGAGGGGGGGGTCGGCCCGTTCCGGCCCCAGTGCTGGTGTCCATCTTTCCATTTCTGTTCATTTAAATTTCAAGTTGTTTTAAGTTGTCTATTTCAAATTTGTGGTTTTAAAGTTGTGCTATTAAGCGTGTGGGTGTCCAACGGAGTCCTTCCCACTTGACGGGATCGGTTTCACTAGGTACCGCCGCCGCTGGGTGCCAGGTACTGTCGCTTCTAGGTACCACCGTCGGGCTGGGAGCCGTTGCAGCCGCCGTCAGGTACCACCACCGGGTTGGGAGCCGTTGCAGCCGCTGTTGGGTACCGCCGCTGCCGCTGCCGCGCCGCCGCTGCAGTCGGGTGCCGCCACCGCGCCGCCGCCGGGACTGTTGCTGCTGCGCTAATACTACTGCATGTGTTGCTGCCGCAAGTTGTTACCGCCAGATGAGCCATTGCTGCCGCCAGGTGTGATGCTACCGCCGGTTGTGGACTACAAATGGGCAGCCAAGCAGGCAACCAGAGGGGCAACCACTGATGGGTAGCCAGGCAGGCGTCAGGCAAGAGTTTCTCTGCAGACAATATGGCAGTCAGACGAGGGTCAGATGGGAGGCTCTCTACGCCAGGTGGCTGCATGTGTGGAAGTAGTCATCATGGATCTCTCTCTCTCTATCTCTCTTGAAAGAAGGTCAGCTGTAGGAGGCAACGAGGGGCTAACAGCCAAGGAGTCTCTCTCTCTTTCTTCGCAAGGAGGTTTTGTTTACGAGATTGGGATACAGAGGATCAAGCTGCATATGCACAGGATGATGTTCTTGGAAGAGATGTGTGTTGCTCTTCATCTTGGACTTATGTGTATTCAGGGATGGCTTGACATCCTCTATCTTTCTCTCTCTGAGTTTTTGGCATCGTGATTGCTGGTGCATATGTGGATTTTTCTCATGGAAACAGGACATTGGTCTTTCGAGAAGAAACAGGACTTTGGTATCGGGGATACAGGCCTATGGTTTATGGATACAGGTCTATGGTTTATCAGATACAAGTCTTTGGTTTCGTGAGGAAAGCATGTCTCTGGATTCATGTGAATAGGTTCTCGTTTTCTCAAGGTTACACGCAGGCTGTGACTATAGGAAGGACGTGGTTTGGTACAGCCCTACTGCTGTTTGGGAATGGGTCATGGGATCCATTGTTGAGATGGAGAAGACCTTTTCAAGCAGGGAGGTGTCGTACAGGTGTGCCTTCTCTATGGAATGCTTTGCTGTAATAGCGAGAGACCTTATTTGGAAAGTCCTGGGTGAAAAGCTATAAGGGATCCTATTGGTAAAGGATTCGACAAGTTGTACTTTGTACTCATATTTGATCAAGTAAAGAAATACCGCAAGGGGCGCCATTGCGTTTTGGGGCCAATCGGTGTCCTTGTACTATTTGCAGGAGCACTCTAGCTCCCCTGTTTGTTTTCCTTTTCTAGGTTCTCATGGGTGATGAAGTGTTTTGTGTGCGAGTGTTTATTCCACCGCCCGTCAAATTTCTGAAGGCCGGTTTCAATGATAATAATCAAATCCTCTGTGTCCACTTTGACGTAGAGGGCACTCTCCGTTGGAGTATTCTGGAAGTCCTGGCTGGTCAAATAAGCATGTAACCAAGCTCAAGGAGCTTGTTTGAGGCCATTCAATGCCTTGTGTAATCTACATACTTTCCCTTCTTGACCATGCACCACAAAATCCAGGGCTGACTGACATATGACTTGGTTGTTTTCATACACAGGTTTTTGGACTATTTTGCTTTGTTAAACAGAAGCCTGGTTGAGTTTTGTAGAGGACTGAATCTTATGTATTTTTTGGTATTAGTGGGAGTTTTTGCTTTTTGGGACTCTTGTCCATAAGTACCTCAACTTGAAAGGAATGACTAGAGGAAGGGTAAACCCTAGCGCATGCAAGGAGGGTGGGTGTTTGATGGAAGGAGGTCACGTGGAAGCGAGAGATAGGGGTGGTGGATGTTGAACCTGTATTAGGGTTAGCAGCACTAGTACATAGTACACACATACACTGTGAAGCAGTCGTGAGGAAGAGATGGTACACAACTCTATTAGATATTACTTGGAATAAGTGTACCGATAATAAGTACAAAGACAAGGACACACCATAAGTGAAATAAGAGGGTGTTCCTTTGCGCAGGGGAAAAACCTCCTAGTGAGGGAAAAAGTGACGTGGTTGTCCTATAGTGTTCACATATCACAGTGGCCTATGACATAGATGTTTACAAATCACCCTCGAATGATGATGTGAACATGTACAAGGGTATGGTTGATCAATCCCCAAAAGGCAATAAGCTTTAAGCTTTGCTGAAAGCTTCAAGCTTTTCATGAGGAAGAGCCTTAGTGAACAAATCTGCCACATTATCGTGTGTAGAGACATACACCAAGCTGATCTCTCCTCCATGGAGCCTCTCCCTGACATAATGGTAATGCTTCTCAATGTGCTTTGTGCGAGCACGAAACACTCGCATTTGCCAATACGCTCTGAGAGTCAATGTAGATAGGAGTGGGGGAGTGCTGTCCAACAGTAAGATCTGCCAAAGGCGTCTGAATCATACACACTCAATGGTAGCTTGCATTGTACTCAGTCTCACAACTAGATGTGGCCACTGTCGGTTGTTTCTTGAGCCAAGATATGCATGAACCACTAAAAATCCACTTGTGGACACTTTGGTGTCATAACATTCTGTCCAATCCGAGTCGCTAGAGGCATGTCGTTGTGACTCAGCCCCCTAGGATAGTGCCCTGCAAGTAGTGGAAAAGCTACTTGACAGTCTGCCAATGTCTGGTACCTCGGCAATGCATAAATCTACTCAAGTGTGAGATCCCATACTGAATGTCTGGCCGTGTGTTGCATAAGTAGATCAAGCATCCAACAGCTTGTTAATATAGTGTCTGATCAAAAGGCTCACCAGAATCTTGAATGTTTAGCCTTGCACCTGTCTGCATAAATCCACTGAATTGTGAGATCCCAGACTGAGCTTGCCAATGCTTGGTACCTGGGCAATGCATAAATCTACTCAACTGTGAGGCCCCATACTGAATGTCTGGCCTTGTGTTGCATAAGTAGATCAAGCATCCAACAATCTGTTGATATAGTGTCTGATCAAAAGGCTTACTAGAATCTTGAATGCTTAGCCTCATACCTATCTCAACTACATGCTTATAGTCCTTAAGACTAAACCTCTTCAATAGTCTTTGTATATACTTTGATTGCATTAAGACAATGCCATCATCGTGCTGTGAGAACTGAATGCCCAAATAGTAATGCAAGGGGCTTAGATCTGACATCTCAAAAGATGCTTGTAATTTAGCCTTAAAGGTTGAAATCTTCTAAACATCGGGTCCTGAGTAGCATGTCATCAACGTATAAAACGATGACCAACAAATCCTCCAGAGGCTTCTTGACATAGAGGGTTCTCTCTGTGGGACTGTTACAAAACCCTTGTGCAACCAAGTATGCATGTATCTTCTTGTACCATGCTATGGGAGCCTGCTCAAAGCCATACAAAGCTTTCCATAACCTACACACTTTGGCTTCATGGGCCTTTTGAACAAAACCAAGACCTCATCATGAAAATCACTGTTCAAGAAGGTGGTTTTGATGTGCAATTGATGCACATTCCAACCGTGATGTGTTGCCATAGCAATGATGCAGCTGATGGTGGTCATACGAGACGTGGTGCAAAGGTTTCATCGTAATCTATGCCTTTCTACTGTGCATAGCCTTTTGCTACAAGTTTGGCTTTGTAGCGATCAATGCTACGATCAGACTTTCTTTTGATCTCATAGGCCCACTTCGTACCAATAGCTTCCTTGCCGAAAGGCAAGTCAACTAAATTCCAAGTGCCATTCTTCAAAACAGAATCATATTCTTGCTTCATGGCTTGCATCCAATTCTGATCCTCTTGTGCTTCTTCAAATGAAACTGGTTCTTCTTCATTGCACAACACGCTCATAAGAGCACGATCCATATAATGCCCAGATGCATAGCGAGAACTAGCATGTGTTCTACTTGTCGATGGAGTCGCTACATTGCTGTTCGGCAAGGTTTGCAACAGCCAACGAGGCACCAACTTAGCCTGCTGAATTGCTGTCCTTTCTTCTTCCATTGCATCATCAATGTCTGACTTTTCAATGGGCGCATGATGTGGCATTGCTGGTTGCTGATTTTCAGCAACTGGTGGTTGATTTTTAGCAACTATGGGCTGATTTCCGGCCATAGGCTGAGTGTCCAAATCCCAAAAGTGTCCCATACAAGGGGAGGAGAGTATCAAAGAGATCCCGTGAGCCAATAATTGGCCGAGATGAATTCTCCACAAAAATGTCGTCTCGGCTCAGAAACAAGATGGTAGAGACGGTACCGTTTACTTTCCGAGCTATAGCCCACAAAGATGCATTTCACTATCTTGTCATCAAGCTTGGTGCAGTGTCGCTCAGGCACAAGAGCATAAGCCAAGCAACCAAAGACACACATATGAGCCATTGATGGCTTTCTATCATGCCAAGCTTCGTGTAAGGAGTGATAGTCTGCAAGGCTTTTGTTGGACACGTGTTAAGCACATGTGCTCTGCACATAACAACTTCCATCCAAAACCTGTGAGGCAAATTTGTTGGGGGTTAGGGTTTCAAAGAAACAAAGACACACACACACACATGGTACACAACAGAAAGCTCTCAAGAGAGAGAGAGATGGTGATTGCTACTCAAAGTAGATGAGATACAAAGATGTGTGGAGCAAGGGAGTTGACTCCACAATATCATAATACAATAAAATAAGTGTGGTGTCCTTTCACACCTAATATCCAAGGGGAAAAACCCAAAGGGAGAAAAGTGGCCTTGGTTAGCCCATTTTCACATGTGGCACTACTCATAACATATGTGGCAAGCATATATGCTAATAAACCCAAAGGGAGAAAAGTTCCCTTGGTTAGTCCATGTTCACATGTGGCACTACTCATAGCATATGTGGCATAACTCATAGCATATACAATAGCTTTGCGGAAAGCTTCAAACTTCTCTCGAGGCAACGCCTTTGTGAACAGATCTGCAACATTGTCCTGTGTAGAGCAGTAAGATAATGTGATCTCCCCTGCATGAATCCTCTCTCTGACATAGTGATAATGAATCTCTATGTGCTTGGTGCATGCATGAAACACTGGGTTTTGTGCCACGGCTATAGCACTCTGACTGTCAGTGAGTACGGTGGTGGGTGTTTGCTGACACACATGAAGATCAGTCATCAATCTCCTCAGCCATACACAATCTACTGTGGGTGTGTACTCAGCCTCACACGTAGATGTGGCAACCGTGGACTGCTTTTTGCTCAGCCATGATATGCATGAATGCTCCAAAAAGAAACAATTCCCACTAGTGGACTATTGTCTATCATAGTCACTAGCCTAGTCTAAATCACTGTAAGCATGTAACTGCAAGCTGCCCTCCCTGGGATATACCAACGCAAGATCCAGGGAGCCCTAAAGATAGCGGAAGATCCGCTTCACTGCTTGCCAGTGCTTTGTACCTGGGCTGTGCATAAGTTTACTACACTGGGAAACCCCAAACTGAATATCTGGGCATGTGTTGCATAAATATATGACGTAGCCGGCTGCTTGGCTGTAAACACTCATATCAAAAGGCTCTCCAACATCATACATGCTCAATTTCAGCCCTGGCTCCATTGGAGTAGAGATGGGCTTACAATCTTGAAACCTGAATTTGTGCAACAGCTTTTGAATGTACTTCGATTGGTGTACATAAATCTACATAAATCCCAACATCTATCTGCACAAATTGTATGCCCAAATAATAATGCAACAATCCCAAATCTGTCATCTCAAATGACGATTGCAATTTAGCTTTGAATGCTGAAATTTTATCCATGTCATCCCCAATTAGCAACATGTCATCCACACAAAGAATGAGCATAATCGAAGTACCATGATCCTCTTTCACATAGAGGGTGCTCTTTGTTGGACTATGGCAAAATCCCTGGGTGATCAAATAAGTATGGATCTTCTCATACCAAGCTCGAGGAGCTTGTTTGAGACCATAAAGTGCTTTTTAAAGCTTGCATACTTTGTTTTCATGACCATGCAACACAAAACCAATGGGCTGATTAGAAGAGCTGATTTTATGTCCAATTGATGCACTTTCCATCCATGATGGGCAGCCAATGCAACAACACATCTACTAACCGTGGCCATACGAGAAGTGGGTGTGAAAGTCTTATCATAATCAATGCCTTTTTGCCGGGCATATCCTTTGGCCACTAGCTTGGCCTTGTACCTGTCAATGGTACCATTAGACTTTCTTTTTAACTTGTAAACCCACTTTGTGCCAATGGGCTTCTTGCCGGCAAGTCTCCTAAATCCCTAGTGGTGTTTTTATGGATAGAATCCATCTCATTTTGCATGGCTTGCATCCAATGCTCATCCTCATGACCCTCTTCAAATGAATCTGGCTCATCTGCATCACAAAGTGTACTCATGCAAGCAACATTTGTGTGTTCTCTTGCATTACGTGAACCAACCCGTGTCCTGCTACCAAGTGGAGCTGAAAGCTTGCTTTCCTGTAAAGTACGGAGCAGCCAACGAGGCACAACTCTAGCCTCCTCCGTTGCTGTCTGCTCTTGCTCCATTGCTTCATGGGCTGATTTTGAGCACCCAAATGCTGTCCATTGGGCAAAGTTGATGGCTGATCCGTTGAGCCATCAATTCCCAACGGGAGAAGTCCTTCAAACATGTTATGTGGGCCCGAAGGTGGCTGTCCAAAATCCTTTGTGTGGAAGGATTAAGGAGATGGTAGCCTTTACTGCCACTGCTATAACCCACAAATATGCACTTAGCTACTTTGTCATCAAGCTTACCTCTCAACTGTTGAGGTATATGTGCATATGCTATACATCCAAAAACTCTAAAGTGATCAACTTTAGGTTTCCTTTCATGCCAGGCCTCATATGGCGTGATGGTTTTCAATGCTTTGGTAGGGCATCTATCCAACACATGTGTAGCACACATTATTGCTTCCATCCAAAATTTGTGAGGTAATCCTTTGCCTTTAACCATGTATCTAGCCATTTCCATTAAAGACCTGTTCTTTCTCTCAGCAACACCATTTTGTTGAGGAGAATATGGCATCGTGCATTGATGCTTTATGCCTTTCTCTACCATAAATGCTTTGAAAGCAATGGACATGTATTCCCCCCCTCGATCTGGACGGAGGGTCTGCACTGGGCAACCTGTTTGATTTTCAGCTTGAGCCACAAAATGCTGAAAACATGCAAATACATCAGATTTGGCCTTCAAGGGATACACCCATGCAAATTTGGATTAGTCATCGATAAAGGTTACAAAGTATAGATGCTTTCAAAAGATGGTGTCCGCATAGGACCACACACATCACTGTGCATAAGCTGTAATTTCTGGACAGCCCTTGTTGTTCCATCTTTTGGGAATGCATTTCCGTGCATCTTACCCAATCTGCATCCTTCACATACATGTTTTGGTGGTAGCTCTACATGAGGTATATCCTGTGTACCATATTATGCCTTTACAATAGCATCAAACTGCCATAATTAACATGTCCAAACCTGGCATGCCACAATTCTGCCTCGTGCATGGCAGGTGTAAGAGTGGTAACCACATGAGCATCATGTTCTCTCCTGCCAAACCTGTCAAGCTTATATAACCCATAGTACAATGTGCCAGAAGTGACCAATGCATAGCCACCTTCACGGTCTTTCACTATGCATCTGTCGTCCTCAAAGTTCACTGTATATCCTCTTTTAGCAAAAGAGGAGAGAGACAACAAGTTCTTCTTAATTCCTGGCACATACAATACATCTGAAAGACATGAGTCTGCACCATGTGCTGTTGTGAGGATCACCTCACCAACACCCTGAACTGGATAAGAAGAATTGTTTGCACATGTCACCCGCTTGCCTTCTGGGACAACCATAAGCTTCTTAAACAAATCCCTCTGTGAGGTGATGTGTTTAGAAGCACCACTGTCAAAATACAATGTCTCGTGTGTTTCATTGACATTGAGAGACATACGCTCCAAAGATGCATCATAACTGCAAGTGATGAAAGTCCACTCATCTTGCACAAGATTTACTGATGCATTATCTTTCCCTGTAGGTGATGAAGAAGACTCTGCAGCCATGTCGCTTTCCTTTTTCTTCTCCTTTGCAAGCCTCTTTCTGCACTCTTTCAAGTAATGACCTGGCTTCTTGCAGTAGTGACATTTGCCATTCTTTTTGGGCTTGCTTGCATCATTTTTAGCCTTTCGTAAAGGCTGTCCCGAATTAGCCTTTGGTTGAAAACTGTGTTTGGCTTTTCCCTTGCCCTTGTCTTGGGTAGCAAAAGCCCCATCACCACGCATGCTGGAAGATTTGTTCTTCCGATTCTACTTCTCCTATAGGAACAAACCAACCAACTCTTCAAACAAGATTGGTTCAGGGTTACCCCACATAGATAGAGTTAGCGATGTGTGGAAATTCAAGTAGGTTTTTGGCAAAGATGATAGTGGCCTGGAAACCAACACCTTTCGGAAATGACCTCATCAATGTTGAGTAGCTGTGCCCAAAGAGCCTGGATCTTCGTAAGATGATCAACCATACTCAACCCTGGCCTCATTCTTTGCCTGATACATGGTTTCAAGTACATCCCAAGCTCACCTTGAGGTCCTGCAAGACCGAATATGCGGTATGATTGATCGCTTTAATGACAAAGCAATCAAAGCCATTGCTTGGGCATCTTGAGTATCCCATCTCTTTTGCTCTTGTCAGGGAGGAGTGGGTACTCCTGCTTGTTGAACACCACGGCGAGGCGTACATCTTCACCTGACACGTAACCCCATAATCCTTTGGCCAACACAAGAAGGTTTCGGACCATGAAACTCCAGAGGAAGTAATTATTGCCATCCAATTTGTCCTCTTGGGACAAAACCCCGAATATATCGGTCGTATTTCTAGCCATTTGCTCAAATCTCTTCACCAAGAGATATGCAAACACGTGCAACCAAATATGCTGTAAAAAGCACCTACAAGCAAAATCCAAAATGCACCGGAGTGCAATGCCAGGCAACCACAATGTCCTGTGCAAATGTTTTGTCCCAAATTTCAGGCTGCAATGCTGAAAATCCCAAAATTTCTGAGCACCAATGGGCTAATTTATGTGTCAATTGCACATAATTAACAAATGCCCCATGAATTTGTGTACTAATGAGCTTCAATTTTGCGATTAAGCAATGATTTCACAAAAGCCCCAATTTTCTGTCTTGTAAATGAAATTGTGCGAATTCTGAAAAATCCCCAATTTTGTAAATTCTCTAAAATTTTCTTGAATCCTGCATCCTAATGTTGCCCTGCACTGTTGCCTGCACTTGAATTTTGCAACAAAGCAATAAATTCACAAAAGCTCCATAGATCCAATGAAAAATCAGTTACCTGGTGCAACCCTGATTTTTGCGGAGATGTCTGTTGAAGACTCTAGTCCACAGTGGTGCTCTGGTAAACAAGTTTTAAGTATTATAGTCATCTAAAGTGCGACTGTCTTCAAGCTACTTACCAGCAACAGGAGCCTTCTGCCCAATCCAACACTGTGGTGCGAGTTGCTCTGACTGATGTACGGCGGGCTCCTCAAGCTGCAGACGACGAGTAGGAGACGGGTTCACAAGAGTAGGTGGGGAGAACAGCGCGCGCAGGCCGGCGGGTGCAAGAGGTGATGGGCAGGCCGGCGGGAAGACAGTGGGACGCCGACGACAGGAGTGAGTGTGGGCGTCGGACGGATCGAGTGTGGGCGCCGGACAGATTGAGACGGGAGGAGCAAAGTCGGCGACGGACGGAGCGAGTTTGGTCGCCGGATGGATCGGCTACCGGACTGGCAACGACGACGGAGGAAAGTCACAAAAAACATGTTTTTCCGTTGGGTGCCACATAAGCTCCACCGGAGAGGCCAAGTCATTTCAGAGGGGGACTGATTATGAGGGATGACATTCAGGAGGCTCTCACTGAGGAGTGGTTCACGCCTTTTGAGCTAGCGGCCCCACGGTGGATGGGAGCCTTTACACAGTTGGAGATCGTGATTGCTGTCAGAGCTTGCACTGAGGATGGTAGATGCCTCTTCTATGAGATACAGGATGAGGGCAGACTTCAGAGAGTGGAGGCGGAGTCGCCTTTGGTTGCAGAGTGCATCTTTCAAAGGATACGGGTAGTGGCCGCCGCCATGGTTGTCACGGTACGAAAATACGATACCGTACGGGAATTTTTGGAACGATATGAAATTTTCGGATACCGTACGATAAAATACAGTTTTTATTTTTTACACTTACAACCTATGGAGCTTCAAGCTTGAATGTGAGGGAAGGTTGGGAGGGGAGGAGTCTACAGTGCTTGAGGAACCAGAACATGGATATGTGTCTCTCCCGGTTGGATCTCCCGATTGTCTCCAAAAAAGAACCTGGATGGGTAACGCAATACCAAAGGTCTCCCAGTGTAGCGTTTATGACTAAGGGACGGTCCTTGCACAAATACGAGGAGTGCATCTAGGGTGATAAGTTTAGAGACTCCTCTCTAGATCAAAATGGCCATGTCCAAATCTTCTCCCTCGTACATAACTTGAGAATCTAATTGTCTAGCCTACCTATACCAGGGATCCCCAAGTGATATAGCAAGATTCTCACATCCTACCAATCAAGTGTACACTACCTAGTATCAGTCTACCTCGCCAGATTTTTTAGGTCTCTCAACAACCCCATGTGGAATACTGAGTGGACACAAAAGTTGCAAAGTATTGCGAGCATTTGGGATCTTCGTAAAGCAGGGTTTCTATATTTTTTTTAAGCATTTGGAAATTTTTTTTCAAAGAAAAATATTTTTTTGGGAAAAAAATATAAAATCGTACCGTACGATATCGTACGGTATCGTACCGTACGAACCGTACGGTACGAATCCATTCATACCGGTACGAGAAACAACTATGGCCGTCGCTTCTCGGAAGTGGCATATTGATCCAGACCCTGCAGATGTGGACTCTGATTGGTGCATATGGGCATATGCTGCGCGTCCCTTGGCCCGGCTCCAGTGGGACCCTGGCGAGTACGAGTGGCATGATCCTTATGCGTCCCCCGAGGCCACAGAGATCACCTTTTTCCAGTACACTGTCCGGTTGGGGAGGCATATTTTGACTGCGAGGAGGACGGTCTCTCCAGCTGCATTGGAGCATTGGTGGCTACAGGGACTCTCACAGGAGTTCTTGGAGGATTTTTGGACCAGGCTCTGGGCTAGCAGACAGGCACGCAGGATCTCGGCTTTCCAGTGGCTGGCTGCCCACAGGGGCTCTGGGCACCTGGCTTGTCTACAGTGGCCTTCCGCCGGCCTGCGTCCGATGCGGCCACCCAGCGACATTGCCTATGGGACTGTCCACAGGCGCAGCAGATTTGGCTGAGGATTCTGCGCATTTTGGCCCCCCTCTCTCCAGAGCGAATTGGTCGACTTCGTTAGGGCTAGCTCTGGGATACGAGACGGAGCAGGCCAGCCAGGCCATCAGATTCATTGGGGGCCAGCCTCACCTTGTTCCTTCACCGGATTTCTTGACCGGCTGGACACAGGAGAGGGATTTACGATGGGAGCTCCTCAGCAGCCTCACCATATGGTTCACATGGAGAGCCCGTTGTTTCAGGGCCTTTGAGGGGAGACTGGAGCCACCAGCAGAGACTGTTCGGGCTATCTGGTAGGAGTTGATTCACACCCTGCGAGGCCAGTATGACCGCATCCGGGGCGACTCGGATCGAGCGGCGATCTTGCGACGCCAGGCCTTCCACACCACCTGGCGCAGCGACCCTTTCTATACTCTACACGCGGGTACCCCCCACTGGCACTACAGGCCACCTGTTTGGATTTTCCCCCCTCCTATTGTATGATATACCCTCTCAGTTATTTGTACTTTTCTGCACCTAGGGAGAGTCTCCCTAGTTGCCTTGATTGGATCTCTGCTCTGCCTTCTTATGAGCAGGAGAGGGTTTGTAGCCCATTGGGCTTTTTTCTTTTTATAACTAATGAAAGGATCTTTTCATGGAAAAAAAAAATGTAACAAAATAGAGGCATCCTCCAATAGATGGTGTCCTCATCAAACCACATACATCACTTTGTACAAGTTGTAATTTCCGGACAGCCCTCATTGAACCATCTTTGGGAAACTATGTCGGATGCATTTTGCCCAAGATGCAACCCTCACGTACATGTTTGATGGGTGCTGCAAGTGGAGGTAAAGCAGAAACGATATCATGCCGTTGAAAGCAAAGCTGACTACCAAAGTTTAAATGTCCAAACCGAGCATGCCATAGCTCAGCATCTGTCATGCTAGATGTGGTAGCAACTGCAAGTGTATCATGTGCAGCTCTCTCATATACATCAAGCTTGTAAAGACCTTGACATAAACTACGTGAGGCAACAATAAGATCTCCATCACTGCAATCATGTACAGTGTATGTGTCATCAACAAAGTGGACAATTGCCAAACCCAGCGATGGCTAAAATTGATAGGAGATCCTTGTTTATTCTTGGCGCATACAATGCATTGGAGAGCATGATTGTCCCACCATTGGCAGTAGTGAACACAATCTTCCCAACTCCTTTGACTAGATAAGAGGAGTTGTTGGCATATGTAACAATACTTCCCTTGGTGCATCTCCCAATGAAGTAAACAAGTGGCGCTGTGGTGTAATATGCTTGCTAGCACCATTGTCAAAATACCACTAATGTGTATTTGCCACCGACATGCATGCATCATAAAGAGAATGATCATAGCTACACTGAATGTCCATTCATCCTGAGCATGGTTAGCAGATTCCTTCTTTTCAGCACTAGGTGTTGATGCATCTGCCGAGTCTTTCTTCTCTTTCTCTTTTGCAAGCCTCTTCGTGCATTCATTAATGTAGTGACTTGGCTTCCAACAGTAGTTACATTTTCCCTTCTTCTTGGGCTTCACACTGTCACCCTTGTCAGCATCTTTACTAGAAGAGGCGGCTGAACCACCCTTAGGCTTCTTGCCATTGGTAACAAATGCTTTGCCTTTTCCCTTTCCTTGGGAAGCAAAGGCTTGATCCCCATGCTTTATGCCAGACCTGTTCCACCGTGGAGTGCTCCTCTTGTAGGAGTAAAGACACCAACTCATTGAATGAGAATGAGTTGGGATCAGTAACCTGAGTGTAGTGGCAAAACCCCGATACGGGCAATGCATTGAGAATAGTATTGACTAGCGTGGTGTTTGGAATGATATCATCAATGTTGGCAAGCTGCTGTCGGTCTTTCATCGTCGTCAAATACTCATCCAATGAGTAATCCTCATCCATACTCAGCAAGTCAAGTTGCTTCTTCAAATAGGCCACCCGAGCTTCATTGCGCACTTGGTAAAGTGCTGCAAGTGCATCCCAACTTAGCAGGGACACATGAGCATATGTGAGGTATAATGCTCCTCTTTGCTGATAGAGCAATGAAAGAATTTCTTTTGCATCTCGGGCATCCCATCTTGCTTCCTCCGGAGTAGGAGCACGACCAACCTTAGCATCGACAATACGCTTTGTACTTCTTGAACCACCTGTACTGACGAGCCACGTGTACGGGTAGAACCACCTGTATTGACGAGTCTCGTGTACGGGTAGAACCACCTAGATGTGTGTTTTCACTACTTGTAGTCTCCTCTATGTCAGCTCCTTGTTCACCACTAGGAGTTGGCTACTCCTTTGGTGTAATAGGATGTGTTTCATGGACACTGACTACATCCCATAAGCCCATTTGAGCTCTGTTTTTCGATCGGCTGAAAATTTGCAGAGAACTTTTGCGGTGTCAAATCATGGGGTCTTTTACGTGAAAGTGGTATAGGGGAGACTCAAGAGATGATGAGGAATGCAATGGTGTAAAAACAAAATTTTGGGCCAAAAAACTGGCTTTGCAATGGTGGCGCCTCCGTGGCTGTGTTGGGCAGCGGTGGGCGGAATTGAGCTGAACCACCAAGGATTCGGCGGCGGTGGCAGAGATAGCCAATCAAAATATAAGGTGCCTTTAGTCCCTTCCATAAATCATCTCATTCTCTCATATTTTCAGCAGTGATCAAGAGCAAAAACATGTGTGCGTGAGTCCTAAGACTTGTGCAGACATATTCTCAGCAAAGCAGTTCATTGTGCTTTAGTCCAAGGCATCCTGAAGTCTTCTTCAGCATTCAGCTCTCAGTCTTGCATCTCCCTCAGCAGATCTGGGTCTGCATAGTGGCTTCCGAATTGGCTTCAAAGTTGTCTTCAGTCCGCTTGATGGTTCAACCAACGTTTGGTCTACCTCGTCCTTGCGTTTGGCATTCCCCAGTCAACCATCATTGGTAAGTTTTCTGCATTGTAAAGAAAGTTCTCCAAAGCAATAAAGAAAGTACTCGTGCTTGCCGGAGGGGGCCCTTAAGTGGGTAGATGGGAACCAATCTCGTGTCGACTCTACATATTCTTTCTACAGCTCTATCTCTTGTATTAAAGATAAAAGTGGATTGCTTCACATTGACTAAAATAAGGTATAAAGAAGGCCTTGCTTGTTGCGAGTTGCACGATTATACTGGTTGCATGCTACGTGTTAATATTAGAGCTTCTGGCTACCTGAAGTGAGCATTCCTTGGATGGTAAAACTGAAGTTGAGAAAAACCACCTTGCAGTCCATGTCAGGAGAAAAAGAAGAAGCTTCAAAGAAGATAAGAAAGTGTCCAAGAAGACACCATTGCAGAAGAAGAAAGTGTCCAAGAAGACACCATGAAAGAAGAAACGCTTCCGCAAAGCACTAAAGATTTCCTTCAAGAGTTGATGGAGCAAAACAGATCATTAAAGGTACAACTTCAACAGGCAAAAGAGGAAAAAGAAGCAGAAAAATTTAAAGAGCAGCCTAAAGAGAAGGGTCCCACAAAATTTGAATGCATGCTTCTTCTAATGGAGCAGCAAAGACGTCACGAACTTACGGAGGAACGGAAGGCTGAGGTAGCCAAACACAAGGTAGAAGAAGACTAGAGACCCATTCTAGGAGAGCTTGTAAAACTCATCCTCATGTATTGGGGTGGAAGAAATCTGGCTTTGAGGTCGAACACAAAGGTATCCTATACGTAATGCATCGTGCAAGTGGTTGGATCTGTACGAAGACCCGATCAATGTTGCAACTTGCCACCAAGTAACGACTTCCCCAGTGAGATGTGGAGTCGACAGATGGACTTTATTTGCAATCTTAGCAAATGGAAAATATGTGACAAATTGATAGATAAACTCAGTGACTAGAGAATGATCACACTTACCATCATAGTTACTGAAGCTTGGTTGAGCACGGATGTGGTGAATGAAGGTGCCCAGCAGTTAGGGTTAGGGTTTGGAGGTACTTCAAACAGAAACGTGAGAGGCAGATGAAGGAACACGACTACTCACTTGTATTCAGTAGTGATAAAGTGAAGTACAATAGCCACATAATGGAGTGACCTAAAAGATGTGTTCACATGGTCCGGCCATAAAGTGTGCCAGGTGGACCAAATCACTTATAAACTATTATAAGTGAAACTAAGCTAAAACTGGGGGAAAAAACCTACACTAACTGAAGTAAAAAGTGCCCCAGTAATCTACTGATGATCACTAGCACTCCTCTGGGTGCATACGCAGCATAAAACCCAACAAACCCCCCTGGAGTGATATGTGATCACTGTACATCATCCACCAAAAGGAAACAAATTCAAAGCAGTGCGGAATGCTTCGAATTTCGGACGTGGTAATGCCTTGGTGAAGATGTCTGCCACATTCTGATCTGTAGGATAGTAGATCAGACTGATATCACCTGCCTGGAGTCTCTCCCGAACAAAATGATAGTGAATCTCAATATGTTTCGTGCGAGCATGAAACACAGGATTCCTGGCCACATCAATGGCACTCTGACTATCAGTATAGATAGGTGTAGGCTCCTCCACTGAAATATCCATATCAGTCATGAGACGACGCAGCCAGACACACTGAACGGTAGTAGTGTAGGCTGCTCTGTACTCTACCTCACAAGACGAAGTGGCCACTGTGGTGTGTTTCTTGCTTAGCCAAGAAATACATGAAGAGCCAAGAAAGAAACAATTTCCACTAGTGGAATGTCTGGTATCAAAATCACCAGCCCAATCTGAATCGCTGTAAGCACATAACTGCATGTCACCCCCCTCAAGATAAAGCAATCCAAGAGACAAGGTACCCTACAAATACCGAAATACACGCTTCAGAGCTTGCCAATGTGACAATCACGGGCTGTGCATAAATCTGCTCAACTGAGATACGGCATACTGAATATCTGGCCGTGTAGTACACAAATAAATAAGGCACCCAACAGCCTGAGCATATGTAGTGGCATCAAAAGAAATACTGTCATCTTGTAGTGACAGTTTCATCCCAGGCTCCATAGGAGTGCTAATAGGCTTGCAATCCTGAAATTTAAACTTCTCCAGAAGTTTAGCAACATACCGAGATTGCAACAACCCAATGCCTCTGTTATCTTGCACAAACTGTATGCCCAAATAGTAGTGTACGAGCCCCAAATCAGACATGTCAAATGTTTGTTGCAGTATCTCTTTAAAAGTTGCAATTTTGTCATCATTTGATCCCATGAGCAAAAGATCATGTACATAAAGACTGATGACCAGCAGATCTTTCTCTTCTTTCTTTACATACAAAGTGGCTTCTGATGGACTGTTCACAAAGCCTTGAGTGAGTAGGAAAGCATCTATCTTTGCATACCAAGCTCGTGGAGCTTGTTTCAAACCATACAAGGCCTTTTTCAGCGTGCATACTTTCCCTTCATGACCATGTTCTGCAAAACCTATGGGCTGATATACATAAACTTCCTCCTCGAGGTTCCCATGTAGGAAAGCAGTCTTGATGTCCAACTGGTGAACAACCCAACCACGATGTGGAGCCAATGCAATGACACACCTAAGTGTCGACATACGGGATGTAGGAGCAAATGTCTCCTCATAATCAATGTCCTTCTTCTGTGCATAGCCCTTTGCAACTAGACAGGCTTTGTACCTGTCAATGGATTCATCTGCATGTCTTTTCAACTTATAGACCCACTTAGTACCAATGGCTTTCTTGCCTTTGGGCAGATCAACCAAATCCCATGTTTGATTCCTTTTAATAGAATCAAGCTCATCCTGCATGGCTTTATTCCAATGCACATTGTCTCGTGCATCCACAAATGAATCAGGCTCATCATCATCCTGTAAACTGGCTGCCATAACCATATTCAAATCCATGATGTGTGCATGCTCATTGGTCCTTGTCTCCCTACGAGTACGACCAGCAAGAGGACCCTCTAGATGGCTGTCCTGTAATGTCCTCAAATACCATCTAGGTATGTGTGTGACCTGTGGTGCCTGCTGCCCCATATTTGGCTCAACTTCTGGCTCAATTTGCTGCTGAATTTCTGCACCACCTTCATGATTGGCTGGCTGTCCTGTACCCTCATGGGTTGGATCACCAACTGTGGAATGAAACTCCATAGGTAGTAGACCTTCAAACACATCATTTTCAGCCTGATTTGCATCATAACCAGCCATGGATATTTTTGATTTTTCATCAAAAATCACATCCCGAGTAGTGAATATCTTCCTAGATAGTGGGTCATATAACCGGTAGCCCTTGCTCTCACGGCTATACCCAACAAAAATATATTTTGTGGCTTTATCATCCAACTTCCTCCTCAACTCTCTGGGTATGTGTGCATATGCAAGACACCCAAAAGTACGAAAATGTGATACCGAAGGCTTGCGGCCATGCCAAGCCTCAAAAGGAGTAATGGAAACCAATGCCTTTGTGGGACATCGATTCAAAATATGACAAGCACACATGACAGCTTCCACCCAAAAGATATGTGGTAGCTTCTTTGCCTTTAACATACATCTAGCCATCTCCATGAGTGACCGATTCTTCCTTCTGCAACCCCATTCTGCTGTGGAGTATAAGGAGTAGTATACTGATGTTTGATACCTTTACTCTCAAGAAAGGAATTCAACATGTGTGACATATATTCCCCCCCTCGGTCAGAACGGAGAGTCTTAACCTTGCATCCTGACTCTGTTTCAGCAAGTGCTACAAAGGCCAAAAATGCATCATATACCTGTGATTTCTGTGTCAACGGATAGACCCAGCATATACGAGAGAAGTCATCAATAAATGTAGCAAAATAGAAGCAACCTCCTAAAGATCATTGTGTATAAGCTGCAACTTTGCAGTTGCTCGTAGAGCCTGATCACGTGGGAAGGAAAACCGATGCATTTTTCCCATAATACATCCTTCCAATATGTGATCTGGAGGCTTCTCCAAAAGAGGTAGGTCTGTGAACATGTTATGTCGCTGCATAAGCATAAGACTACCAAAATTTACATGCCCCATGCGAGCATGCCATAACTCCGCATCAACCATAGCTGGAGTAAGAGTGAATGCATTATAAGCAGACTGATCCACTGGCTGAAATGCATCCAACTAATAAAGTCCATGACATAATGTATCAGTAAGCATCAAGATCAAAGCATTAGCTTTGTCTCTGACCATGCATTTGTCATCATCAAAGTGGACTTGCATACCACAGTGTGCTAAAGAAGAAATGGACAACAAATTCTTCTTTATCCCTGGTACATATAAGGCATCTGTAAGGCGAAGAATAGAGCCATCAATGGCTGTGAGCTGAATCTCCCCAATGCCACGAACTGGATATGAAACATTATTGGCACATTGAACAGTTTTGCCAACAGGGGCAGGGCCTACATGACAAAACAAATCCCTGCGAGATGTGATATGCTTTGAAGCACCACTATCAAAATACCAAGTACATGCATGCTCTGTCATACTGAGTGCCTGTGAAGACCAAGAGGCATCATAGCTGCATGTGTAGAAACAGTAATCCCTGTCCTCAACAAAAGAAGCAGTCTCTGGTGGAGGAGCTTTAGAGGCATCATTTACAGACATCCCAGATTCCTTTGCCTTTTCTTTGGCAATCCTCTTCCTACACTCTGTGATGTAGTGACCTGGCTTCTTACAATAATGGCATTTGCCCTTCTTCTTGGGCTGTCCATCACCTTTCTTGGTTTCCTGAGATGAACCACCATCACCTGAATTCTGATTTGAACTCTTTGGCTGAGATTTGCCTTTCCCTTTTTGACCTGTAGTAAATGCTTGTTCAGCACTTGTGTTCATGTTCATATTCTTCCTGATTTGCTCTTCTTGTAGCAAGAGAGCAACAAGTTCCTGATACTTAAGGGGTTCAACAGCATTCCTCATGCTGAGGCTCAAAGAGGTATGAAAAGCCAAGTAAGATCTTGGCGAAGAGTTCAAGATGGTGGACACAAGCTGTGTCTTAGGAATAATCTCATCCACATTGATGAGTTGCTCTCTCAAATCGTGTAGCTTGTTCAAGTGGCTAGACATATCATCTCCTTCATGCATTTTCTGATTTTCCAGCTCTCTTTTCAAAAACGAGATCCGAGCCTCATTACGAGCAGCATACATCTGCTCCAAAGTCACCCATGCATTCCGTGAAGAGCCAGTTGAACGAATATGAGGTATAATAGACCTCTGTACTGACAATGCAATGAGTGACAAGGCTTGTGCATCTCTGGCATCCCATGTCTTCTGAGCATTTGTTCTTTGAACAGGCAATGGCTGACCTGGTGCCTGTACCTGTTGTCCTCGTCCACGAGCACCCCCTTGGGGAGGAGTCTCTGGAGCCAATGGACCTGGACGTGGTTCATCACCACTCACAAAATCCCAAAGACCTTTTGCCCCGAGCACATTTCTCAGCATAAAACTCCACAAGGAGTAGTTCATGCCATCCAACTTGTCTTCCTTAGACAAATACGTAAATACATCACTGTGCTGTTGATTTGCCATTATGCCAATGCACAATGTTGTACCTGTGTATCAAAAAACCCAATAGCAACAACCCTGAAAGCAACTGTACTCCACTGAATACAGCTAACCCAAATATGCCTGCACTCTTAATCCTCTGAATGTGCAAAACAATGCACCATTGACTGAGTAGAGCAGCAAAAATGGCTTACACAGTGCCAAAATGCCCAAAATTACTGCACCCAAAACCTTGCAAAAAAACATGTAGAGATTTCTTTGCAAGAAAATCTGCCTGTATCTGCCAAAAAATTTTCACAGAGAAAAATGCCCAAATTTCAAAACTTGTAAAGCTTACCACAACTGTGATTTTTGCAGGTACAAGTTGACTGTAGGTAAACAACAGTTCGAAGCAAGCGCAGCAGGTTCTGGTCTGCTGTACGGAGCAGGTACAGTCGACTGTACTGTGCAGGTACACGCAGCAGATACTGTATGGATACTACAGTCGACTGGTTGGCTTCAGGTCCGCGCAGCAGGTACTGGACTGCTGTACAGTGCAGTTACTGATGATTGTACAACTACAGTACTGTACGATGACTGTACGGACTGTACGGAGGTGGGCGAGCAGGTACACAGCAGCAGGTTCTGTACGGAGCTGGGCGAGCAGCTGATAGCCTATGTAGGTCACCTGCAGGTACTAGGCGTGACTGTACTGAGCAAGCTGCTGTACGGAGCAGAAGCTGTTGGCTGGTCGACTGCAGGTTGTACAGGACAGCAGTACGGAAACAGTCGGCGCCTGCTGTACGGAAACAGTCGGCTGGCTGCGCAGGACTGTACGGGCAATTGACGACGAGGGCAGCTAGTGGCATAGAACAGTACGGGCAGGGCAGGCCAACCTGGAGGCTTTGATACCAAATGAAGGTGCTCAGCAATTAGGGTTAGGGTTTGGAGGTACTTCAAACAGAAACGTGAGAGGCAGAGGAAGGAACACGACTACTCACTTGTATTCAGTAGTGATAAAGTGAAGTACAATAGCCACATAATGAAGTGACCTAAAAGATGTGTTCACATGGTCCGGCCATAAAGTGTGCCAGGTGGACTAAATCACTTATAAACTATTATAAGTGAAACTAAGCTAAAACTGGGGGAAAAACCTCCACTAACTGAAGTAAAAAGTGCCCCAGTAATCTACTGATGATCACTAGCACTCCTCTGGGTGCATACGCAGCATAAAACCCAACAGTGAATGGGGTGGTGGAGCAACTGGGACCACGTGCCAGTTTGGGAAGCGTGGCTATCAGACTGGCCTTTAAGGTTGCCAGTGTTTGCTGATGCTGAAGTTGCATCGTTTCCCAATCGAGCTTGTGTTGAAGCTCCAGAGCCGTGAGTCCTGTTTTGTGCCAGTGGTGACCATTGTCCTCATCCCAGCTGGGTAAGAGATCACAGAACAACAATGACAATAAGGACAATAAGGAGTCTCAAGGCAACTTAAGCGGTAACAAAAACACAGAGGCAAAACTTGAGAAGACACTTGAGGAGAAGGCCAAGGAGGGCATTAATGGAGGTTATTTCGAGCTAGAAGAACAAAAGAGGTACTAGGCCGAGAAAGCCGCCAAGGCATTCTCCTCTACAGTGGCCACTACCAAAGCTACACCTTCCCCCCACCCTTGATTTCGAATGTCGTTCAGCTTTTGCCCGCTTTGAATCCAGTGCCTCCAGTGGTAGTTGATGATAAGCAGGAGAGCGAGGTTGAAGAGACAAAAGCTTTGATCCTTGTGGCTTGCCTATGGCTTAATGAAGAGACATCAGTTCATTGTCCTTTTTGACATGGGCAACTCTGAGGATGCCATGTTTCCACAGTTGGTTGCTAAGATGGGCTATACCTTAGTATCACACCATCCAGTAGTGGATGGGTCTCCGCATGCACATTACTTACAAAGCTTAGCAGTTTGAGGTTCCATGTTTAGAAGGCCACATTTTAGCGAAACTTCATTGTTTCACCACTTTTAGAGCGTGACATGATTCTCGGCATCCAATGGTTTTGGGAGTTTGCGCCCATCCTTGATTGGTGGTAGGATACCTTCACTATTGTTGACGGTTTACCTGAGCCCGTCATAATTCGCAAGGATAGCAGCATCCTTGGAATTTCACGCATTTCTCATGTCTAGGCCCAATGAGCAATTAGAAAAGGAGCCGAGTGTGCGTTGATCTATATCCGCAGTCAACAATCCGCTGTTCAAACAACATCTTTAGAGGAATGGTTGGCAAGTCTTCTTCCGCAGTTCCAAGACATCATGTCAAGGGATGACCTCCCGCCCAAGCTCCCACTCATTTGTCTTGATCATTGGATTGAGTTGGTGCTAGGGACAGAGCCTCCCAATAAGTTCTCCTATCGCCTGTTGAAGGCATTGGAGGGCGAGATGGAACAACATTTGTCCTAGTTATTGCTACAGGATGGCCATCATCCTCGCCGTTTGTTGTGCCCATCTTATTTGTCCAAAAGAAAGACGAGACCGCATGCTTATGTGTGGACTACAGGGCACTTAATAAGCTCACTATCAAGAACAAGTTTCCAATGCCCAAGTTTGAGTACATTGTGGAGCATCTCAATGATGCTAAGTATTTTTCCAAGATAGATCTCAAGAGTAGCTACCATCAGGTGCGAATCTTTGAGGCCAACATCCCAAAGACGGCTTTCAGGACCGAGTATGGCTGTTATGAGTTTGTGGTAATGCTGTTCGGACTCACTAATGCACCAGTGACATTCAACAAGATGATGTCTCGGGTGTTCATAGATCTCATTGGAAAGTTCTTATTCAACTTTTTTCATGATGTACTTATTTTTTCGGCCATTGTAGAAGAGCAGCATGAGTGGGATGTGAAAAAAGTCTTTGCAACTTTTGCGGGACAATGAGCTTTACATCAATGAGAAGAAGAGTGCTTCCGGTATTTGCCTTGACCCTGAAAAGGTGCAATCTATATTGGATTGGGAAATTCCCAAGACTGCTCAAGAAATCAGGTCATTCGTGGGTCTTTGCCACGCCTACAATACACGTGGGCAAGTTTTCCGACCATGTGGCACCTCTCAAAGATTTGCTCAAGGGGGTGAAGATACATCGAGAGAAAGTGTCTGCTACGCTCTTAAGGCATTTTATGCATTGAAGAAAGTGGCCTCAGAAGCACCAGTTCTTAAGCTGTCATCATGGGATGACCCATTCGAGGTGATTATCGACGCTAGCAATCTTACTCGAGGCATGATTGAGTAACCCTATTGCTCATGCTCTTAGTCGAAAGCCCACCATTCGGACCATGCAATAGTCCACTGTGCTTGGGATTCCAAGCAAAGATTCAGATAGTATGAAGGCACAATTTGTAGATTCTCCGGAATTCGGGACTCAACTTGGCCCTCGGTTCAAAACCGGGCCACTATAGAGTTCAAAATGGTTGGTTGTTCTACAAAAACCGACTATGTATGAAGGGAGAAAAGATAGGCACTTCTTCATGATGCCCATGATTCTCTTGTTGGGGGTCATCACGGTATCAATAGTACCTTGGAGAAGTGAGCGTTTGGCCAAAAATCAGAAGAGACCTCTACCAATATGTCCAAGCATGCTAGATTTGCTTGAAAGTGAAGGTTCCACACGCGAAGGAGGTGGGGTTGCTTTAGCGTTTGCGTATTCCAGAGGGACCTTTTCAAGATATCGGCATGGACTTCGTAGGCCCTCTTCTTGCAGCTATGGGAAGCAAGAATACACAGTGTATGACCATTGTTGACCGGTTCAGTAAGTTTTGCATGTTCTTTCTTTGCAAGCAGACGGCCACAACGGAAGATATTGCTGGACTTTTTATCCAACTTTTCTACCTTGTTTGTGGTTTACCACGGACAATCACATTAGACAGAGTTCACAAGTTCACTTAACATTTCTGGACATTTCTAGAAATCATTTGGGACTAAGTTACAGTTGTCTAGTGTATTTCATCCACATACACTTGGTTAGACATAATTTTATAATCAACTGGCCTTTGATGTTCTCAAATCATATTGCCATGACATGTATAGTACAATGATACCATGGTTATAGAGTGCCATGGAAAAACTAAAATAGGATGTAAAACTGAAACACGATTCTATAAGCCTCCTGATGGCAAATGTGACTATGGTGAGGGCATGTCATGTTGCCGGAGAATCTCATGGATCTGCAGTCTGTGTGGTGGAGTTCCTAGGTGCTTTGTGTCGGGGGCACCTGGCACGTAGGATGGAGTAGGCTTGCTCACTTAGGACTTGTCTAGGACGCGAATATGGCTCATGTGTATGGCTAGTATGAGCTGATGTTGATGTGGAAGTGTTGGTGCTGGTGGCTGATGTGGATGCTTGTGCTGTACTCGGGCAACATCTTGTATGGGCTGACATTGTCTCTCAGCATGTCCCCTTAATACTCCATGTCTGTCGTATGAGGTCTATGAAGTACATCCCGAGACATCTCTGGTCCTCATACTGCATCAGCCATGCCAATGGCCCGAAACTGAGAGTAAAAGCTCCCCCGTATCTCATAATACGCTAGGCATCTGAACATATAGTGGGCCTCGTCCTCTACCTCCCCTATGATGCATACTTTGCATATCCTCCTCTAGTGGGATGTTGCTTGTTTCCTAGTCTCTACTCGGAGGTAGTGGGAGGATACTTTGAGGTGACCAATTGCGATGCGCATAGCATGTGACATGTGGATCTACATGTACCTTGGGATCTCAGAGAATCCATCCTTGGCGAGTCTCAAAAAATGCTCCCTATAGAGCTCACGTTTCGTCCCTTTCTCTGATGATGACACCCAAGTCTGATGTATGTGTAGGCCTCCAACCAGATGATTTGGTTGATCCTCTTGTTGTGAGAGATCAAGGTGTGGAAGTGCAGGCTGTACTAAAATGGGGGGAGATGATCCAGCTGCAGTCCATGTGCATGACGTGAGAATATGTGAATATGAAGCGGAAGCAAATAGAGATCACACAACAGAGAGTAGATAGCCAAGAGAGATCCAACACTTGAGCCAAGAACTGAAAAGTATTGAATTGTATTGAATGAATTATGAAGGCACAATGGCCATGCTTATATACATCTCATGTAGAGCAGTCGGCCAGGACAAATGTCCACGACAGATAAAAATGCCTAAAATGGCCTAAGAAATATGGAAAAAATCTCTAAAAATATAAGATAAATATTTGGATAAAAAAGGGGCATAAAATGGAGTAAAAGAGAGCTGGAGATGACATGTCCAACACCTCTCAGCTCTAACACGGGGGTCCGAATCCCATATAGATATGGAGCTGATCAATAGTATCTCGAGGAAGAGGTTTGGTGAAGAGATGAGCAATGTTGTCCTGAGAAGGACAATACTCCAGTGTAATGATGCCGTCGGCGACCAGCTCACGAACAAAGTGAAAGTGGACCTCAATATATTTGATCTTGCCATGGAAGGATGAAGTTTGAGCCAACGCCAAGGCACTCTGGTTGTCCGTAGTAAGAATACGGATCGGAGAATCCGAGAGTACATCAAGATTGCTCACAACATCTAGAACAACCATAACAGCTCACAACAGGTATCCAGATAAGCACGGTACTCAGCCTCAGTAGAAGATAATGAAACAGTATTCTGCGTCTTGGATCTCCAAGAAATAAGACTGGAACCAAGAGTGAAGCAATAACGAGAAGTGGATCATCGAGTATCTTGATCACCTGCCCACAACATTAGAGTATCCAACAAGATCGGTGCCTTATCTGAAAGAGAGACCATAGTCCAAGGTACTGGATAAGTATCGGAGAACCCTTAGAGCGGCCTGCCAATGAGAATGTCAAGGAGCCAAAGAAGACTGACTGAGAACATCAACACTGTAAGAAGTGTCAGGCCTGGTGTAAGTCAAACAAATAAGATAGAAAGATATATTAAGCGTCTACTAAAGACCCAATGGGCCTATGAGACCAAGTGATACAATAATGTCCATGGCATATCTCATCATGGAATGGAAAATAAAACAGAAAGAAAACATAAACATAGCTAGGTATATATATAGCTATCTCACTGGGGTGATACAACAAAACTGTCCATGGAAACGTCTACAAAAGGTAAAATGACCTATGAGACCAAAAGGTTACATCATGTCCATGACATACATCATCATGGGTACTAAAAATAAAAAAAGAAAGTAATAAGAGCTGAAATGTCAGATTTGATCCCAAAACAAGAAGTGTCCAGCTCTCATATCACCCATAGGACATTGCAACATTGCACCCAATGTAGTAAAGCTGGGCCGGCAGGAGAAAGTCCTATGGTGGTGGGAGATGATGGCTTTGATCCTCCTGTAGTGACGCGGGTGTGGGCGGGGACCATGAGGTTGATGGCGCCGGGCTCTACATAATAGCACAATGGCTCTGCTCTTTCTAGTGTCACTCCTCGCGGCCGAGCTCCTGCATCAACCTGAAGGTCGGGTGTAGTGGGTGAATGTTCCGTCGTCACTTTGCTTTGGAAGAAGTCGGTGAGAGCTCTCTGTACTGGTCCTCTGATGGGTGCCGTTGGTCTAGGCTGCAAACATAGTGGCCAGGCATTTCATGAAATGTGTTTCATAAACGTTTCTTTCATTTCCTAGAAGTTTCAAAACGTTTCATATAAAAAGTGGTGGTATAGGCCCCAAAATTTATATACAAGTTTATAATATGTTAAAAATATGTTGTCTTCCCTGCAAAACAATATTAAAACATGCATCATTTACACATTAAAACTTGTTTACAAGATAAAACTAAAGAATCTGGGTGACCCAATTACAGTGGGCACCCAATTGACCAATTGGCATAAATAAATTGGCAACATCAAGAATCAAGATCTGGATTACATCATCAATAATGGCAACTACTCAATAATGGCACTCAAAGTGATCACAAAAGTCTGATTCTTGAGCTGATATAAAGAAAGAAAACTGAAGTCTTAAATACACAGTAAAGCATGCTGATAGATGCAATCATGCATGACAAATAGTAAACTAGAGGAGCTTGACAGCCCCAAAGACTAGAGTCCTCAATCTGGACTCTGGGCACTCAAACACTAACATCCTCGATGTCCTTATTGGTAGCCTCCTCGGTAGACTCAATGTCAATCTCAGAAGAGGATGAAGCTGCTAGCTGCTCCACCATAGTCACAAGGGACGGGGGACGGTTACGGGGGACGGGGACGGGATGGGGGACGGCCATTAAGTAGGGAACGGGGATGGGGGAGGGAACAGCACTCAAAAAACACTTTTTTTAAAAAGTTTTTCTACTCTACGCTTATTCTACTTTGGAAGTACATTAAAATGAGCACAAATTTACACTAAAATGGTAAGCTTTTGAGTCATATTAACAAAATACGCCAATCAAAGAGTAAAGGCGTTGACGGTTGATTGTATTAATAATTAAGTAGATACACAATGAGTCATGACACTTGAGGGAGAGAGACTAGAGAGAGTAGATACACTCATAATAGAGTGTGGCTTGCTGCTTGAGGCTTGAGCAATGAGCAAACTTGCAAAGTGCCAAAGACTCAAGACTCAAGAGACGAGAGAGAGAGTTGCTTGAAGGTGTGTGTGTGTGCTTGTAGCCTTGTAGCCTTGTTCTTATATAGATAGGCAAGAGAGAGAGGCAAGGGCCAAGAGAGAGAGGCAAGGGCCAAGCAGCAAGCCTCAAAGGCCAAGGCAAGGGAGAGGCAAGGACCAAGGCCCAAGTCTAAAAGGCCAAGGCGTCCCCAAACGGCCACCCAAGCAGCCATAAACGGCTAGAAATGGCCCAAAAAACAGCTGTTGCAGGGCGCAAGCTTCCTGCTGTCCGCCCACAGTTCCGTCCCCTACAATGTTCCCTGGCTAGCAGTTGTCCCCGTCCCCCATCCCTTGTGAGGGATGCCTCCAGGGGGGCGTCCGACCGTCCCCTTTCGTTCTTGTTTCTGACGCGTCCCAAGACGGCGTCTCAACGTCCCAAGCTACCGTCCCTTTTGTCCCCTGTGACTATGTGCTGCACTCGTCTCAGCTCCTGCACTGGTACTAGCACCTCCTGATAATGATGTGGCAGATGCTTGTGTGCCATGAGCAAGTGCCATCAACTCCTCATACAACATGGCATATATGTCGCGGTCCTGCTGAGGAATCTTTGGGACATCTTTCATCTTCTCAATGTCAATTTTATCGACATTGACGTGGCAAGACTCTATCGGATTGCCCGACTACTCAATTAGGCGGAGATTGCAATGGCAATACACCAACCGCTCCAACTGAGCAGTAGACAACCTGTTCCTCTTTTTTTTGTATTGAAGAGGGCCCATGTCCTCCATCTCCTCTCAGCATGACCCGAGCTGCAATCATGTGAGAGGACTCGAATGGCAAGGTGTTTCTGCCATTAAAATACAGAAACTTTTTAAGTACTAAGTATAATCATCATTGATCAATGTATTATGTCAATAACAGACTTATCTAAGGTCTTTTAGAGTTGTACTCACCAAATGAGGGCTACTGATCCCATACTTCTCCCACCATGAGACTGGCTGAAGCTGTGTCTCTTCGCATGCATGCAGTCTGTCTACCAAATGCGTGGCTAGCATTCCGATACACTAGCCGCTCATCCTCCAGGTGTCTCATGAGCTCCGCGTCTCCTCCTGTCCATTTCTGAATGTAATCTTGCCATCCATCTTCCAACTCTTCATTAACATATTGCGCCTCACTACGCCAGAGAGGGTGCAATATGTGGGCAACCGCGTGGATTGGTCTATGGAACCAATCCCACCGGTCGTTCCAAACCCGTCGTATGTCCTCAACCGTGAAAATTAGTCATGAATGATCAAAGCTCTTAGCTAAAGCCTACAATACAAGTTACAACAAGAAGGCAACTAGTTGGAAGTTCAGTACGTCTCATCTGTCAAGAGAGTGCATCGGTTAAGAGCTTCTCCAATCCAGTCCATGAACTTGTACAAGAGTCCAATAGTGGTGTCCTCCATGCCTATAATGTGAAGAACACTATAGATTGGTTGAAGAACGCTCAACAAAGCCTATGCCTCCTTCCACCAACCTTCTTGCATCACTCTGTGTGCAAAAGTAACTGCCTTCGGGTGCTCATGGTCCTCCCAGCTCATCCACTCTCGGTAGACCACTGTGCGCATGAGTCCGTGTCGGACTCTCACTACCCTCTCCCACAATGAACATATATGCAAACATGGTTTGTGAGGGCTTCAGAAGCTCAAGGTCACTATTGGCACGAAACATTGCCAAGACCTTGGGCCTCTTGGTAACAAACTTCACTAAGCTACGCGCAGTATCAAAGATGTCACCAATCCACCTAATCTTGGCAAGATCTTCAATGAGCAAGTTTAGGCTATGGGATGCACATGGAGTCTATACAATCTGCGGGAACTCATCCTCTAGCATCCGTCCCATAGAAACACAGTTGCTACCATTGTCAGTGACCACCTGCACTATGTTTTGTGGGCCTATCTCCATGATAGCCTCGCGGAGATATGACCATATAAACTCTCTTGTCACCACTATCCGAGCCTCCAGGCACAGATGCATCAATGGCACACAAAAACATAGTGCCCTTGCAAGAGGACACCGAAATATTGTACACATTCCTCTTGCGTATATCTGACCACCCATCACATAACAATGTGCAACCATACTTGCTCCAAGTGGCTTTTAATGGCTCCATCTCCACGTCCATTGCTTGTTGCTCTCTTCTGAGCTCTTTAGTGCGCAGTGTCTTATAGGAGGAAGGGTCCCTCCCACTTGCATCCAATGCAGCTGATTGCCCTCATGGCCTTTTTCCATCGTAGTGTGCGCACAATGTGAAAAGGCAAAGCGCATTGGATGAAATACCTAGTGAGTTCCCTAGTTGCATCTTTAATTGCCTGCTTTTGCATGCTTGCTTGAATGCTTGCTCTCTTTAGAGAAGCTCTAGGTGTTGCGGGCAAAAGGGTTCGTGTTAATGTGGGAGTGGAACTACCAGCACCCCCCAATCCTGCTTGGCTCTGTGCATCTTCCTCTGAACCCAACCGTGTTCTCTTTGATATATCACCTGTATCCTCACTAGCCCCAATGTCCTTAGGCACAGGCCCACAACTACGGCTTACCAGTTGCTGTCTTTTCCAATCTTGTAGCTCAGCTTTGATGTTTGCAGGCACAAGTTTGCATGCACCAATGCCTTTCCCGGTTAAACCTGTGAAATGGGCCTTAACATGGATTATAGACCCTCCTGAGCAAACCCCGCAAAAATTGCATTTCCACTTTTGTGTGCTTGAACCACCATATTTAGATACAGGAGTGACATGGGCTCACACGGCATCCTTAGTGCGAGGCATCTTGACAAAGGCAGGGCTGGATTTGGCACCCTGGCATGAAAACCCCCAAATTTCAAAATCTGTGTTTTTTTTGCAAAATCGAAGAAAAAAAGCACAAATCAGCACAACCAACTTGAGAGATGGCGGGCATGGAACTTGGGAAGTGTGGGAGGAGCTAGTGGGGGCTGATTTGTGCAAGGCAAGAGCTCCTTCAATCAGTTTCCCAGGTGCTTGTAGACATTTTTTTTGAAAATCATGCTCTTTGGATAAAAAACGTTGAATTTCTAGGTTTTCCCAACTGGCATGAAAGAAATGTGTTTCATTGCAACAATGAAATGTTTCGTCTCATTCAGTTGCGATGAAATGCGTGTCATTGCAACTATGGCCGCAAAAGCGACTCCCTGTGTCAGCGAAGCTCCAGAAAGTCCCAAGCATCTCTGGTCTGGGAAATCCATGATCTTGGAAAGTCATCCAAATTCATCTCGGAAGAGGCAGTGGAACCTCCCCCTAATCTCATAGTACACTGGGCATGTGCATACATAGTGGGCCTCTGTCTCACAGCCTCTGTGTGAAAGCTGACGTATCGTGTCCTCTTGTGCAGTTGCCCTTGGCCCATATCTGGCTGTCTCCACTCTCAAGTGATGGGATGAGGTGCGGATCTGTCCAATCGCACATCGTATCCCAAATGACAGATGTGTTTCCATGTAGTGTGGGCGTGTGATGAAGCCGTCCTCTATTAGGCGAAGAAAATGGTCTCTATAAAAGGCCATCTTTGTCCCAAGGGGCTGGACAAGTGGTTGCAAAGTCCATTGAGTGTCACTAATTGGGCATTCTTTGCGCTTCAGGCTTATGGACGAGCTCCATAAGATGGACTGGCATGGTCGAGGACTTGTTGTCAACACCAAGAGTCTGTAGGCTGGGAATATTGATTTGTGTCCATATCTAGAATATGTACCATGGGTTACTAGCTAAATGAAATGAGAAACTGTTTCATGGTGCATTCTTGGATTGCATCTATGCATTTAAGGTTTTGAACTTGTTTTCGCATGAACTGTTTTGTTGCATGCGTGAATTGTGCGTTTAGTTTATGAGTTGGGGACGTCCTCTTGTGAACTGTGTGAGTGAAATTGTCTTCTGTGACCTCGCTTGTGGGATGTAGATAGGTGGTAAGTAAACTACTTTGCTCTATGTTGCTCATTTTATGAGCAAATGCCAAATTTTTCTGTTTCGCATGTCCACACTTTATTAAAGTTAGAGCGGACAATTCATAGAGGTTGGATCAATTTTCACTCCCGGCCGGCTAGGCACATATTCAGGCGCCCTTTTTTGCATTTTATGAGCTTTGACTCCCACATGTCAAGAGGAGGGATGGTTTGGACGGGTGGCCCAATAGGCACCCTCCACTCATCCTCTACATGTTGGGAAAGCTTATCTTCCCTCCCTCTCCTCTCTCTAGAAGTGGCGCCAATCATATGGGAGGCTTCACTTTTCATTTTTGGACACTTATGGGAAAGCTGATTTTCTTCTTTTTCATGATTCCCATAGCCATGAAAGCTTGAGAAATCTTGTCTTTTACTTATATAGTCTCCATATGATCACCAATTTGCAAAATTCCTCTTCTATTCATGAATATGTAGCCTCCGAAGTACTCTATTGTCCCCAAATTTTTTATAAACCCTAATTTACAAAAACCCTAATTATGTTAAAAGTCCTAATTTATAGAAACCTTAATTTTGGGAAAACCATAGTATATCTATAAGCCTCTGCTTTCGGCATCTTTTGCACCCAAAAGCCTCAATTTTGGAGTTAGAATACCTGCTAAAAACCCTAATTTATAGAAACCCTGATTCAGCCATGAGTGGAAATCAACCATACGATGGTTGTGCTCAAAGGCAAGAAGCAGAATTGCGGTAAGAGCTCATTTAAGCTCTCTTTCACTTACTCAAGATCTAAATACTAGTCATTATGTCCTATGTCTTGGTCTTGGCACACACAATGTTTGTGTTTGGATGCCAATGGAGCATAGTTACATTTGATTAGCTATGAGGGATCGAGGACTGAGACTGTGAAATCAAATGGAAGCTATAGAAGCAATCAACCATGTTTGCAATGATGTTTTCATTTGCGCGAATGCCTATGGACAGTTTGGCATTTGAATGTTCGTGAAGCTTGTACCATGAACCTTGATAATACAATCTATTACAAGGGGGGTCGGCCCTTTCCAACCCTAGTGCAATGTGCAAGTGATTTCAATTTTCAGCTTTGTTAAGCTTTATTTTGTGGTGCCATTTTCAACTTGTTTAATTATGTTAATTGCTTAAGTGTACAGGCAAGATTGTGCTCAAGGGAGTCTCGCTGAGTATCCAGTCTCATGATGTCCTTCCTGATGACCTTGTTCAGCTCTGTGCGGCTGAGAGCAAAGGAGGGCGCCTCTATGCTATACTGGAATGGCGAGAGAGAGAGAGAGAGAGAGAGAGAGAGAGAGAGATGATGGGGACAAAAACCTCTCGAAAATAAACCTTCAAAACCTTGAAACTTCCAATTGACTATGGGTGTCATCCTCATCCATCTAGGATATCCAGCGTAGGGGAGTCCATGAATTATGATATGTTGGTATATTTGTTACTAACAAGTGCTTGTTGGGGATTAGGACGAGGTGAAGTTTGCAAAAAGAGCAGCTGGCTTACTTGGTGCCACAATATTGCCAATCCAAAAAGGTAAGGCATGCACTTAACATGCAATTTTCTTTCTTAAGTTCTCTCTTTCCCCCCCCCCCCCCCCCCCCAAACGTTTGCAAATTTTTGGTATGCGGCAGACTTAGGAGTGTAATAGTAGGCAATGTTGGAGTGCTTCTTATGACTCATTTATTTGTGGTCTATGATTGAGATAATTGCTAATTTATATGTTCAAAGGCTATTGTAAGAGGTGAAGGTCATTAGCACAAAAATACTGAATGTGGTTTAGCACTGCCACCGTGGGTGCCTATTGGTCTAAGGGTGTGTGACGTTAGGCAAATGCAGGTGTTATTGTGGCTAACATTTTTCATCTTTTGACAGTAACTTCAATTAGCCCCCATGGGCAGAGAACAGCGATATTGTGTTTTAAGGAGCAAGAGACTCCAAGAAAATATCCACGGAAACCCGGCACCCCACAGAAACAACCACTTTAATCCAAATAACAGGTCAATTTTTGTCGGTGTGGTTATGCAAGCCTCAAGGTACATATAAGCATGTACCTGTCTGTGTCCTTGTTGCAGATATCTCCAGAGATTATGCTACTGCTGGGGTGATGACACTCTTGCTGTATAATTAAAACATCACCTCTAGACACATGTGCTTTGTCATGTTCCCTGATACATGTAAACATAGTTCACAAAGGGTGCACATTTTATTTTATTGACCTAGAGTATTTCATTATTGGACAGTCAAGGTTTGGCCTCGATCACATTCACAGACTCCTGTGTCTGGAGTGATGATCACACCTAAAGTGATTGTCATTCTTAACTTGGAAGCTGAGGAGGACGATTTTTTTGTATGCTACAGAGGGCCTTGTTTTAGCCTTAAGCGACTTTTATCATATTGGTTGAGGTAGAATGCATTCATGTTCACATGCACGCTCATTTATGCACAAAGTATGCATGTTGATTTACATGCTCTTACATGTAGAGTGTGTTTCATCACACATGGCAAGAGTGCTAATGGGCAAACAAATGCAATGCAGAGGTTTATGTTTTTAAGTGTCATCTATTAGTTGTGAGAGCCACACTCTACTTCTTTTTGAAACATTTATTGTGGTGGTTTTCTTTTTTCTTTTTTTCTTTTTTGAGTGGGTACTTAATTTAGATGCCACTAGGATAGATTCAAACCCAGTGTAAGACACTGTAGTTCATTCACACTCATCCTTGCTAGGGGAGTTCCCTATTCATTTGGCTAGCTAGATGTTTCACTAAGTTCCTACTGTAAAGGTGCCTACATATGAGGTGGTTCACATGGGAAATAAAAACCTTGCATCTTTTCCACAACTTTTGTTATTGAGACATGTCACGATGCACACCCCAAGATGACAACGCTGCACTTATGCCACTAGAATGGTTGGTGAGATTATGGATTATTATGCTACCAGTGGTTTATAGGTTATGTAATGGCCACTTTGGTTCACTAGAGTTATGTCATAGTTATAGTGCCAGCTCATGTAGTTGGGTTCACACTATGGGGATCAACCTTTGTATATTTTAGTAAGAGAGTACTTTCTTTATGTTATGGTTATAGAGAAGAGAAGAAAATTCGGCTATTCATCTCTCTTGTGTGTATATATGTTTTTTGGTAAGCGTAAAGCTTAAGCTAGTCCTCTTCCTCGTATACTTCTCATGATATCAGAGCATTGGTTCACGTGAAGAGATAAAGAAGCAAAGCAAGAGGTAAGGGAAGTGGAATACATGGGTAAGGGTAACTCTATGTCAGAAGAAAATCTATGTAGCTAGCTATAAGTCAAGGCAAGGAAAAGAATAGGGGTTAATCTTCGTCAATTGGCTATTTTTTGGGATTTTCTTGAAAAACAATTCACTTGGCATCTTAAAACATTTGCCCAAATTTTGGCCGTTTTGAAGGGTTTAAGAAAATATTCGCCTAATTTTGGACATTTTAAGGCATTTTTTGAAAACATTCGTTCCATTTTCTATAATTTTAGATTTATAAAGAAGGAATAATTATCAACCCACCTACACTTACATATTCATGGATGTATCTTATCTTTTAATCTCGATCTTAAGCTTTCCTCCGGTGAAGAAAAGGGGCATTATATTGTGTGGAAGAGTTCTTAAATTATATTATGTGGGAGTGTTTTAAGAAAAAAGATATGAGGCCATTTTGAGTCCTTTTTTGGTTGCGTAGGTCCAATTCTAGTTTGGTGCATAGTTTATGGTAGAAATTTGATTATAGGATATTTTGTGTAGAGAATTTGAGATTTTCATGTTTTTGGTGAATGTATATCTATGTGAGTGATTCATATTTAGTTATAGTATAATAGGTTCACACATGACAAGATGTGTGTTGGAGATTGCAGATTTGTTATATAAGTCTAGAAGTTTTTACAAACATTGTTTATTAAGTTATGTATGATATTTTAATGTGAGATTATGAGAAAGAAGATGTCAAGAAGATCTTCCAAGCATGGAAATTTAGGATGAGAAACTTCCCTATGGAAAAAGGATATTGAGAGTTTGTTTCAGATGACAAGGAGCCAAAGATTTTGAAAGAAGATGTCACTCATTTGGCATAAGTTTGGCTTGAGAAAGCCATAAAAGTGATGTATTGGTTTTTTTTTAAAAGTGTGTTGATAGATTCTATGATCGATCCCATATACATGACGTAATGACACCTAAGAATGCATGCACGATAACTTGGTTAAAGTTGTATAGCACAAGTACAAAGGTAAAAAAGACACAGTTGAAGAAAAAGCTACATCATGTGCATAAGAATAAGATGAGTGATTACTTACTAATAGTGAAAGGTCTTATAGAGGCCCTCACCTCTAATGAAGCTCCAGTTGATGACAATGACTTGGTGTCAGTTACATGAATAGGCTTGGTAGACTGATCAGTTTTGGGCATCTATTCGAACTCTAGAAAACTTCCCAAACTTTGAAGACTGATATCCCTTATGATCATTGAGGAGATGAATGTTAGGTGTAAATCATCTTTCAAAAATATTCAAGAGTATGCCTTATACATGGACACATGTAGAGGCAAAGCAGGATTTCTACATGGACACATGTAGAGGTAGAGGCATATCTTCATCTATAGAGGTCAAGGTACAAGCCATTTTAGAAATAGAAATCATGATCAGCAAAACAATAGGAATAATATACACAAAGGTACAAGCCACTCTAGATGTAGAAGGAGCCAACAGAGAGGCATAGGTAGATGGCAAAGAAATTAAAGTGAAAAAAACATGGAGTGATATTACTGTGGCAAACTAGGTCATATGGAAAAGGACTACTATATATAGAAGAATGATAGTAAAAGTGAGAAGTTCAACAGCTTGAAAATTGAATTCTATAGCTTAAACATGAAACTGGAAGATGCATTAGCATCTCACATCAACAAGATGAAGAGCCTAATGGCCTAGCTTGCTACCATTAAGGAAGAAGCTAAGGAAAATGATGCTATTGCTATATTAATTAAGTTCATGCCTCTTGAATTTGATAATATTATGCCTAGTTTAAAATATATGAAGGAATCCACTCTTGATGAAAGCATTGAAAGTGCCTTGCTTGAAGAGGCGAAAGAGACCAAGAGCAAAATTGGGATTGTAAACCTTAACACAACTGACTACTTCACTAAAAGCCAATTAAAGAATAAAGAAAATTTTACAGCTTCAAGATGCACACCTTGTGGAAGACTTGGGCATATGCTTAAGGATTATAGATACAAAGACAATCCAAAGCTAGAGTATACCTACCATATGGAAAGATTGAACACCTCAAAGACAGATGCTACCACAAGAATAGAGCTTAAGTCAACATGGTCAAAGAAAAAAAAAACAAATGTGGAAACAATAGCTCCCATTGAGACTACTTTCACTAACATTGAAGCTGAATGGGCTTTTAAGTCCATATGTCTTATGGATTTCATATCATGTATACTCATGTAATGGTATGGTTTTTTATAGATCCCTAGTATTTATTACTTGATTATTCACATAGAGCCTAAATATGGCCATGATGGAACCAAGGGAGGTGTTAGATATTGGCTCCCAATCTCTAATTATTGGTTTATATGGACATTGGGAATGATTTTAGTCATGACAATTAGCGACTATGGTTCATTTGATTTTATGAATATAAAAGTATTCCAAGTGGAAAACCTTAGCCCAAATATAAATGCTAATGGGCCTTTACATATGAAATAACTTTGTGTACATTTTCACATATAATAATCTTGTGCACAATCGCACATTCCATTAAGTCTATTCTTGCACACATTAAATCAAGCATTGTTTTCTTCGATTATTAATTCATCAAAATATGATAATATATATACCTGTAATAATAGTCCTCCCGTTTGAGGAAGCAACTATTCTCAGTTGTGTAAAAGAAAATACTACAACAACAAAATCTTGTGAGACACTTAAACTGGTGATCCTCGAACTATCATCAAATCACAAATAATAATGCAAAATAATATGATATAGACAAGATCCCTTATGTGTGGACACACACACTGTGCTCATCGCCTATTTCTGTAAACATATCCCAATTAATTACCTTTTGTACAATTAATCCCAATATAATACATTGATAGACACATACATAACATATATTCACCACTTATTTCACTATGATGAGAGTATCATTATGTACACATCATCTAGCCTGGTGTGAGGTACCACTTGTTACACTCCAATGAGCATGGCACATCAGCTCCATAAACCACTTGTTTCACTTCGACCGTGTGCAGTTGTCAAGCATAGTCCACTTGTTTCACTTGACCAAAATACAGTTGCCAAGCATGGCACTACTTGTTACACTTTAACAACATACACTCGTCAAGCATGGTCTCAAGCTATGCCAATACCACTAGGTAATAAGTATTTAATGTGGAGCCACCCACAATACTAATTCACTAGGATGGCACACTAGTGTCCAGGCGTCCCCGTACAACTAAAGGGTGGACATTATGTAACATCCCTCTTGCCTGGATAGGCAACTGACCTCAGATGCGTGTTTGCTTATTGTGAGCAAAGGAGATTAATTGTCATATACTATATAAATTCAAGTATGTTTCCTAATTTATAACAAAATACATTGTATCAAAGATTCTATGTGTAATAAATTCTAGTGTCCCATACCACCAGAAACTATTCCACACAGATGTAGAGAGCACAGAGGGCCTTCACACAAGATTAATCTCGTGTCCCATACCATAAGACTAATACATAGTGAAAAATTCATAAAGTATAATTCAAGATGGAAGGGCGAGTTCCTTCAAAAAGTTCTACTTTTGATGCATAAAAACTCTCCTTGAGTTTACCAAAAAGTGTTAAATAATCAAATGCAATAAATGTTACCTCAAGAGTTTGAGTAGTCGTCGTGGTATTCTTCTTCTTCATTTGCATCGATCATATTGCGTCCTAATGAAATAAACTTTGACTTCTGTGGACAATTTGAAGTGATGTGTCCAATCTCATTACACCTATAACACTTCTTTGAATCATGTTTATTAGCTTTTTTGTAATTATCTATCTTAGTGTCAATATCATATTAAGAGATGTGTCAAATGATTTTGGAGGGGTTTTAGGGTTCAAAGATGTTGATGCTGAGGTTTGGGGAGTCATTGTTTTCTTAGGAAAACCATTTTTCTTTTCATAATTCAAGGCTAGAGAAATAGCTGAGCTAAGAGAATGTGGTCGAAACATATTTACCTCAGATCGAATTGTAGGTTTCAAACCTGTTATGAACCTTCTTCTTTGATTCTTGGTGCGAACCTTCTCGATTACTTGCATTTGTAATAAAGTTTGCCAAAACCTATCTACATGATTTGATATATTTTCTCTGTTAAATTGTATGAATGTAGACCATTGTTGTCGAGCCTTAGCTTTGTATTGTGAAGATAGGAAATGTTTCTTTAAGAGTTTTTGAAACTTTTTCCATGTTGAAGGTGTATGTTCACCTTGTTTGATCACATTCCACCATAAGGCAGCACTTTTGATCGAGTGATTACAAGCACATTTAATGTTATCCTTTTTTGAGAACTTTTCGCGAGAAATAATCATCTAGTTGGCTAATCCATGCAATAAGAACTCGTGCATCCTTTTTACCATCATAATTTTGGAAAGTGAATGCCTTTCGTCGCGAGCTGATTTGTGAGTCTTTCCTATAATTTTGAGCATGCAAGGTAGCTTCAACAGTGCATTTAACATGATCACTTTCCTCCTCATCTGAGTCGGAAGAATTGGAAGAATCACGTTTGCGTTTGGCATGCTTGACTTGATGCTCTAATTTGCGTCGAAGTTCTTGTTCATCAGCAATTTGTTCTTGAAGTGCTAAGACTTGTTCTTGTATCGTGGGTGGTATATGGGTAAAGTAGCCATTGCAAATAAATGAAAATAGAGAATTTAGCCTTTAAATTCGTCGCAAAATGATTGGCTTGATTCCGTCCCCTAAAAATTTTGAGAAAGTCAATTTTCTTAATGTTGAAACTTTTTATGGCAAAAGAGGCTTTCAAAGAAAAGAAAGCTTCTTTTGAAATTTTCTCTCTTTAAAAAAAATAAAAATAAAAAATAAGGGCTCTTCTTCTTTGAATGTCCTTGAATGTTTAAGGGTAGGCTTTATAAGCTTTTAAAGCTTTTAATGTATAAATAAATGTTTTTATTGCTCAAGGTACTGTTAGGATGCGCCACAGGGAGAAGAGATGTGTGTGTGTGTGTGTGTGTGTGTGTGTGTGTATAACTTTGTATTATAAATCTTTTAAAAAAAAGTTATAAAGCTTTGTTAAAGATTTATTCACAAAGCTTTAATAAGCTTTGTAATGAATAAACGACTCCCCTCTTCATTTAGAAAAATCTACGCAGCGCTGTTGTGGAAGGAGGAGAATTAACGCCACCACCGTGAGGGAGAGAGAGAGAGATAAACAGTTCCGCGATGTCCAGGCCGTTCGTCGTCGAAGGAGAGGAGATCAAAAATAGAAATTAAATTTAGAATTTGGGTCTTAATTTTCCCATGCTGCGCTTCACAGATTTGTAATTGAAAAAAAAAAAGAATAATTGAAAGCTAGAAGCCCTCCAGACCATCCATTATAGAAATCAGAGACTTCCATTGGCTTAACAATCTTGCTATGGCTCTCTATGCTCCTTCTCTTGGGCTGATTCGATCGGTACAGACGGATTGTGTTGAGGAAGGTGGTTTTGTGGTTTTTGCAAACCCACTAATGGTTTTCCACCTTGATTTACCCTTTTGGCAATTGATTGATGGGGATTCGTTATCCAACGGTTAAAAACAAGCCTTCTTTCAACCATACATAAACATATACGTATTCTTCTTCATATTAAATTGAAAATTTTATTAAAATCACCTGTGCCTTTGTTTCTTTCACCTCTTTGTCCACAAGTCTTTGACAGGCTTCAAAAAGTTTGAATTAAACCAAAGCTTTGATACCACTATCACGGGACCCTTTTGTACTTCTTGAAGAAATAATTAAAAACTCACAAAATACATCAAAAATTAAAACGAATACTTGAATTAAATTAATATCAAAGAGTATAGCATAGCATAAGACAAGAGAAATAAGATAGCATCACCATCAAGACAAGATTGGGTGCAATATTCCCCCCCTCAAGTCGTGTAGTAGCTCCACTTCCACGACATGGATATTTAGAGAATTTTATTCATAAAAATAGCCCAAGGATTTAATAATAGTTGAGTGTACAAATTGGGCTTGCTTTTTCCACTTTTGGGGTATTTCTTTACATATTTTTAACCATATCAAAATCCCTAAGGTTTGTATATATAAAAACCTTAGCCCAAATATAAATGCTAATGGGCCTTTACACATGAAATAACTTTGCGTACATTTTCACATATGATAATCTTGTGCACAATCGCACATTCCATTAAGTCTATTCTTGCATGCATTAAATCAAGCATTATTTTCTTCGATTATTAATTCATCAAAATATGATAAAATATATACCTGTAACAGTGTCATTATAGTACTCCAGGTATATATAGACTTTGGTGCCACATGGGGCCTACATCCATGGAGAGAATGTTGGGGATCTTTTTGACCTCATCAATCATGTCACACATCTTAGATCTCAACCCTATATAAGAGGTTTTATCTTAGTAAAAATGGAATGGGACTAATGTATTTCTTTTGTCTCAAACATGTAATTAGGTGTGTCATTAGTACTTTTTATTCATCACCTCACTAGTCATGTTATTAATCTTATTCGATCCACCATGAGTACTCTCGTTGAGCTCCATGCATATATGATCAAGGAAATAGAAGAGATAGAACCCACATGTTTTGAGAAGGCATTTGGACATAAGCATTGGAAAGATGCCATGTATGAAGAGACATTGGATGTAAATGATACATGAGAGTATAAGAATATAGCACAATAGAAAGATAGATAGCAAAAAAGTTGAATACACAATGCAATAGAAGAGATAGAACCCACATGTTTTGAGAAGGCATTTGGACATAAGCATTGGAAAGATGCCATGTATGAAGAGACATTGGATGTAAATGATACATGAGAGTATAAGAATATAGCACAATAGAAAGATAGATAGCAAAAAAAGTTGAATATACAATGCAATAGAAAGATAATGGTGGTCTTGCTCCCATTCCCATGCACTTCTAGATAGATTGTTTACGACACCTTCGTGTGAGATTTGTGGGATAGGTACAATGTAATGGTGTGTTGTCTGCCCGTGCACTGTTAAGTAGAGCTTAGATGGTGATCTAGATAGATTTTGGATGGAGAATGTACTAACTGTAGAGGGTGTGGATAATCACAAGCAATGGATGCCTTAGCTTGTGATAACTATATCCATATATAGTGCTCAAATCCTTGACCATATCCTAACCCCATCAATGGTCAACAACATCATTTATGTCTAAGTTGGGGTTCCCACCAAGGACACATGCACCAAAGGCTTCTCCTCATACTAGGGGACTTTAAATGTGCACCAAAAATTAATGTGAGATACATACTGAGAGACGAGCATTGAGTGTATACTAACACCCCCCCTCAATGTCTGCCTTGAAGACATTATGTTCTTAGCCCAATGCCAAGTTGATGAAGATTCCAAGTGAGCTGGTCCTTCCCAAGAGCCTTAGTGAAGACGTCAACATAATTTTTTCTATAGAATTGTACTCCAACCTCGGGGGGGTCACTATATGTAAATCCTCTATATCACATGCGTTCAAGGCCTATTTAAAAAGTCCCTTATCTGTGAATTTTTTAGTGAATATAATGTATCCTTTCTTCCTATTCAAATCTGTAAATTTTTTTTAAAATACAATAAATAAATCCCCTCTATAAATATATTTCTGTAAGTTTTAAATATTTAAAATGTCCTTCTGTTGAACCCACGTGATACTTACATATTTATACGAGTGACCCCCCCAAGACTCCAACTTTGCTGCTATCTCATCCTCAATCAGATCTTGCACATAATGATACTAAATCTCAATGTGCTTTGTTTGAGCATGAAACACAGGGTTCTTGGCTATAGCCATGCAACTCTAGTTGTCACATTGCAAGGTTGTAGCTCCACTAAGTTGAACTCCCATGTCCACCACTAAAATCCTCCTCAGCCATACTACTTCACAAGCAGCAAAACAAGATACCTTGTACTTAGTTCTATAGAAGAAAGAGCCACTATAGGCTACTTCTTGTGTTGGTCCAAGAGAAAGGACCGAAACCAAGAGAATAACAATATCTAAAATTTGATTTCCTAGAGTCACAATCTCGTATCCAATCTGAATCACAGTAACCCATAAGAGTGTCACTTACACTGTAAATGATGTCATACTTAGGAGTACCTCTAATGTACGTAAGTACTTGCATCCCTTACTTCCAATAACTTAGGAGTACCTATAATCACAATAACCCATAAGAGTGTCACTTACACTTAAGTGATGCCATACTTAGGAGTACCTCTAATGTACGTAAGTACTTGCATCCCTTACTTCCAATAACTTAGGAGTACCTCTAATCACAATAACCCATAAGAGTGTCACTTACACTTAAGTGATGCCATACTTAGGAGTACCTCTAATGTACCTAAGTACTTTCATCCCTTAGTTCCAATAACTCTCCCATGGCTTGTTATTAGAAAAACTACTCAAAACACCAATTATGAAGCTGTTGGAAATACACGAACACGAAGAGATAGGGACAGAGTGACTCAGAGAGAGAAAAGGAGGAAGAGAGTTACACCATATACGCTCGCAAAAGACTAGTTCATATTTATTATGAGTTTGTATATATAGGTGAGATCTAGGTTAAGTTAGGGTGTGATATATATAGCTCCAAATGAATAGAAATATGCTTGGATTTGCTATGTTGAACATAATCCTTGGCAAGACAATGGAACTTTAATAGTCAGATCTAAGTGGAGTACTTGACGATAATGGATGTCCAAGATCAGCAAGTAATTGATGAAGCCATACCAATTCACGAGGTGCTAAAGATGCAGCTACATACTCAGATTTGGTTGTAGAGAGACTGCAACACAACGCTGTTTCTTGCTAGCCCAAGAAATTAAGCAACTATTAACAAAGAAACAATTTCCACTTGTAGATTGCACATAGATGAGTGAGAACTTTCCCATTCCGCATTTGAATGACCGAGAAGACATAAAGAATCCAAGGGAGAGGATTCTTATTGGTGGCAATAGATGAGTCCAAAGACTTTAGTGCCTTTCAAATATTTAAGAACATGCTTGGCTGCAGTCTAATGCCCAACAAAAGGAGAAGCAAGATGTTGCCCCAAGAAATTAGCTGCAAAGAGAATATCTGGTCTGGTATTTCAGCTAACAAATTGTAAATAACCAATGAGATTAGCATATGTGGGGCTAATTCTTCGTCATGAGTCGTAATAGCTGTATACTTGGTGGAGCTTACAAGACATGGAGTATTTGTAGAATGAGCATCCACCAGACCAAATTTTTCAATAATATCATCAATGAATTTTGATTGACAAAAAGAAACAAGATACCTTTCTGGTGATAGCGCTGAACTTGAATACCAATACAAGAGTGAATCTCACCAAGATCCACCATCTCAAAAGCCGATGATAAAATCTTCTTTATGAGTTGCATAAAGTCAAGATTATTGGAAACAAGTATGGTATCATCGATGTATAGAGAAAGAATAACAAATAGAATACCTTCACGCTTGACATATATATCAGGATTAGAGAAACAAGAGATAAACCCTTTTGACATGAGGAAGAGATTAATTTTGATATACCAAGAATGTAATGCCTGCTTTAAACCATAAAGAGAGCGATGAAGATGACACACAAGATGTTCCTTGCTTCTAGGAATTGAAAATCCGTCTCGTTGTTCCATATAAATCTCTTCTTTGAGATCACCCCGTTAAGAAAAGGAGTTTTCAAATCCATCTCATGAATCTCCAAATCAAAATGAGTAGCAAATGCCAAAAGCACATGTATGCTAGTCATGTGAACAATAGGGAAACATGTATCATGATAATCAACACCTGCAACTTGTGAGTATCCTTTTACAACCAAATGAGCTTTGAACTTATCAAAAGATCCATCAGCTTTTGTCTTTGTTTTATATACCCATTTGCACTTGATTGGAACACGATCATGAGGCAAATCAGTAAGAATCCATGTACCTTTGGAAATCAAAGAATCATACTCAGCTTGCATAGCCTCCTGCCATTGATCCTTTTGTGTGGAGAAGAGATAGATTTTGTATAAGTTACCGGATCTTCATGAACATTCATAGCATCAACAATCATAGGAGAAGAAGGATGCACAACATTTTGAGAGATACAATGATTATCAAACAAAAAAGAAAAAGCAGTGAGTAAGGATTGTGTATCATTAGAATCCTTACTAGACCATGTATCTCCCTCGAACGTTCATTGAATATACTGATGATGACTTTCTGAGAAGTAGGACCATAAAATTTGTATCCTTTAGAATTATAAGAATATCCAATAAATGTAACTTTCAAACCAGGAGGATCCAACTTTTATTGCGTTTCTTTTGGCACATGAATATAAGCAATGCATCCAAAGGTGCGAAAATGTGATACACAGAAAGCGTTTTCCCTGTCCAAATTGTAATGGCAATCTTACCACCAGTAGGTGTAATTGTGGGAAGATGACTTTCGATTCTTATGCTCTACAATGCCATTTTGTTGAGGAGAATATGGAACAGTGAGCTCATGATCAATTCCTTATTCAATACAATAGTCATTTTGACAAGATTTGAAACATATTCTCCATTGTTGTCACTTCGGAGAGTCTTGATAGAGTGACTAGTATGAAGTTCAACTGCTTTCTGATATTGCTTGAATATGGATAGGGCTTTAGACTTATGCCTCAAGAGAAAAACATATGTGAAACGAGAGAACGATAGTGAGATTTGGAGGGAGGAAAAAGTCCACAAATATCCGTATATGAATGAGATCTAAAAGGGCATGTGAATGTGTAGAGGTAGAGATATGAAAAGGTTGTCTCGATGCTTGCCAAGAGCACAATACTCATAGATGCTCATATGAGGATGAGATATGAAATTGCTGAAGCTTGCCAAGAGCACAATACTCATAGATGCTCATATGTGGACGAGCTTTATGATCCATACCTCTGACGAGATCATGACGATGAATATATCAAGAAGCTTTGCAAAATTCGAATGGACAAATCGATGATCCCATAACTTGCAATCAAGATCTCCTAGAGCATTAACAACATTTGCAACATCATCATTCAAAGAGAGCTCAAACATATTACCACGTCGAGGAGCTACTGTGATAGTATTCCCATCCTTCTCAATTTGGCACTTTGTATGATGAAAACCAACAAAAAGACCAAGATCAACAAGTCGGGCAGCAAAAAGAAGATTCCTTTGAAGATCTGGAACATGCAAAACTCTTCGCAATATTCTGGTAGAGGAAAGGGTGCCAAGATATAGATCACCAACACCCATGACTTGACAAGTAGTTTCATTAGCAAGATACACCAATTTCTTAATTGGAAGAGCATGATAATTATGAATTCATTGAGATTGGTAAGTCATATTACCAATAGCACCAGAATCACAACAATAAAAAGAGAACCATCCCGAACAAGAAGTACTCTTCCAAGAGAAATATTATGATGAACACAGTTTACCTCCTGATGAATATGTTCATCACTACTCGTATGTTGAGCAGCATATGCACGATTGCGATCTTGATCATATTGCCTTTTGAAGAAGCAATGATGAGATGGATGATCTGTACGACCACAATAGTCACAAGGAGTATGATCTGTACGACCACAACAGTCACAAGGAGTATGATTTTTGGAGGAAGTCAAACTAGGTTGCTTGGTGATAATGCCATGTTCCTCATCATATTGATGTGCCCAACCATCAGAGACAGTTTGACCATTCTTATCTCACAATAGGAACAATGTTTATTAGGATAAAGTCGAAAAGAATTTCCACCTTGATAAGAGTAACCCCCATGAGTAACACGCGAAAAGGAACGCTTACGAGAGTAATACAAGCCGTTTCGGAATTTGCAGCTTCTTGTGTATTCAAAACAGTGTCAAAATTCTCTGTACGATGTTCATGTCATTTTGAGAATAATCAATGAGAGAAATACAAGCAGTGTCAAAATCAATGCCATCCTTGTTAGACAGAATAGTGATAATATTATCATATGAATGATCCTTAATCGTATGAAGAAGATGTGTAACCAACTGATTTTGTGCAATAGGAGAACCACCAGTATAGCAAGTTGATTGACGATGTCTTTGAAGGATTCAATATGTGAAGTCATAGGAGTACCGATTTTGTATTGTAAATTGTTCAAGAGATTACAAAGATAAAGAATTTTTGTAACAGATTTCTTCTCAAAAGTAGTAAGAAGATACTTTCATATAGATGGACCTATCTCCTGCACCCCACTGAGTGTGGCTACTCCACAAACAACATGTCTTGGTTGGTGATTATCTTCTTCACCTCTGGATCATAGAGTCGATAAGCATTTGACAAATTCTCCTCCTTGATCTGTACAAAACAGTTTTAGCTTCTTATCTCACTTATACTACTATTTAAACTTCCCAAAAGCTTTAGCCTTATCCCAAAGGAAATAAACCTAATAATAACAAGATCCCCCCAATGCTAGTAGTAGACATCTTACTATCGAGATTAACATGTATTAGCTCTAGAGGAGTCTTTGCCCTATTGCTACTCTCTTGTGGAAATGCCTATCCCAAAGGAAATAAACCCAATGAGAAGATTCACCCAATGATATAGTAGACATCTTACCATAGAAATTAGCATGTACCAGCTCTCAAGGAGTCTGCCCTATCGTTACTACTCTCTTGTGGAAATTCCTTGCAGTATTGCTTGCCCATCATGCAAGCCTTACATGGTTCTTGCAATTCTAAAAATGCAAGCAAATTAGATATCGTTATCTTTTTCTACATCTCTTATAGCATTATAAATCACATGATCACATTGCTTATGCCAAATCCTTCTTGTGCTCTTACTTATAGTTGCTTTAAGGGCACTCAACTCGTACAAATTTTGTGCTCTTATTTGTAGTTGTTGTAAAGGGCACTTAGCTCTACAGATTTTTATGCCTTACTCCTTTGCCGACTAACTTGTCTCACTAGAATCTAGAATTTATGCCTTAGTTTTCTTGAAGCATACTTTAAGCCCTCGATCTATCATCAGAGACTGACAGCAGATTCCTCTTGATTTGAGGTATATAGAGCATGTCTGATAGCTTCGTCTCTTCACCTATAGTAGCTGCCAACAAAAGAGATGGTTCCAGACCCTTTGGCTAGACATTTAGCATCAAACACTAATGGGTTCTTAAAGAGGATTCTAGGACTATACCACCAACCCTTTTTACTAGTCATATGTCAAGATGCTCTAGTATCCAAAATCTGTGAATCATCACAACAACTAGAACATGAGCATAAGAGCATACTCTTAAATGGAAAAGTTCAAACTTAGTCTGGGCATGTTAAGTGACTCCTTTTCCTTCCATAAAGACTCTACTGTGTGTCGTTCTTCTTATCAGTCTTCTTCTTTCAGCAATCTTTGATAGCGTGACTCTTTTAATCATAGTAATAGCAATCCCCTTGAAAATTCTTCTTCTTTTCATTAGAAGATTTTGCATCTTTACCTTTAGCATTGGCCAAAAATGCAACATCACCACCATTACGGGTCTTCAACCACATCTTCCCTCCTCAAGCAACATAGCACTAAATTCTTTTAATGATAGAGGTGGTACTCTAGCCTGAGTATTTAGTGATGTAACCAAGCCATTGTATGAAATAATTCAGATGCACCTCCCTGTTCTTTGTAATCCCCACAATAGACATTTGATCCCATAGATTTTTGATCTTTGAAGCTTCTCCTTCAGTAACCTTCTTAGCAACAAGCTGATTCTCCTAGGTTTTGAATCCTAGTCTTATTTTGGGTCTCATACTAATTCCTCATTATGGTCTATATGTTGAATCAGAGTAAGAATAGAATCACTTATATGTTAGTGATGATGGCATAAAGTGCATCAACATTGTGCCTCTTCAATGCCCAAAGAAGTGTAGCATCTAGTGAAAGTGTGTGTTTGCACTGTTGTTGGGGTTGAGGGTTCCCACTCCTTGTGCATCTGTTCTTGGAAAAGTTTTTAAAAACATAAGAGTCTAGAATGGCATTGATTTTGAATTTCCAAAGAGTGTAGTTTATAAACAACGAGTCATGAAAAACGACAACAAAATTACGCAAATGGCAACTCAACTCTGTTTTTGGAAAAAAACCCAAAAATATACCATTTTTTTCAAATTTATGGAGATAAAAGACACACTTTCATGTCAAACATTAAAAAAAACACTACTTTTGTGAAAAAGGAATGCATAAAACTTTACTTACATTTTACTCTAAACCCAAAAACGTCCAATTGAAAAAATAATTACAAAAGAGAAGAAACTCTTCCTCTATCAATAACTAGGAGAGTCATTGGTGGACCTTTCGCTTAAAAGCATCAATTATTTTCTAGTGCAAGTGTCAAGAAGTTTTTTAATTCAAATCTATACACAACAATTTCTAGATCATGCAAATTAAGCATGTCCACACGTCGACAAATTTCACTTTTCTTTCTTTTTTTGCTTTGTTTAAGCATCTCTAGATCATACTTTCCCTTGAGCACGGATAAGTTTTGTACCAATACACATTTCTACACTACGTGTTGTACGTAGCGTGTTATCAACAAACTAATAGGTGATAAAATTGACATTACTTTTAGACCCAATATAATTTGATGAAACTCTTACATGGGGTTAGTGCATTGTCTAAGAAAATAAATTTTCTTTGTATACAAAGTTGATCCAATGGTTGAATTTAAGCATATTTTGATATTAAGAAAGGAAGGTATATGGAGTTCATGGCCATAGAAGAGGTTTATTGAAGCAAAGATGTCTTTAGATTTAGATAGAAATCCAACGATCTAACAATCAAATTTTAGATGGTAGTGAGTACTATATTTTATCAGTTTACTTTATTTTGATCTAATAGTTCGATTTAGCGTTATAGTCTTTGTAAAAACACAGTTTTCAGTTTATAACAGTTAGATTTTGAGCCATAAAAATGACAACAGTTGTTTTGAAAAATTGATGGAAATTTGGATTCCAAAATCCACTTTGTTAATAAAGTGGATTCTAGAATCCAAAATTCCATTGAAACTAACGTTTCTATCGCTTTGTGACATCGAAATTTTTGTTCAAAAAAGAGAAATTTTGGTCCATAATGAATGAAAATTTCACTTTTATTAGATGAAAAATTTAGTTCGTCAAAAAATTTCGTTGACGAAAACAATTTTCGTAAAAAAAATTTATCGACGAAAAAAATTCTCGTAAAAAAATTTCATCAAAAATTTCCGTCAACGGATTGAAATTTTCATTGATGAAAATTTCAAACCATCACTGAAAATTTGGATTCCAGAATCCAAGTGGATTCTAGTATCCAAATTTTCATCGACGGAATTTTTTTTCCATCGATGGATTTTCCCATCAACAGAATTTATTTCCGTCGATGGAATTCTTTGACGGAAACCTTTTCGTCGACAAAAAATTTTGACGGATTTTTTTCCCTCGAGATAAAATTTTTTTAATGGAATTTTTTTAGCCGATGGACTAAATTTTTCATCCAATAAGTAAAATTTTCAGTTATCTCATGGATGAAACTTTCTCTTTTTTCGAACAAAAATTTTACTCTCGCGATAAAAACATTAGTGTGTCTTAAATTTTGGATTCTAGAACCATTTTGTCAACAAAGTGAATTATAGAATCCAAATTTTCATTAATTTTTCAAAACGACAATTGGTGTCATTTTCATGGCTCAAAATCTAACTGTTATAAACTAAAAATTGTGTTTTTGCAAAGACGATAACTCTAAATCAAACTGTTAGATCAAAATAAAGTTAACTGATAAATTGTAGCACTCACTACCATCTAAAATTGACCATTTGGATCGTTGGTTTTCTATCTGAATCTAGAGAAATCGTTTCTTTTAATAAGCCTCTTCTATGGCCATGAACTCCATATACCTACTTATCTTAACATTAAATATATGCTCTAATTCAATGATTAGGTGAGGTGTAATGATTGGGATGAAGTTAGTTAAATTTTTGGAGACGAAAAGTACATTTTTGTAATTCTAAGTAAAGAATGTATTATACATTACATACACATGCGTGAATTATTAGTAGTTTTAAAGAATATTAGATCTTGTATTGACCTTGTTTTTTCATTTTGGTATTTGACATGAAAGGTGGAAATTTTTTCACCTTTAAATTAGAAATATGTACATTTTGTAAAAGAAGTTTAAAACTATGCTTATTTCGTAAAATTTCTAAAAACATTTCTCTTCAATGTCTCTAAAAGAGTGTAAAATTGATCAATATTTAGGACTAGTGAAAAATCAAGACAGCTTATTACAAACGACAACTCATGACTCGTTGTCGTTTTTCATGACTCACTGTTTTATCCCATCAAGCTTTCCTTATGTGTGAAGGATGGTGGATGAATGTGCAAGACTGGTGTAGTAGCATAGCCGAGATAGAAGTCATCACTCCTAGTATTCTATGCAAAGAAAGACTAGACTTTACACTCCATTTCTGCTAAAATCACCCAAGATTTGATACCACCATATAAGAATATAGCATAACATAAAGATATTTTTATACAAAGTGCAATAATAGACATTGGAATAGATAGATAATGGAGAGAATTCAAAATTCTAAGATAGGTACAATGTGATGGTGTTGTCCACCCATATGAGCTTAGATGGTGATCTAGACAGACTTTGGATGGAGGATATACTAAGTGTAGAGGGTGGGGATACTTATAAGCATTGGATGCCTTAGCTTATGATAACTATCTCCATATATAGTGATGTAGGTGGTGTGGTGGTAAGCGTATATACAATATGGGAGGTTACATGGCACCACCCTTCAACATGTCCAACCGACCATCACCCGGACCCCCTATCAATGCTAACACCCCGGGCCCCAACTAAAGCTTGAACCCCTAACCATGAATGGTTATAACGACCCCATCGAGGTCTAAGCCAGGGTTCCCACCAAAGACATGCACCAATGGCATCTCCTCATAATGGGGGCCTTTACAAATGTGCACCAAACATTGATGTGAGATAGATGTTGCGAGGCGGGAATTGAGTGTATACTAACAGAGAGTTGGTGCCTTTGCCCAAGAAGAAGAATGAAATTAGATACAAATGGCCCTATAAAGTAAAGTAGAATTCATATGGATCTATGAGGAAGTACAAAAGGCAAGATTGGTAGTAGCCAAGGGATATGCTAATCTTATGACATTGACTATAAGGAGACCAAGATGGAAACCATGAGATAAGTCATTGTTGCTATGGACGTGGCATTTACATCAAATGGATATAAATAATGTTTTTTTACATTGTGATTTATAGGAGGCATGCATGGTGCATGGTGCAACCACCATGATATGAGGACCATGCACACCTAGAGTTTCTTTGTAGATTACGTGAATCCATGTATGGCTTGAAATAGGCACCTAGAGCATGGTTAGACAAGCTACGAGAGTATCATGTCACTATTGGGTTTCCAACATCTATAGGCAGATTTTCACTTATATGTGAAAGAGACTAACATGGGCATTGTTTTCTAGTAGCCATCTATGTTTATTTAACAAGGGACAATGATGTTGACATTTGTGAGGTGAAGATGATTTTCAAGAAGAAGTTGGAACTGATACTTTTTGGGCATAAAGGTAGAGCACGTGATGAGATTTGGATTTTGCAAAGGAGGCAGTATACTTTGGACATGCCATCGAGATGCCTTCTTAAGTATGGGATGATAGGTTGTAAGCCAATCCCAGTGCCATTAAAGCATAACATAAAATCGAATCTTTTAGAGGACCCTACTATGTACAGGTGCATTATTATAGGGAGTTTGATCTAAATGAATATCAATAGGCTAGATTTGATCTATGGTGTTGGATTGTTGAGTCAATTTATGGAGGCCTCTCATGACGGAAGCCACACTTTGATGTGGCTAGGAGGACATTCAAGTACATAAAGTCCATAGTACACTATGGACTTTTCAATGAGGCTAGAGTACATGGAAATATAGATACAAATTGGAGGACGTGAAAATAAAGATATGCATATTGGGCTAGTGGAGTCTTAGGTAGGAGATCTACTAAAAGCTTTATGTTTTCTTTTGGGAGTGCTACTGCTAGTAGGTGGAGCAGAAGAAGCAACTAATCGTTGCTTTGTCGAGGTAATTAGAGCACCTCATGGGATTTGGCTTTTGTAAAGGTATTATGCTTTGGATATGATGTCCAAGGATGGATGTGATGACAGGTTGTAAGCCAATCTTAGTACCATTGCAATAAAAGAACATAAAATTGGCTATAGAAATAGGTGATCTTTTGGAGGATCTTACTATGTATAGGCATGTTGTTGGGAGTTTAATCTGCATGACTATCATCAGGCTAGATTTGAGCTATGATATTGGATTGGTGAGTTAATTTTTATGTAGGCCCTGTGGAAGCTACACTTGGATGCACAGCTAGGAGGATGCTCATGTACATAAAGTCCATATTACACTATGAGGCTAGAGTATAGGTACAAGTTCATGAAAATATAGATGTAGACTAGGTTGGTAGTATCTTAGGTACAAGTAGCTAAGATTATGCTTAGGTTCATAAAGTCCATAGTACGTTGGGACTTTTCTTAAGGCTGGAGTACAGGTACAGGTATATGAAAATACAGATGTAGATTAGGTTGGTAGTGTCTTAGATTATAGGAGATCTACTAACATCTTTATGTTTTCTTTTGGGAGTGATAATATTAGTCGGAGCAATAAGAAACACTTTCTTTGGGGCACTGCTATGATAACATGTGAGGTAGCTTGGTTATAGAAGCTACTTGCAAATATGGATGAGCCGATGTTATCTATTGTGACAACATGAGCAACATTATATCATGCTATGACAAAGTACATTGAGGTGCATTATCACTTTATGAGAGAGAAAGTTCTAGAATAGCTGATGTGGATTTGGTATATGCTAGCATAGAGGATTAAACATCTAACATCTTCACAAAGGGATTCGGTAAAGAGAAGCTCCAAAAGATCAAAAGCTTACTTGGAGTGCTCAGTATGGAGTTGAGCTTGAGGAGGAGTGTTGAGATATCGAGCTCAACTAGTGTGGATACAGGTGACATGCTAAGGTGATAGCTCTGCACTTATGCCATTGGCATGGTTGGTGAGATTCTGGATGATATGCTAGTAGCAATTTTAATAGCCACTTTGGTTCACTAGAGTTATGGCATAGTTATATTGCCAATAGTTCATGTAGTCAGGTTCACACTATGGATCGACCTTTGTTAGAGTAGGAGAGTATTTTCCTTTTTAGTATGGAGGAAATCAAAACATCAAGCACTTATGCCATTGGCATGGTTGGTGAGATTCTAGATGTAGCAATTTTAATAGGAACTTTGGTTCACTAGAGTTATGGCATAGTTATATTGCCAATAGTTCATGTAGTCAGGTTTACACTATGGATCGACCTTTGTATATTTTAGTTAGAGTAGGAGAGTATTTTCCTTTTTAGTATGGAGGAAATCAAAACACCAAGCATGACTGAAACCGAGTGAGGCCTAAAATTGAGTGACAAAACTAAGCAATGACTTGACTTATCCTACTACTATAGATTCATAGTATGCTAAAAGAAGTTGTTATAGGAGGGGGCCCTTGTTATGCCTAGTTGGCAAAAGGTCATGTGCCAACTAGGCATAGGAATTAAGTATTTTATAGACTTTGAAACTACTAAGGCTTGTAAACCTTAGTTGTTAAGGTTTAAAATAAGCCTAGAAAAAAAGGCTTAATGAGCCTTGATTAAGGCTTTCACATTAACCATTCAATAATCATATCTTAAGCTAGAAAATAAAAAATTAGTGAACGACTAACTAGCCTTGTTAAATCACATTAAATCACATTAAAAACAAAACTCCAATTGAAATAAAAAATGTAATGTGATGAAATAGTACAAAACGACTTGAAATCCAAAAGGATACACCCAATACTCTAACCCAATAGGATGAAATAGTCATGGCTACAAAATGACTTGAAATCCAAAAGGATACACCCAATACTCTAACCCAATTAATAAACAATAGGATGATAAATGATTCAAGAAATCCACCAGACTTCCAAAGAGAACATTGCTTGAAAATAAAAATCATATGAATAACAGCTTAAGAAAGATATATTATACTTGTGAACTTAGATAAATAAAGGTTAATGAAATGTGGAGTTTGCTTATGGAAATCTGATTTTATTTGTGCTACCTAGATACACCAAAAGGTCATACATTCAAGATACGAAGCAATGGTGTCTAAATCTACAACTTGGACAGGCGCCCGTAAATGGTCCGATGATGGAATACCTAAGGAGACGATTCCCGCTTTTAGAGCCTGTGGTATTAAGTCAGGATGAAGTCTCAAGTGATGGAATTCATGGATATATCATGAGAGTAGTCATTGTAATAGCATTAGGCCTCTTATAAGCCTAAAGTGTCCGGTCGGCCACAATTTAAGTGAGTGTGAACACTTATGGCCATGTATATAAGTGAATATCTCTCATAATACAAGAAAACTCTCCAATTATGCAATAGAGTCTTGCTCTTACTAATCTCTCTCTCTAATGCATGCTAGTGAGTGTGTGTGTGTGTGATGTGAGGTGAGAGGAAGGACGAGTACATGTAGTGCAACGCGACAGTATAACAACGCTCTCGAGAGACGTAGTGGAATTGCTTCTCAAGGAGTTGTAGAGCTTGGAGACCTCGAGGGTTATGAGCTTGGCCATTGGAAAGATTCTCATGACAGTTGCGGTTCACTAGGTAATCTCTTGTTGGATGTGTTTCAAGGAGGGTTAGGGTGAGCCATAATATTTTTGGCACCGTTGTCGGGGAGCCATCCCTTGGCTTTTTCCATCGTTTTTCTCTAATCTACACATTACCCATTGCCCATTTGCTTGATTAATGGTTTCCCATGAAAAAGATGCGGATTTGATGGAGATTTGTATGCGATTTTGTAAGAAATAACTCTTTTTTCGGTTTTGTAAGAATGCTTTTTTTGCTTAATTTTTATCTTAGTTTATTGTTTGTTGTTTTGTTTGTTGTTAATGTGGTTTTTAATGTTCCTAGGGCTCGCACATAGAGTTTATTAGGCTTAGTTCGCATCCACCATTGCATCAAACAATGCAATAGAATATAATTTTTAGTGATTTTTAGCTTACTTTAGAGTTAAACATAGAGCTAGAATCATTAATTTTTGCTTAAATTATGTGTTTTTTGTTTGAATTGTATACATTAGAGTGTTAGCAAGTAATAGGAGAAGATTAATCATTGAAAAAATTTCTCAAAACCATAAAAAAAGCCTTGAAATTGACTAATCTTCCTTAATTGATTGGTTTTTATCATTAGGGTGATTAATTCAATTCAAGAGACAAAAAAATAGAAAATGTGTTATTGATTTTATAAAATTAGTTTTCTAGATATTATAGCATGTGGTTGTGCATGGATGCATAGAACTTAGAAAACAAAGTGTAGAATTCTTACTATATTGATTTTATAAAATTAGTTTTCTAGATATTATAGCATGTGGTTGTGCATGGATGCATAGAACTTTAGAAAAAAAAGTGTAGAATTCTTACTATATTTAAACACAAGTGGTATTGCATTAATATTCACAAGGAGCATTGCGTAAATCTTTTTTACCCATAGTTGTAGTACACACAGCACATATGTGCTCAAGAAAAAGTTTATTTAAAGAAGATCTTTCACAATCCATAAGACATCTCTTGCACTATATTAAAGGCAAAATTTTGGAATCCTCAACAAAAAAATCAATAGAAATTTTTATCAAGATAAAACAATGTACTTTTGATAGTGCATAAGCTACAAAATACAACAAGAAATGATGCACTTTAAGCCCATACCAGAGACTACACAATAAGAGAAATCTAAAGACAACACCAATTATCTTTATTTTAGTGCACTACACAAAAGAATCGACAGCTTAATCAACCTTTCAAGAACAGTTGGAAAATGAAATACAAACAACATTATATGTTGTCACCTCACCGACAAAAACTTAACAACTACATATTAACTATCATTCAAGAACGTTAAAAAATTATAAATAATCAACACCTCACTCGCCAACAAAACCCCACAAGTATAGTTGTAAGAAGGAGTTGAAAGGTTCTAGAGTAAACTTTCACCTACTAATCTCCTAGTATTCTTATAAAAGATTAATAGAGAAATAGAATTCTATATTCAATGTTGATTGTGGCACTCTTACAAAAGCATAAGTTCTCGACGACTCTCCCATCCAGAACATTGTCTCTTGGTCTACTCTAAGTGCAAGCTCTTTTCCCATAAAAGTCAAGGTAGTAAAGCTTTGATTTGTTTCAAATAGATCATGCATAGGGACATGTTACAAGGAGGAACAAATATACGATGAGATTGCTAGACAAGATTTTCTACATAAAAGATCTTTTTGTCCCTTTGCAACCCATCGTAAACGGGTACTTACATATAAGAGGGAAGGATCATTGACTCTGTGTTTTGAGAATGCCAAAATGCCTTCTTTGTAGAGTTGTCTTTTCAATGGTGTGCGCCATGCCCAACTCCTACCTGCTGCTGCAGACGAGCCATACCACTAGGAGTAGTGAAAGTAAGAGCAAAAGGACCCTGAAAACTTATTAGAAATGTAGTACAACTTGTTGCTATTTTCGTTGCTAAAAATTCGTTCTATTCTAGTGCCAATGCTTTTGCCTTTTTTTTGCGTTTTTCAAACCAATTAAAGTAGCCTTTGAGCATGCAACAAATACTCTTTCTTTCCCAAATTTGGGACATCCAAAAATTGGTATCTATTTGAAGTTTAAAATTTTTCCTAAAAATGATTCATCCATCTAGTTATCAATCAAAGCTATTTTTGCATATATTTTTGATAAGAAAATTGCACATTCAAAAAAATGTTGTACTCTTTATTTAATTCATTTGAAGATTCAATTTAATAAATGTTAATTATGTTTTTCAATATTCTATTACCAATAGTTGTTTTCTAGAATCGGCAAGCCGCAAAACCATGGCATTTTATAACTTGCTTGGATTTAATGTATTTAATGATGATGCCATAGACTCTGAGTAGTGTTGATAGAAAATATTTTTCTATCACCAACGAGTGCTAGCTCATCTGGTAGAGCGTTGGTCTCTACTCCCAAGTCTTGTGTTCAAGTCTTGGAGGCCTCGTTAGGTACCTACCCTTGATGGGTTGATAATAAGCATGTACGATGGGTTCGCCAGTCCTCATCCCGGTGGGGCCGCCTCCACCTTACGTAGGTTGGGTGTGTGTGTGTTTTTAAAAATTTCTTGTACCTTCGGAAAAAAAACCATTTTTCTCAACACATCCTAAAATTTGCATCTTAAAAAATAGTCTTTTTAAAGAATTTGCAGGTTTTTTTTTTTAGCAGGTACAGGAAATTTTGTAGAAATACTCACACACCCCCCCAACTTCCGTATGGTGGAAGGCACCCCCCTCGGGTATGGCACAAGCCGGGGCCGAGGCCGAGGCCGCCCACATATCAACTTTGGACTTATAAATCTCCCAAGGGAGATGATACCACATGTGGGGGCCTCATGTGGTATTTGCAGGTTTTTCAACTTAAGTTTAACTTGAAGTACTTGAATATTGCAGGTCCATTGTAGGTTTTCGGATTTCCCTTTTCGGAAGGCTGGCCAAAAAAGCATTTCTGAAATCTGGAGTTAAAACTTTCAGTATGCAATATGAATACTTACAGACAGCAGAAAAGTATATGTTAAATGCTTTTATTTACAGGTAGCTGAAGAATGTGACAGACCTCTAGCTGGACTGCATTTCGTATCTAAAATAGCTACAGAAAAATGTGAAAGACATAGTTGTTATTATTAATTAAGAATACATAACTGTGTTCTTTTGGTTTCAACTTGTGCATAGAGTTCGGCAGGCCCCCGGCTTGCTTTTTGAAGGGCGCCCGTGTAATTTTTGACTGACATTTTAAAAATTTGTAAGTATTTGGAGCTATTCGACACCACGGACCTGTGCATGTTGAGGACTTCACTTCGAAGTGGGCGGTTACATCTACCACCAGCCAACCGAGCCAGTTACAGGCTACAGCCGGCAATTTGATCAGTTTGTTGGCAATAATAATACATATTTATTATTAAGTTTAAATTCTCCTTTATTAAGGAAATGCTGCCAATTATCTGATCGGTTGAGGGAGACACTCCTAGTGAGCTGAATTCCCCTTCGGACCTCCTGCTGGTCGCCACCCACTGGCCTTTCACAGCCAAAACCTTTAAAAAAAAAAGCAACTAAGTCCAAGGTCAGCTTTGAGCTTTGAATTTTGAAGACTTTCTAATGTAATCAAGTGAAGATATATAACTGTCTAGACTCTATACGCCCGTGGAACCATTCGGGACTCGTATGAGCTTAGTAGAAAGAGTGTGACACAGACACCGTGACTGTGTGAGCTTGTGTCAAGTTCAAGGGTAGGCAACGAGGGCCCTCAATTGGTTGGAGTGTGTGCACAAGTTCCTCCGGATTGGAGGAAGGCGACAAGGGGAGAGAACAAAGGCCTGGGGGAGGGTCGGAACTTGGGCAGGAAATTGAAGGCGTACCCTGGCGAAACTCAAAAAGAGTTCAAGGCTTTTGTCCTGTACGAATGCAATCTTAATATCGCAAAATATATTCCTCCGGACCTAGCAATATATATATATATATATATAGACGAATATATATAGCTTGTCTAGTAGTGTGCAGTGTGCACTGTGCGCGCTTTCAACAGGACCTCGGGTCCTCGACGTTGGCTTTGCCGTCCCAAAGCTTAGTGACTGGTATTTGGCCACGTTTCGCCTTTTATCTACCCCCCAGTCCCCACCTTTCTTGAGAGCGAGAGCGCCCCCTCCCGGGATCCGAGCGGGCTTTGATTCCATTTCAGCTGGTGGGCCGAGCGGCTTTGCGGTAGTAAGGGTTAAAACACTCATCATCAGCCCATGCAGTTGGTGAGAGAAAGAGAGGCTCCTGGTCCCCATGGGCCCTGAAGACTTGCGTCATGCATGCCGAGGCCCGGGCGCCGGTAAGGAGAATTCTACCAAGCAGTAGGTCGTGACTCGTGTGTTTGTGTGAGAAAGAGAAACAGACACATAGGACAGTACTCGTGACCACACGCGCGCGCGTGTGTGTGTGTAAGAGAGAGAGAGAGAGAGAGAGAGAGAGACAGAAAGCGAGAAGGTACCAAGTTGGGCAGGATGCTTCTTCTCCAATGAATGGTGTGGATACACAAGAAGGAAAGAAGCTTGCGCCCTTCCTATTCGTACCCTTCCCCTAGGCTTCGTCAGAGAGTCCCTCCTCTCCCTGCTGGAGCGCTCTTTCGCATTGCATAGCCTATGAGATATAAGGAGAAGATATGAAGCTTCTCTGTGATGTTTGTGAGAAGGCCGTCGCCTCCGTAGTGTGCTGCGCTGATGAGGCTGCTCTCTGTTTGCCATGCGACGCCCGCGTCCACGCCGCCAACAAGCTTGCCAGCAAACATCAACGTGTGCCCCTCCTTTCCGAGACCTCGGAGCCTGCCCTTTGCGACATTTGCCAGGTTTGTGCTCTGCAAATTTTTTTCTCTCCCTCACACACACGCACATATGTGAATGAGAGCGTCTGTGCGTGTGTATGATTTTTGTTGCGCCTTTGCCTCAGGAGCGGCCCTCCTTCTTCTTCTGCGTTGAAGACCGAGCTCTCCTCTGCAGAGAGTGTGATGTCTCCGTCCACTCAGCCAACGCCCTCGCCGCTAAGCACAGGAGATTTCTTCTCACTGGCGTCAGAGTTGGCATCAACTCCACCACCAGCTCCTCCCAAGAGACTAGCTCTGCTAGAAGTGAGCACATGGAGTTTCCTTCCAATAACATCTCGGTCAAGAAGCTTAAACAAGCCACAGTTGCTATACCCAATAAATATGGAAGTAAGCCATCTCCACCAGCAGCTACTAACGAGGGACAGCCGTCCTCCTCCTCCATCTCAAAGATGACCACACCCTCTACCACCTTCATGCAATCCAACATCAACAAGGCCATGCTGACAAGAAAGCTGGAGAACCCCCATCCCCCTCTACAACGTCAAAACCCTCTTTTGAGATCTATCCCTCGCCTCTCGATCCAACGCCTGTCTTCTGGGCACGTCCCCTTCATAGCCCCAGTGCTGAGCACCCTCAACCCCACCGTAACATCGGCCACCAATATGGATCTTGATGCCTCTTCAAGCGCGAAAAACAGCAGCGTTTCTGACTACTTAAACACAGGCATCCCCAGTTGGAAGCTAGACGAGCTGCTAACAGATTTGGCCGGCGTGTGTGAAAGCGGACAGGCTGCTGCTCCCAAGGTAGCGGCTAATCACAGTCATTAAAATGGCACTCTTGTAATAATACTTTTAAACAAAATGTGTGGCCAAATGCCCCATCAGCTGTTGAATTCTCCGTCCTCTTATTTGCAGGAGGACAGCATGGTGCCGGGCTTCGGCGAGCAGGAGCCACCGTGGTATGCTGAGCTGGACTTTCTGGAGGAGCAGCTCAGCCCTTCGCAAGAGGAAGGCGTGGCTGAGGTGCCCGAGATGCCGTCCCCTCCCACTTCCTCTGGTCTCTTCACTGCTCCTGGGAAACCAACCTGTCCGGCCGCTCACACCTGGGACTTTGACTACCTCTTCACTGGCCCCGATGAGCTCAACGATGTTTCCGTCGTCCCGGATATGGGTGGGCGTAGGTCCTCCCCCACCGCCACAATCACAAGCAAAAATAAGAAGCGTAGAAGCTGGTTAGACGTGTAAGGGTTAACTGTGAGTCGAGTCTTTCTTTTGCATTTTACAATAAGGACTGAAATAGATTATCACTTTTTCCTTGATTAACTACGTGCGAACATCCCTATCAATTATCGTCAATCATTGTGATGAGAGAGAGAGTAATTAATAATTAATTGATTTCAATATCTTTTGATTGATTGATTGATTAATTCGTTTTTTTAAAGAATTGGTTAAAATTAGAAAGTACAACATAACACACACCCATGCTTGCCACCGCTTTCAGAGTGAGGGCTTGAACCCATGACCTTGGGACTCTCAAGCAACACCTCTCTGTATTATCTTGAGGAAGAGTTTCACAAATCTGCCACATGGCGGAGGTTCGGGAAGGGGAGGAGGTTTGGGTAGCATTTTATTTTGGAAGCCTGAAAGGACGTTCGAAGCATGGGTTCCCAACTAGTTTATTCATTGCACTAACTCACCGACATTTGAAAATTTTTTTGCGGTTGCGTACGCGTAATTAAAGTCGTGTCTCTGTTACGCTCTCGTACTACATGGAGATACATGGAGAGGAAGCAAGCCTAGCTCTACTTCACCTCCTAGTCATAGAGTAGAATGAGGAGTCCCGCATTCCGCCGAGCTATTAATAGTGGCTCACCTGCCCACACTAGCCCAAACACCTGCAATGCTACGGCCTGGACGTCTCACCCCTAAACCCGGGACTCGCTCGCGCCCGCTCTCCAGCATGCGTACTTGTAGCCTAGTTGAGCCCTCATGCAGTCACTACGGAACCACATGACATTACCTCCCCTGAAGAAGTGTTTTCGTTCGTGAAAACAAACTCTTGAAAGTTCTTGTAATAAGCGTACACGCTTCATCCTCTCTTTCTTTCCACTTAACAAGTGCCTACACAGTATGTCTCATGTTCCTATCTCTAAATCCGAGAATCCTCTCGGGTTCGTATGGAAGTGTCGTTGGTTCAATAAGCTCTACCAAAACGCTTGGAGAAACTACATTCTAGTTTTTTGCAGTCTACCGACCGTGAAAAATAGGATGAACTTGAGAGTTCTTCGGCAACTCAAGTTTGTATGCTAATCCACCAACCTTCTTAAGGAATTTAAAGAGACCCCAATATCTAGGCAAAAGTTTTTGACACTTTCTAGTTTAACAGTTTTTCGACTTTGTAGGACTTTCAAAAATACGAAATCACCTTCTTCAAAGATTACTTCTGTGCGACCCTTGTCCGCATACATCTTCGCACGATCTTGTGCACTGCGTATGCTATCTTTTGCTACCTAAAGCATATCTTGCATGTCTTCAAGAAAATCCTTTTTAGATTGAATCTTTTCCTGCTCTAGCCCTACAGCTACAGGAGATCTCGCCTGGAAACCATACATCAACATGAATGGGCTAAATCAAATGCTTTGAACTATTCTAAGCAAACTCCAAATGTGGCAGGTACTTTCAATTGGATTGCTTTTTTCTGACATATGCTCGAGGCATGTTCTTTCAACACTTGGTTGACTCTTTTTGTCTGATCATCAGACTGTTGGCAGATGATTTGCCATACTCATACTCAGTGTCCAACTTTTTGAAAACTTTCCTCCAAAAACGACTAGCGAACTTTCTATCTCTATCAGAAACTATATCTGCAGCGCGGCGGGAAGGCCATACAGCTTGTAGAGATGCTCGATAAACAACCTAGCTAACTCATGAGTTTTCAACTCCTTTTTAGTAGGTATAAACTTGACCATGTTGGTCAATCTATCAACCACTACCCAAACCGAATCATTTCCTTGATTCGTTCTAGGTAAACCCGTGATGAAATCCATGGAAATACTTTCCCATTTCCCTAATGTCCAATGGATGAAGCAAACCTCCAACCTTGAGGCGCTCATGTTTATTGACCAGACACTTCTTGCATGTCAGCATGAAGTCTTGGACGTCCTTAAACAAACTAGGCCAATAAAACTGTCTTTTAACTAGTGCATAGGTCTTTTGTATCCCGAGATGACCAATACTCGGACTATTCTTTCAATAAGAATTTGGCACCGAAAATCACCAATAGTTGGTACGCAAACTCTACCTTTGTAGAGAAGGTACTCATCATCAATGGAATAGTGTCTGTACTTTTCTCCTCGATGAACTTTATCACCTCCAACTGAACCAATGTCAAATGGTTGTGAAGGGTCCACCCCCGAGCTCTTCGTCTCGGTACATAACCCAAGAGACTCACCTAGTCTCTCTGGACTAGTTCATGCTCTTCTTCTTGTGGAAACCTCGGCTGGTCACTCTGGACTAGCACTCCTTTCCAATGAGGAAGGTGTAGGCTGCTGGCAAGTGCGCACGCATACAACAAGCTATACCTCTGAGAAAATAGGTTCATGCTCACACATACCACATAGTAAACCTAAGAATTTACTTTTGATTACAGTGAAACTCAGCTCATTCACCATTGGATGTGACTCAACGCATCCGCTACTACGTTAAACTTATCTTTCTAGTAACATAGTTTTAGGTCAAACTCTTGTAGGATCTCCACCTGCTAAGCTTTTCTACCCTTTAATGCATTTTGACTAGAAATCCATTTCAAACATTCATGGTTCGTTCGGACCTCAAAAGTAGCGCCATACAAGTAATGTCGCCTTTTTTTCAAAGCATGAATAATAGCTAGTAACTCTTGTTCATAAGCCGAGTAGTTACACTGGGCATAGTCAAGCATTTTGCTTTCAAATGCAACATGGCATCCCCTTTACAGCCCCAATGGCCTCCCAACTCGCATCTGTCTCCACTACAAATGGCTCGTTGGGATCCACAATACTCAAAACAAGTGCCATTGCTATGGTCACCTTAAGTTTCTCTCAAAACTCCTTCGTTGGGTATCCTTCCAATGAATAATTTTATCTTTTATTCTTAACTGATATGTCAAGGGGACTACGATCTTCACATAGTCCTTCACATATTGTCTATTAAAAGCTTGACAATCCTAGAAAAAATTACAATTCTTCTAGATTTCTCGGCTCAGGCCATTTCAGAATGGATTCCATCTTCTCAGGATCCATCCGCATTCCTTCTGTGGATATAATAATGCCTAGGTAATGAATTTCCTTAGCGAAAAACATGCATTTTCTTTTCCTGACAAATAGCTTGTTTTCCCTAAGTAATTCGAACACCAAAGCATAAATGTTGTAAGTGTTCTTTCGTCGACTTACTATAAACAAGCATGTCATCTAGGAAAACTACTATGAATTTTCCTAATATGGATGTAACACACCGTCATAAAAGTCGGCGCATTCATCAAGCCAAATAGCATGACTAAGAACTTGTAATATCCAAAACGATTCCTAAACGCGGTCTTGGGAACATCTTGTTCCCTTATTTTTATCTGATGATACCCCGATCTAAGATCAATCTTAGAAAAATATGAAGTTGGTCAAAGTTTAACAACTCATCAATGCATGGCATGGGATACTTGTTCTTAATCGTAATCTGATTATGGTAGTCTATGCACATCCACACAGATTTATCTTTCTTTTTAACCAAAATAATGGACAATGCCCAAGGTGAAGAACTCGGTCTTATAAACTCTCTCTTCACATACTCGGCTAACTGCCGTTCCACCTCCTGTGCCGCCTCGGAGTGGCTTATCCTGTTAGCAGGCTGGCTTTTTTATGAGTTTTGACCCAAGGAGAACTGTAATGCTATGATAAATTTCTCTCGATGGTGGAACATCATCTGGCAAATCTTCAAGAAAAACATCCCTAAACTCTCACAATAAAGAATATAAAGTAGTTGTACTTATTAATTTTTATCGACTCCGGTTTTTACCTTAGATTGTTGTTTTGGTTCACGAGACGATAAGACAGTGTTTAACAAACAAGGATTCTTGACCAATTAATTAAATAGAGTTTTATATTATTTTATTTGTCTTGGCCCTATTCAATTTATCCATACAATTTACTATTTATGGTACACACACACATACATGTGCACATATACACAGTGTGTAATTTTACACCTGTACTCCTCGAGTCAACATTAGGGTTAAGGCCAAAATTCTAAATACTCCAACAAAATATGTCTCAAAAATTTTCTAGGCCTTCTAAGTTTTTAATTTGTGAGGCTTTTTATGCAAAAAGAATACTTTTATCACTTTCTCACTCCTCACAATTAATTAGGTTAGAATCACACCTAAACACTACAAGGGGGGCAGGAGGGATCTTACATCCTTCCCTACTTGAGATTTGAGATGCCCTCATCTCATAGCTTAGGATAATGCTTTCCTAGGTTCTCCTCCTTCTCCCAAGTTGCATCCCCAGGAGGGAAAAACTTCCATTTTACCAAATACTCCCTTAGAATACTATTTAGAAGTGGCTTTTCCCTAACGTCGAGAATTCCATCAGGTTCTAATTCCATCTGACCTTGAGCTAGCATAGTGACCCAATCATCTTCTAGAATATGCTCAAGACTAGAAACATACTTTTTTAATACGCTAACATGAGAAACATTATGGACCTGAACATGTGAGGGTAAAACAAGTTCATATGTGTGGTCCCCAATCTTTCAAGTGATCACATAAGGTCCACAATATCTTGGTGATAGCTTCTTATACTTGCTTAAAGATAATGAACTTCACTTAGGATCCACTCGAAAAAATACCATGTCACCTTCTTCAAATTTGGGAGGGGATCTTTTTGAATTTGCATATTGCTTTTGCCTATCATGTGCTACTTTTATATCCTTCTTAATGGACTACATTTGGTTGTCCATTTCCTCAAGCATCTATTTCGACACTTCCACCCTTATCATTGGATCTTACCAATTTAAAGGCGTGAGGCATTCTTGTCCATATAGTGTCTTGAAAGGGCGCATACCAATACTTCGGTGATGGGAAGCATTGTATGCAAATTCTATCAAGTGAAGATAATTCAATAATCTCCTTGGCTCATGAATACAAAGTGCATACATAAAGGGTATCTACGATAACTTGAGTTACCCTCTCCATTTGGCCATCAACCTCCGGGTGAAAGGCAGTACTGAGGTCAAGAGATGTACCGATTGCTTCAAAGAATGCCCTCCCGAATCGAGAAGTGAACTTGGCATCTTTTCACTGATGATTCTATGAGGTAGGCCATGAAGATTTCACACACAAATACTCTAGCTACATCCAATGTAGTAAATGTCTTCTTGAGTGGAATCATATGGGATACCTTGGTTAGCCTATCAAATACCACAAAAATTGAATCATAGCACAAACTTGAGGGTACCCATTGATGAAGTCCATAATTATGCACTCCCATTTCATTTGTTGAATGTCTAGGGGATGTAATTTTCCAAGTAACTTTACCCTCTCAGCTTTGACTTTCTGACAATTGAGACACTAGCATACGTGATTCAACACATCCCTCTTTAGTCCCAGAGAGAAGAAAATTCTTTTAACTTTTATAAAAGTCCTCACGTAGCTTGGGTGTCCTGCTATGGGCCTGTTGTCATGTGCTTCCATAAAAATCCTTTTCCTGAAGTTGCCTTTATTGGGAACACATAACCAATTATTGAAATATAAGCATCCATCTTCAATTTTGTATCCTTGTATCTTATTCCTCTCCAAAGTAGTTTTCCTTGCCTATCTTAATAAATAAATGAATGGGGCAAAGAACTCCTCTGACCTAATTCCTTCCTTGATTTATGCAGGGACTGAATTAGAAACCATTGTTATGGAAAGTAAGGATGGTTTTTGACTCAAGGCATTAGCGGCATTTTCTTTACTAGTCCTATATTTAATTTCAAAGTCAAACTCTTGTAATATCTACATCCATCCCCTTTGATGCATCTTAAGATCATTCTGAGTGAAAATCCGCTTTAAACTTTTGTGGTCCGTTATTAGAGTAAACCTTTTCCCAAGGAGATAATGTCTCCATGAACTTAGTGCATGAACAATTGCTAATAATTCTAGGGCATTGACTACATAATTTCTCTCATGAGGCTTCCGAGATTCATAGGCTACTGGCTTTCCTTCTTGCATGAGGATTTCTTCTATTGCAAAGCCTCTTGTATTAGTAATGAGGTCAAATTGCTTGTCAAATTTTGCTAGCTTCGATAGGGATTTGAAACTAGCGAAACCTTCAGTTATCGAAAGCGCTTTGGCACATTGGAAAGAAACATCTTTCTTAAGAAGAGTTGTCAAGGGCGAGGCTATCTTAGCATATCTCTGAATGAATGTCTGATACCAACCTGTGAGTCCAAGAAATCCTCTGATTCCCTTCACATTATTAGGCTTCGGCCACTCATCAATGACATCTTGAATTTAGGCAGGGTTTGTTGAGATCCCATCCTTAGATATAATAAAATCAAATACTCAATGCGATTAGTGAAATGTGTACATACTTTTCTTTGCAAAGAGTTTGTGTTTCCTCACGATGTCCATTATTTTTCGAATGTGTGCCTCGTGATCTACAGTGTTCTTGGAATAAACAAGGATGTCATCCAAAGAATAATAGAACAAAATCATCCAGATAGTCCCTAAAAATTTCTTGTATTAACTTATTGAAGGTAGCAAGGACATTTGTCAGACCAAAGGGCATCACAAAAAAAATGTAGTGCCCATATTTGGTGTTGAATGCCATTTTTGGTCTATCCTCTTTCTTGATCCTGATTTGATAAACCATGATTTTGAATCAATTTTGGCACACAATTGTGCTCCATGCAATCTATCCAAAAGCTCACCTATCCTGGGTATGGATATGTGCCTAATTCTTGCTAAGACAATCCATCCTAAGGATTATGTCATTCCCAGGACCTTAACCTTAGATTGAGTAAAATTCCCATCCAGAGAGAACTCCAAGTTGTCAGTCTCATGGCGAGTAAGTACTAAAGTTCCCACTCGCCAATTTGACTTGCATTGGTTTACTCAACTTTTAATCTATTTACAAGCATCTCGATGAAATGAAGGAATGAGTGCTTCCAGAATTAACAAGAAATTTGAATTCCTTACCTTGGAAATTTCACAGTATTTGAATGATGAAAAATTGTTGATTCACCCTGGTGCTCAATGGCAATGTGGATCCTCACTTTATATCTTCTTCTTCCATAACAACCATAGCCACCTATTCCTTTGGAAGTAATAGGTGGGACTGCAGAGTTTCTCCCCATTGATATCCGCTATTTTGGGATAGAGGTTTTCGATTCTCACCCTAGTGCTTAATGGCAACGTGGACACTCTCTCTATCTTCTTCTTCCATATCAATCATAGTCACCTATTGCTTTGGAAGCAATAGGTGGGACTACGAAATTTCTCCCCATTGATTTTCCCTATTTTGGAAACTTTGAAATGAGGGAGAAACTTCCTGATTGCTCTGTATGGATGCTGCAGGTTGTTGATAATGCGGTTCAACAATATTCTGTGAAGGAAAGGTAATAGTAAGTGCATTGGGATACTGATTCATAGTATGCCCTGATTGTTGGCATTGAAAACATCTTCTTTCTTTCCTTAGTTACTAGAATAGTCCCTTTGGGAGGTTTAAATCTTCCCTTTTGGGTGGCACAGTTTGGGGTCCTTGGCTTGAATTCTACTCCTCATTTACCTTGAAGGGTTTTGACTTTTTCCTTGACGTATAGGTCTCTTCCGCCCATGAGGAGGAAGATCCTTTAGTTGATGTTATATGTACATTATGTGTGCTATGTTATATACACATTATGTGTGCATATACTAGGAGGCTAACCCACATTAGGCTTGTGAGCATGGGAGCATGGGAACAAGCTCTAGTGGAGCATGGGTTGGGACTAACCTTAAGGATTAAGGTTAGGGTCAGGCATCCAAGGGTCACACATGAGGAATGGAAAGTCAAGAGTCACTTGAGGGCCCTCCTATATAATAGGGGCATGGGCACACTCAAGGGAGCTGGGTGGGCATTGGAGCTTGGAGCTTGATGGCTTGGAGGCTCATGCTATGGTCTCTTGTGTAGAGGTCCATATCTTCTCACTTACCATCTCACACTATAGCTACATGCTATTGGTTTGTATTATACCTCTTGATGGTATGGGACATCAAGGTAGAGGTATGATGTATTTCATTCATTATTCATGTGTGCATCCCTTGGGCTCGGGGGTGGTTGGGTGGTTGAGTTTATGCCTGCTTTATGCATGTTTTATGCATAACAATTATCTAAAGAGATCTTGGGGTTTTAACAGTGGTATCAGAGCTATCTCTATTTAATTGTTGATTTTTTTTTAGTAAATTTTAACATTTACTAATAAAATGTTATTTTTTGTTGATTTGTGTTGATGAAATGCACATGGATCATCGTTATGGTGATTGGAACGTGTGGTACTTCAATTCAATGGACGAATCGACGTTGCGGGGGAATACCGTGAGTTAATGCTATTTTTCCTTATTTTTTAATGGTTAAAATAAGCATTAATGGAAATTTTTACCAAAATTCACATATTTTATTGTGAATGTTGTTGGTAGAATGGATTCCATAATTTTCTAAAATTTTTAGGAAATTTTTCCTAATTTTTTAGGGATTTTTTGAGCATTTTTTTTGATTTAAAATGTATTTTTATACATTTTTTGCGGGTTTTTTCCGCGGGAATGCGATCAAATTCTGTCAATTTCTACTGAAATTCAGTAGGGGACAGCGTGTTGTCGCATGTGATGCTCTCCCGTGTGCGTAGGGTTCTCTCCGTCTCTCAAATCTGAGTTTTCCTCATTTTTTCATGAAATTTCTCTTAAAAATGAATTTTTTAAACATTAATCATAATTAATGTTAATTATGATTAAGGTTTAATTAAAAAAGCTTAATTAAGATTAAGCTAATCTCTCTGTTTAAGAGAGAGAGAGGAGAGAGTGGAGGAGGAAGATGAATTTGGAGAGAAGGGAGGAGAGTAGGGAGAAGAGAGAATTAATCTCTCTCTCTCTCAGGCTCTTGCGCAGGCGACGGGAGGGGGGGGCTGCGCTGCAGCCCGGCGGAAAAAAACGCCCCCCCCCCTAAAAAAAATCAAATGTTAATAAGCTAATTAAAGCTTATTTATTTTTTTTCATTTTTAAAAAAAAAAATGAGTTTTTTTTATTAAAAAAAGAGCTTTTTGGTATTTTTTCAAGCTTGAAAATAGCCAGAAAAATTCTGAAAAATAGGGGATTTGAGGAAAAAATTCTCTGAAAATTCTCTGAAATTTTCTTCTTAAAATTTCTTGGCTTTTCAACTTCCGGAAAACCTTTGGCTTTCCGTTTTCCCAAAACCTTTTGGCTTTCCGAATTCCGGAAAAACTTTTGACCTTCCGTATTCCGGAAACCTTTGACCTTTCACATTCCGAATTTTTTGTCTTTTCATTTTCCCAAAACTTTTGGCTTTCCGTATTCCGGGTAAACCTGTTGGAATTCCGAAATTTTTTGACCGTTCGTATTCTAAATGCGTTCGGGGTTGATTAAAAATTTCAAAAAATTCCTGAAAATTAGTGGAAAATTAGACAAAGGTTATTTTAAATTTTGGAAAAATGTGGGGTTGGTGTTTGGCATGTGGTGTGTCCATTCGGGCGCCCGTGACCATTCAAATTCCTTTAAAATTATATTTTTTGACCCAAAAAATTAGAAAAATCCATTAAAATTGAAAATTTTCATTGGATTTGAGAATTGTCGGGCGGAATTAGAAATTTCGTGAACGATGGGATTCTCGGGAAAAATTAGGAATATTCTAGATATTATATTTAGAAATCCTAAAAATTGATATTTTTAAAATATCAATGGTATTTTGGCAAATTAAATTGCTAAAAATTTTCTGGAAAAATATAGGTTTGGAATGCCATAGGATAGGTTTGGTGGAATTCAAAATTATTATATTTTGAGGTCCTGTAAAATTTGGGAAAATTAGAAAAAATCATGATAATTCTTTTTCTCGAGAATTTAAAATTTTCGAGGGTTATTTAATGTTGAAGTACGTTTACTCGTGCTGACATTAGATAGATGCGTGTTATTCGCATAATATTAATACGATTATACCTCGTATTAATGGATATTTATGTTTGGATTAATTCTAAACGATGTATTCATGATTTTTTATTTAGCCATTCTTTTTGGACATGTTCCTTAATTTCTTTTGATGGCTATAATTTACGTTCAAAGTGTGTTTCACCTTTGACACGTTTCCATGATAATCTATTTTGCACTTATTAAAGTGTGGTTTGTGCTTAATTTATTAAGCCTAAGACAAACTCTATCATGGGTCAGTTGATCGGGTTATTTTGGTGGATTTTTATTGGATGTTTTCCAAGTTTTATGGACTCATCAGGTTCTGCCTAGATCACTTTTGTCTAGGGTTTTCTTATTGAGTGCTACACACATGTGTTTCACTTTCTTAATTTGGAGTTTTATTTGGACAACACAACGTTCATATACTCCGGATTGATGAGTTAGCCACCAATTTAAATGCTTCTTTTGGCATGATTTATGTCCATTAGATGGTATGCATTGATTCTTATGATCAACTATGGTTTTTATGGATTCGAGGAGCTTCTATGCTTTTATCCATGGTTTTAAGGATCTTTTGATCTTTGGAATAATTACAGGTGCTTTGAAGGTAGCATTTGCCTTCGTTTTTTGCACATAATTTTGGAGTATATTTCTTGTACTCTTGAGTATATTCCAACTCGGATACCTAGTTGCTTATATATCTAGGTGAGTTATTTAACTACCCTAACTTTATTGTGTTTTGGGTAGTTAACATTAGAAAGGCGCCAATAATTCAATTTCTTTTCTAATGATGTACTCTCAGAAGGATTTATTCCTTGATGTAGTCTCAAGTATATAGAGACAGGTTTAGTATGTGAAAGTCTGGATAAGGCCATCTTATTCCTTTAGTACAGGATTTTATTCATATTTTACTAGACGGCATACTAGTGAGTTTCAAATTGTTAAGGTATGTATGGGTGGTATCATGGTGGTATGGGACGCTAGGGATCCCTCACATATATTATCTTATGGGATAATTTGGACTCAAGATTGTTGCTTTGCTTACATCACTTAGCATGTTGACCTCAACATTCAAAGACAATCTTATTTTTTAAATTCACTAGAAGTTATAGTGTGGGCATTCTTTAGATAAACTTCTTTTATCTATATCCTGCATGTTTTGATGAGGGAATTCTCGTCGGCATTTTCACTTGTTGAAATCTCTTTCTTTAGAGTTCAAACAAGTTTATCTTGTTGTGTTCGGATAAGGAAATTTGGATTCTTCCTTTGTTGGCATTTCTTTCTCTAGTTCCGTACTTTAGGTGATTTACACAATCAACCTAATAGGTTTACGGATGGACATATGTGTCTCATCGAGACGTTGATGATTCTCTATGTTGATATGGATAACTCGAGACGTTGATTATTCCATATGCAGATGTGGATATGTCGGGGCGCCGATGAATCCCTGGTTTCTGCTGTTATAATGCCATGTTTTCCTACTTTATTCCGAATGGTTTACAACGAGAAAGTTACTTTGAATGTGAATTGTTCTGATCATCCGCAGTAGTCTGATGGGCAAACAGAGTGTATGAATCAGATTGTAGAGGATATGCTTCGTGCATCTCTAGAAAATCATCATATTGGGAAATATCTTCCAATGATGGAATTTGCCTATAACAGTTCTAAATTTACGGCTATTATTTTTTAGTCCGTGCATACTTATGTATGGGTATCAAATCAGGGCACCTATTGATGTCAGTCTTAAGGACATCGAGCTTGATGCATCGAGGGATTTCTTGCGAGATATGCAGGAAATTCTGACCGAAGCTCGGGATTCTATCAGGAGTGCTCATGATAGGGCACGGTTTTATGCTGATAGGGAACGCTCATCTCGGTCTTTTGAACCAGGAGCGTTGGTTTATTTTAATGTTCCTAAAGATTGTCAGACTTTGTTAATAGAAAAATGCTCGAATTTATCTCCTAGATATTGTGGTCCATTTCGAGTTATATATCGGATTGGCACGGTTGCGTATGAACTAAAACTACCTCCAATTGTTAGAGTTCATCCAGTCTTTCATATCGATAGATTGAAAGGGAAACTGGGAGGTGAGGATGACACAGTTACTCCTCAAGAACTCGTTGAAGTCGATGAAATATCCTATGTTCCACATGAACCTGATAAGGTACTTGAATTCAGGGAAAGGAAACTTTGAAGTTGACTAATCCCTGAGGTTAAAATTAGGTGGAAAGATAGGGAAATTGAGAATTCGATTTGGGAGTCGGTTGAGATTGTTCAGCGCAGTTCTTCTTCTTTTCATTGCAAGAGTGCAATGTTTTGAGAGAGGGGAAGTATGTTATATGTACATTATGTGTGCTATGTTATATACACATTATGTGTGCATATACTAGGAGGCTAACCCACATTAGGCTTGTGAGCATGGGAGCATGGGAACAAGCTCTAGTGGAGCATGGGTTGGGACTAACCTTAAGGATTAAGGTTAGGGTCAGGCATCCAAGGGTCACACATGAGGAATGGAAAGTCAAGAGTCACTTGAGGGCCCTCCTATATAATAGGGGCATGGGCACACTCAAGGGAGCTGGGTGGGCATTGGAGCTTGGAGCTTGATGGCTTGGAGGCTCATGCTATGGTCTCTTGTGTAGAGGTCCATATCTTCTCACTTACCATCTCACACTATAGCTACATGCTATTGGTTTGTATTATACCTCTTGATGGTATGGGACATCAAGGTAGAGGTATGATGTATTTCATTCATTATTCATGTGTGCATCCCTTGGGCTCGGGGGTGGTTGGGTGGTTGAGTTTATGCCTGCTTTATGCATGTTTTATGCATAACAATTATCTAAAGAGATCTTGGGGTTTTAACAGTTGACCTACTTTTTGGTGGAAAAGCTCTGAAAAAATCCTCGACCATCCGTACCACTTTAGTTAGGTTTTGCATTTCGAACCAAGGTATCCAAGGGAGGACCTAGTCAAGAGAGTATTCTCATCCATAGAAGGAGAAAAACGCATGAGATTCACATAGGCTTGGTGGTAAACCTCAATACATTTCCTTTCCTATAGAAATTCATTCATTTGTCTTCTTCATACCCTGGTGGACATAATCCTCTATAAAGGTATATCTTCATGTCTTTCCATCTCAGCCAATCTTGATCGAGATGACTTTACTCTACATGGTTCTTCCATCCAGCTTTGGTAATGCTTATAATCTTCAGCGGTGGCAAGTGCCATCTTGTTGCACTCATTGTATCTAGCAATATAGAAATATTCATCCTTGGCATCCACCCAACTCTGAATAGAATCTGCTAAGTTATTGCCTTCATCATGGAAAAATCCAAGTTGAGACTTATGTGAAGCCTCACGGATATCACTGTCAAGTTCTCCACTTGCACATGGTGGTGAAAAAACCTTCTTGTAAGGGACATGATGATTTTGATAAAGCAACACCATTTTTGATTTAGTTAGACCTCAAAAATTTCTCAATATTTAATTCATGAAAGAAACAGAAAGATCATATTTTTATTTCTTATAAAAGAGCCTTGTTACAACTTCTTGGAATATTTGTTCTCTCAAGCTAGAAAGGAAAAAATTCCTATGTAGCTTGACTATTACAAATTTTATATATGCAAGGGACAAACTTAATTAGTTTAATAAGGATAAGTATTGATCTAAGGTATAAAGTCTACTTCCTTGGATTTGATACACCTTGACTAGGCCCAACTTCTCCATAATCATTGCTAAGCATAAATTCAAGAAGTAAAAGGGCATGAAATCGATCTCAATTCCTATGTTGAACCTTCCCTCTTGCACTCTCCAGATGTGATCCCACAAACGTGAAGCTTGATATGGCTAATAAAAAAATTATTATTTATATTCTTCGTAAAATTACAAGTGCTCTATTTTGATTGTTGGCCAAGTGGTGGAATGCAATGCCCATGGCCTATTATTCTCAAATAGTAACTGTATTCTATGCCATTCTTGCATAATGCAATGCATACATCAATGAAAAACAATTTGTACAAGATAGGGAAAGAAAACCATCTCTTATATATACAAGGTTTTTAATTTCATACAAGCATATATCCATAAAATGGATAGTCTCAGTCTATATTTCCTCATCCTCTATTAAGAGAATAAGTCTTCTACTTTTGCTTGGTCAAGATTTCTCCCTCGAGCTCTTTGCTCGGCTCTCTCATGAGCTTTCCTAAATGTTCTATGGTGAATGATGGGCTTTGGAATCTTGCAAGTTAATGCTCTTGGGAGGAAAGAGTGCGAAGTATAGGGTCTGCTACCTTAGGTGAACTAATAATGAGATGACGGGAAATAAAATAGCCGATCGTTCTATACCTCTGCAAGGTTTATTTCTAATGGTCAGCATAATGAGGACACTGGAAAAGTCGCGCTACCATATTCAAACGGAACAATATCATAGCTAAATAGATGTTTTCAACGAAACATCTCACCATCGCACTCGAATCTAAATAGTATGGTACATGCTCCACGTGTCTTTGCTCCTCATAAGTAGGAAAGTACACTTAGATAAAATGTTTCTCTAAGAGAAACCTCACAAGTCCACCTTGATTCAAGGAGAGATGTTCATAGGAAAATTCTATCATATCATTCTCCTGTGATAACCATAGCTTCCCTAAGTTCTCAAACCCATTTGGTCATAAACTTTTTTTAAATAGAGAGAACCCGTACCTTGGGTCCACCCTGCCTCTCGCTTTCCAGTGGTTTAATCATTTCTCTACTTTAGAGCAGCTCCAAGGGTACAACCTATCCCAATCACACCATTGGTCTAGCCGCCCTCCTGGCCACTAGACCTATGGAGCCGACGTAAACTCACACACACATAATTGATATTCCTTTTTGTTATGCACACAATATAACAACAATCAAGAAAAGAGAGCTCATACACACACCTAATGGTGAAAAACAATCCCTCTTCTTTTTAAAACATGACATTAATTAGGAGTTCTAAAATGTAGCATAACATTGAGATAACATATATCTATAAAATCTCCAAGCTTGCAATCATGATCCTGAAACTAAAAGATATGCACTGCTGAACCTGAACACTCTGAGACCAGCAAGCTACCCAATGAGGAGCCCACATGTCAGTGATGCTGATCTTGTGAATATCCATATGGAGCTACTTCTAATAGCCATATCACTTTCGAGGCATGAACACTCCAACTAACCAATGCATAGGAAACCTTGTAACAACCACCCCACAAAATATTAGTTCTTATACACATTACCCACCCAGTACAACTGGAGCCGCCTTTTGTCCATCACACCAATCACATCAAGAGCACACCCACGTTCACAAAGATGGGTTAAGGTCTCCGTTGATCATCTTGCAATGCGATCCCCAATCTAGCACAATAATAATCCGTGAGATACCTTCACAATCTTTACAAATAATAGAATCCAATGAATAAAGTATTTCAACAAAAAATAGGGGCAAATAACCATGCATCACACATGAAATCCACCAACATAGAGTAAACCATTGCAAGTTTGAATGAGACCATTTTCGTCCTTGAGTGGTAACTCCAAATGCGAGTCCCTCGTCCCATAAGTTTGGCGAGTCCATAAGCTTATCTGTCTTACTTTTTCCTAGTCTCTTCCATTTATTGTTTGAGTTTCTTTACCATTTCTTGACTTCAACTTACTCAATTTCTTGGATTCGAATGACTCCAACTATGTTTTCCTCACCTAATATCAACCTTATGAGTCTAATCTGTACTAATTTCTCGAGTTACAGCTTTAGATTTAGGTCAATTATATCTTAGTTGTAATTCCTCTGATGTTTCTCCTTTGAATAATGGAGTTCTATCTTGATTTCCTCCTTTTTCTTACTCTAGGTTTCTCTTACTAGAGATTAATCCTCAGTTTTCTATCATTAAAGTTGGTCCCCCCTTTTTGTCCATAATTGATGAGGCTGATTTCTAGAAAAATCTTGATTTGAGATGATTGAGGTTTGTTTCTCTCTCTAGGAATTAGATATCTAATTTTCTTTCTAGAAACTTGGTTCCCATTTTAAGATTAACATATTCTCTCTAAAGTTTGAACTTCTTACTTGACATAACAAAATCTAAGGTATTCTCCCTCTAGAGGTCAATGGATTTCTAGTTTAACATAATTCCCAAGATCTCATTGTCTTAGTTAGATTCACCCTAACATCATTGGGATAAGGTTCACATTGGTTATATAGGGTAGCTATGATTTGCTTAAACTCACATTGGTTATATAAGGTTCACATTGGTTATATAGGGTAGCTATGATTCCCTTAAACTCATTTTATTAAGCATCATTCTAAGTAATCCATATTTCTATGTCCTCCACATTGTTCCTAGCTATAAATTTAAGCCTTTACTCTTAGGGGAAACATTTAAATCAAGACCTTACTCTAAGAGCTAATCCTACACCTATAAGTACACTATGCACATGAATATGATTAATCCTCTTTTTATTAGTCACTTAAACCATTATGTCTATTTTCTATGGTTTATACCATAGTCTTAGTAACTCAAATTGAATTCTATATACTTTGGGATCAATTGTAGGGAGAAGGGTTACCTAAAAATTACACCAAAAAGGCATTTAAAGTCGAATAATATTTTTATCTTGAGGTCTAACCTAAGGTCAAATTTAGTAAATTAATTTCATAATTCTAGCTAATAACTAATAGGGTATTCTATGTATTCAAGGATACACATTTGTGTTCAACACAATTTCTATCTTAATTTATCCTATGCTCAAACATAATCAATAAAAGGCATTGTTCAAATTCTAAAATAGAATTAGGCTTTACCCTAAGGTTCACTTTAATTATTTAATTATAGAGGGTATTAAAACCTAAGATTTGGTGATCCTTTCACTATCCTAGATTAAGGGCTGATTGTACCTCATTCCAAAGAGGTTACTTCTCCCTATAATTGCAGAGTCTAGAATGGGAAAGCAACTATTCACTTAAATTACTACCTATTCCTATTCTCTATATAGAATTAACAGAGAGAAACAAAAACATTTTATTCAATAGCCAATATTTAAAACACCAAAAGGAAATGTACTTGCCAAAATTTCAAGCATTTGAAAGGGTAGTTTGATCAATTAATTATAAATTTGCTTTGGCTTGATGTAGATGCATTGTGTTATGTGAACGGCTCCCAAACACCCAGAGAAAAACTCATCCTCTTCTCAATTTCAGTTGCAATCCATGAACAAGTTTTTTTCAAAATGTAACTGTGGGCTTTGCTGCTGCCTGCTTGCACAGTGTGAATTGTGATCGCCAGGTGTTGTGGTGGCAGCCAACCAGCCCGTTTGGCACCGACTAGATCGCTGCCTGGACTGACCATTGTGCAATGAACTAGGTCTTCTTGTTTTGTAACAAACTTGTGACCGCCTCTTAATGGGTAGTACCCGTGGTTGTAATGAAAAAAGGGGGGATTAGTTGGATAAGGGGATAGATGAGTGAGAGTAGATCTAGTCTACCCATATGATTTTGTAGAAGAGTGTGCATCACTGTTTGGATAGAGACATGTTGAGTCTACTCAGGCTCTGAGGAGAGGAACAATATCGAATAGAGACACAGGAGAGTTGAGAGAGCAGTTCATGGGTAGAGTTCTTCTTAGGAATTCTATTATAGAGTTCTTCTAAGGAATTGTATTATAGTACTCAAGAATGAATTGGACCTTGTCTTATTGTTGTTTTCTATCTATTCATCTCTATCTATATAGTGTTCAATCTTGTGTTATGTCATTTTTGTCTGGATGTGGTAGTCTGTCTAGAATTTGGATAGCCATAAGAACTAACCTGCTTATATTCATGCTCAATCTCCCCACATTTAGGCAGATGGTAGGTCAACATTCTCACGTTGGCTTATTGAATTGGGCACCGCTACATTAGTTGACCCCCTCTGGAGAGCCGACTAGGTGGTCTGGAACCATGTAAGTGTCGGGTCCTAACCAAACACCGACACTTTTGGTGATCTTGCTGGGGACTAGTATGCCAGTTAGGGGAGTGAGAAAATAAAGGTTAGTCCTAGTTCAATCCTGCATAGTTAGTCAGAGAGTGAAGCTAGTTGAAATAAATTGGGAAAGGAAGTGCACACATACCAAGGTTAGGTATGTTCAAGAGAGAGTCATAAGAGCACAATGGAGCATGCATGGAGAATGAAGGTAGCTCAAAAAGAGCAATTCAGCACCGCCATAGACAAGCCGAAGTTGCAGAGCATAAAGGAAAATGGCATCGTCTAAGAAGACTAATAGAAGGGATTCCACGCTAGCTGGAAAGACATATTCAAGAAACACTGAGGAATCGAGAAGAAGATCACAAAGAGCCACAAAACAGGAGGCAAGAAGCTCAAGAAAAAGCAAAATCGGTAGCTGTTGGAAGGATGTCTCTCAAGTATCCTAGATTCAAGGGTAAGAGTGAGGAGGATCCAAACGCCCACATCTTCGCCTTCAAAACCACATTCTTGGCCACTAGAGCTCCATTGTGTTGCCACAAAAGACAGAGTATTTTGTGACAACGTTGGGTGGCAAAGCCACCAGCAGAGCAACTGGTATGCACAATATGGTATAGAGAACTTCCCGACATTTGAAGAGCTAAAGAAGGCCATTTTGAAAAGATTTAGGAAAGACAAGACCATAATGGAGGTTCTAGAAAAGCTACAGAGGCTAACATAGAAAAAGAGGCCAACAGAAGACTATGCAGCTGAATTCCGAGCAATGCTAATCTGCCTAGATCAGCCTAGTTAACCTGTTCCAGCCATGCTGGGCCAGCAGTTCGTGAGAGAGGACTGAGGGAAAAGCTCCAGACTACAGTATTCTCATATTACTTGGATGCTCTTACCTTTGAACAAGTGGTGGGCAAGAGCTACCACAGATGAAGGGATCTTGAAGAAAATAAGCGAAGACCGTAAGAAAAAGAAGAAGGAAAAAAGAAGGAGGAAGATCAAATTCCAAAGAAGACACCTTAGAATCAAAGTCCAGGTAGGAGTCGGATGCCGAAGAAAGATAGCCCCGAAAAAAGAAATCCAAGAAGCAAGCAGTAAATGTTCAGGAAGAACTAAAGGCTGCCCTAGCTAAGATTTTCAGAGGACACACAGGATCTGGACTCAAACCAGATGTCTAGTGCTTAAGGTGTAACAATAAAGGGCACATGAAGGAGGAGTGCCAGTTAAGGAACACTCAGCAAGTATGCACTATCTATGAGAGAAACAATCACACTGCAGAAATGTGTTACTATAATACTCAAAACATGACCTTGAGCGTGATGGAAAGGTAGCACAAGCTTCAACCATTAGCCAGGTCACCATAGGACCTCAAGTCAACAGACCTTATGGAAGAGGAGGTGATAGATTTGGACCAAGGGGAGCATGTTTCTACTGCAATGGTCTAAGAGGACGTAGACAAAATGATTACCCCATCTCTCAGCACCATCACAACAAGAATTGCAAGAGGTGAGGCCGCAAAGGGAGGCAAACACGTTAGGGAGTTGATGCAGTTGTGAACATGGTAAAAGTGGACCATGGTGCAAGTGAACATCACGCTGGATCAAATACTAAAATCTGTTCCCAATTACAGGTACAAGATGCTTCAAGCCATAGTGTCAAATGAGCATCTAGTACAAACACCCTTACAACAATCGAAAAACCCAGCAAAACAGAATGCAAAAGTAAGAAAATAGTCTAGGACTGTGACACGTTCGTCCTCCTGGAAGTGACCATCAAGATCAGAGGAGAGATAGTGACAAGGGTCATTCTTGATGGAGGGTCAGGAGTAAATATAATATCAAATAGTATGGCTAAAAAGCTAAGAATTATTGACATATAGCCAGCTCCATTCCAAAACCACATGGTGGATTGGAGAAGGGTCCAACCAATTGTTAATCAGATGAGAATAGATAGAAGTGGTAGGATGCATGTTCACTTCCGTGTTCATAGTTCTCAAAATGACTGAGATAGTAGGTGCATATCCCATGCTCTTGGAAAGACTGTGGCTCAAGAGTGGAAGGATAAAGCACAACTGGGATACGGACAAGATCACAATCAAGAGAGCTAAAAAGAAAGTCTGCTTTTCAATCCAGCCGACCTGAACTACCTGGAAGGGGTAGAAGATAATGAAGAAGAGCAGATCATGAAGGAGAATCCAGATCTGCTATCATTATTTGAGGTGAACATAGAAAAGATTGTAAAAAGATATGATCTAGAAGTCCTGGTGGCTCATCCTGAAGTGCTACTAAATGAAAAAAGTGCACAGGAAGATGGGGATGACACTTAGGATAGTGTGGCAGAACTGTGAGGCCGACAAAGAAAAAGCAATGCTGGTCCTCTCAAGAGGAAGCCCAACTCAAGAAGCAGAACATCAGAGTTCAGGAAGACGAATTGGAAGAAGTGAACCTAGGGGATGACTACGAGCCAAAAATAGTCAAAATCAGTGCCCAACTGAATCAGAAATTCAGAGGAAGGCTCCTAGATTTGTTAACGTCCTTCAAAGATATGTTCTCCTCCTAGAATTATGCAGATATGAAGGGGATTGATCCTAGCGTCTATCAACACAAGATCAAATTAAACGAGGATGCAACCCCTATCTGGTAGAGCAGATATAGAATGAACCCCACAACTATGCAAAACAAGTGAAGGAGGAAATTGACAAGCTTATGAGAGTTGGGTTCATCTATCTAGTGGGGACATAGCAGAATGGTTTTCTCCAATCGTCATTGTCCCAAAGAAAAATGGAAAGCTAAGGGTCTGCATTGACTACCACAAGCTGAATGCCTCCACCATATTGGATCCGTTCTCGCTACCATTCATAGATTCCTTGCTCGATGCAGCCGAGCAGCACGAGACATACTCCTTCATGGATGGGTTCAACGAGTACAACTAGGTACAGATGGCCTCGGAAGATAAAGAAGAAATAAACTTTGTGTGACAAAATGGGTGGCATTTGCCTCCAATGTAATGATGTTCGAACTGAAAAATGATCCTGCTACATTCCAAAGGATGGTTCAAGAAATATTCTATGAATGTTTGACCACCTTCATGAGGGTGCTTGTGGATGATTTTAGTGTGTTGTTCGGAAAGAAAAAAGACCACATAACACACCTCACAATGTGCCTGGAGAAGTGCAAGAAGGCCAAATTGAGCACGAATCCAACCAAGTGTGCCTTTTCTCTAACAAGTGGATTCCTCGTAGAGGGCATATAATATCTGTAGAAGGGCTAGCTATGGATCTGGCCAAGGTTGCAATCATTGTAAAGCTGTCTCGCCACCCAAGAATGCCAAAGAACTTGCAAGATTCTTAGGGCTACTCAAGTGTCATAGGCAGATTCATGAGGTTCTTGGTGAATGTGGTAGTGCCCCTATATAGTCTGATGGTGAAAGATACAGAATATGTCAGGTATGGATATTATCAGAAGGCATTCTAGAATCTCAAGAGAATACTATCGGTAGTACCCATTCTCTAGTAGTAGCTGAACTATGACTTGGTATTTCATGTATTTGTTTTTATGCCTCTGATGTTGCCATTGGTAGTGCTCTAATGCAGGAAGCACAAGAAAGGCTAGTACATACCAATTTACTATGCAAGCAGAAGGCTGTCTAGACTGGAGAAGAACTACTTCGCTATAGAAAAGGAGTCACTTAGAATGATCTAATCCATCAAGAAGTTCAAATGCTACCTGTTGGAAAAAATGTTTGAATTTCATGTAGATCACAAAGCACTCTTGTTACCTAATAAACAAACTAGACCTGGCAAGACAATTGGCCAGATGGATGCTTTTGTTACAAGAGTTCGAGTTCAACATAAGGCACACCCCCGAGAATAAGCACACAATAGTAGACTTCTTCTCAAGACTAGAGTCAAGAGAAGAACCAGAGGGTTGGAAGATGATTTCCTAGATGCATAGCTCTTCTTAGGAGAAAACCCCAACTTAGTACGACAAAATGCTATAATTCTTGTCTGACTTGTACTTTTAAGAGTACATGTCTAGGGATTAGAGAAAGAAGCTGACTCTCTAGAGTCATTCATGGTGGTAGCTTGACAGCTCTGCAAGATGGGCATTGATCAGATATTGAGAAGATGTGTCCCCAAACATGAGAAGATGTGTCCCCAAACATGAGAAACAACCTGTGCTAGAGCAGAAGCACACCAAGGGAAAAGCGGTGGCACTTTTTTGGAGGTCATAGGGCAAAAGGTGTAAGTCATAGGGCAAAAGGTGTTCCAGGCATGTTTGCGGTGTCGACTACATTAAGGGATGTGCACAAGTTCACAAAGGAATGTGATATGTGCTAGAGGCTAGGGAAACCGAATGATGTAGATAGAATGTTGCACAACCCAATGGTTCCCCTAGAGCCGTTCCAAAAGTGGGGTCTAGAGCCATTCCAAAAGTGGGGTCTAGATTTTGTTGGCCCATTTAAACCAGCAGCTCAAAGTATAAGAAACAAATATATCCTGGTGGCCACAGATTACTACACCATATGGGTAGAGGCCAAGGCCTTGAAATACTGGAAGGCATCATCCAGTAGCAAAGTTTCTCTATGAGACTATAATGACAAGATTTGGATGCCCAATTGAGATAGTCAGTGATGACCAAGGGACCCACTTCCTTAATGAAGTGATTAAGAAATTGATAGAGCAGCACATGATAATACACAAAAAGTCAACAGTCTACTACCCATAAGTAAATGGGCAAGCCAAATCCACAAATAAAATCCTGAAGGGAATACTCGTCAAGACAGTGAATGAGATTATGACCAATTGGGACACAAAGCTACAATCAGCATTGTGGGCATTTCAGATAGCGTATAAGAATGCAACAGGACTTACGGCTTTTAGCATGATGTATGGACTAGAGGCAGTGGTGCCCATGGAGTTTCTAACATAAAGCCTTAGGATAGTTGTAGCAAAAAGGCTCTCTCCGAAAAGAATCAGAGGCGCATAGTATCGAACAACTCCTTAAGCTGGATGAAAGGAGACTGCACAATATGCCTGGACAACCGAAATCATGTAGAAAAGGAGAAAGTTGCAAGTGGACATGAACACAAAATTCAAGATCTTTGAAGAAGGAGATGAAGTCTAAAGAGAATGTGGGTGAGAGGGAGAGCTTTAAACCCTAGCAAGAAAACACACACACACAAGAGAGAGCAAGACACAAGAGAGAGATGGATAGCTGAATTTTCTTGTATCTTCTTCTTCTCTACTCAACCAACATAACATAAAGATAAGAGTACACACTATATGGGTTAGTACTCAACTACTACAACATACAAGGATCGGTCCATAATGTGAACCCGACTAAATGAGCTGGTGCTATAACTATGCCAGTCTCTAGTAATCCAAAATGGCTGTCACATAGCCTGTTATCCCACTGGTTGCATATCACCCACTGGTTGCATATCACCCATAATCTCACCAACCATGTGATGGTGTAGATGCGGAAGCTATCACCCAGGCGGGTCATCAATGTCCGTCGTAGCACTAGTTGAGCTCGATCTCTCAACACTCCCCCTCGAGCTCAACTCCACACACTGCACTCCAAGTAAGCTCCTAAACCTGTGGAGCTTCTCTGTGCCCAATGCCTTCGTGAAGATGTCAGCCACCTGATCCTTTTTGCTGACATATACCAGATCTACATCTCCTCCTAGAACCTTCTCCCTCACAAAGTGATAATGCACCTCAATGTGCTTTGTTCTAGCATGATATACTGGGTTACTGGCCAACTGTATGCTGCTCATGTTGTCACAATATATGACAACTGCCCTATCCACGGGCTCTCCCATGTCACCAAGTAGCTTTTGAAACCAAGCTACCTCTCACAAGTTGCCATAGTAGCACCCCTGTACTCTGCCTCTGTACTTGACAAGGCAATTGTTGGCTACTTCTTACTGCTCCAACTCACAGCAGCACTCCCAAATGAGAACATAAAACCACTGGTAGATCTCTTGTCTACAATACTACCAGCCCAATCAACATCTGCGTACCCATGCAATTGTATCTCTGTACTAGCCTCATAGAAAAGTCCATAATCAACTGTGGACTTTATGTACCTAAGGATCCGTCTAGCTGTATCTAAGGATCCGTCTAGCTGTATCTAAGGATCCGTCTAGCCGTATCCAAGTGTGGCTTCCTAGGGGCCTATATAAATTGACTCACAAGTCCAATAGCATAGCTCAAATCTGGCCTTGTAATGGTCATGCAGATCACATTAGGAAAAATTTGGACTCACAAACTGACCCTCTAAGGGCTTTCTCTCTCTTCCCTCCATGAATCAAGGAAAAGTACAAAAATAATGTTATAATATTGCTTCTCTCTTTTCTCTTCTTGAATCTTATACATCTCAAAATATTAGTTTTATAATAGATTCACTTATTATTTTATTGACTGTCCAAGAACTATACCAGACCTACTCAGAACTTGAATATCTAATAAACTATTTTTTTTATTTGAGCTGGTTTCGAATATCTCAAAAGATATGACATTCTTAAATGCCCAGATTCATTATGATGACTGAAGAAACAATCAATTCGTGATTCTAGAAGGATTTAATCTTAAAAATGAAATATCTTGATTTGTACTTTGTATTTCATAATTACTTTTTTTTAAAACAAGTACGTAGATCCGTGTTTTATCTACATTCTAGTGCGTTTTTATGTTTTTTATAGAGATTTGAAGAGAATAGACATTTTTAAGATTTTAAAAATGTGTTTAGATTTATTATTTTAGAGAATAGTGCATTACGAATTTTCCTTTTTTTTGTGATAGAGCTTCTTCTTCTCTTTAGGTCATTTCTTCTTTCCATAGCTCATTTCTTCTTCTACTTTTACATTTGCATCTCCAAACAGTTTGTATTTCCCTCTTGTTCTATTGCACTTGTTCACTACAAAGCCAGAGAATGAAGAGTGATTTGATTTTTTGGTGCCATTTTCTTGGAGCCAACAAACCATTTCCCTCTGCATTAATCTTTCTATCAAGGAAAGAAGCTACAAAGAGACAACACAGAGCCAACAAAGAGAAGCAACAGAGAACAAAAATGGAGGTTAGCAATGTTTTGATGTTGGTTATGTTTAATTGAGTTCTATAAGTTATGTTTTCCTATTGGTTATGTGCATTAATATTCATAAATAATAAAGTTAATAGTAAGATATGTTTTACTATTGGTTAATAATAAGAATATATGCATTACTGTTGGTTAATAATAATAATATGTGTTAAAGTTGGTGTTAAGTTACACATATGTGTTAATAATCATGAAATTTTATGTAAGTTTTCTTGAAGGCATTGATTGTACTCAATGGAGATAGTGATGTATCTAAGTGTTTCTAGTTTTTTGATGTTTTAGGAAGCAAGAAGCTCTAAGAAGAGAAGTATACACGTCTAGCTAGATGAAGAGTATGCCCCATTGTACAAGAGAATTAAGGTTTCAATTATGAATCCATTGGTGATGCAATTACATAGAATAGCAGGGAAAAAACATATAGATCTTTGGGTTGATGGGTCTATATATCCACCTGATCCTATTACACAACAATCTCCCCAATTCTGAGGATTAACATCATTTGTCAAGTATGTTTGTGAGAGTAATGCAGGGTTACATGGTTATACTTGGAGACTTGCAACAACCCAAGCCCATGATTTTGCACAACAGATCATGAAACTTAATAGATCATTATTGGCAAAACAAGAAGAAAATAATGTTTTGCAAGATACTATGCATGACATGGTAATGCAAAATGCTAGTTTGATTAACCAGGTTAATGATTTACAGGCTGGCAATAAGAAGATGAAGACAATGCTAGAGAAGACTGTCACTTATGGGCCCACAATGACACGGGAGGTATGTGAACGCCAAAGGTCATATAAACCTATACACATGTTGGTAAAGACATGTGGACAATACAGGCGAAGGATCTATGCACAACGGGATAACATGCAAAAGATGTTTAGCAATCTAGAAAATGAAGTGAATCAAGGAATTGAAAAGGTACTCACTAAAGATAAGGTGAAGTCCGCGCTTCAATGCCCAAAGTTTAAGTCAGTTGAAGTTATCATGCAATGCTTACAAGAGGTAAGTGATTTCTTCACATCAAATGATATGCAAGGAATATGTGATAAGGTAGGAATAAGTTCTCAGTCTTATGGCATGATATACAAACATTTAGATACAAGGTTTAAAAAAGTGTTGCAAAAAAAAGGGTATTGCCTCTTCCTAAACCATTTCATGTGGTGCAAGCACGACAATCATTAAACAGTAAGGCAGAACAATTTATTGGTGAGCCAATGCACTTATGTCACACAGACATGTATGCAAGTATGGGTCAAAAGAAGTGTCATTTGTCTTGCACACAAATAACAATTTTGTATTAGATCTATGCAAGTTACAATCTCTAATGATAAAACTTTATAGTATATCTATTGTAGAATATGGAGGCAAGCTAAAATTTATTTTGAAGCTTGATGAAAGTGAGGTTATCAAAGGTCAAAAGTTAGGACATGTTAGTCTAACTCTCATGAATAGAGCACTGGATCCTAATATCTTGCATGGTCATCCCGATTACTTTAGTGTATAGTATGAGAATGAAATTTAGTGGCTTGCTCCATTTGAAGTACCAAAGGAAGATCATGAGATTTGAAGATTTTCTTTAACTTAACAGAGATACCTAATACAGTGCAACGTTAAAATCATGGTGAAAGTTTGCATGTGGAAGGTTATGGTGAGTATCAAGTGGAATGGCACCTTGCTGGAGATCTCAAAACTTTGAAGTGCATGTTTGGTGTGTCAAATGCAGCAAATGCAGAGTTTCCTTGCATATATTGTATGCGGTGTAGAAAGAAAGGTAAGAATGGGAAGAAACAGGCAGAGAAGGGTGTCCACGTGATCAATTTGTTTTTCGTGGGGGCCAAATGGTACGAGTAGATCCTAAGTGGGATCCTATTCTTGACATCCCCTTGACAAGAGTACACTTTTGCACTTTGCATGCACTAGTGAGGATCAATTAGACAAATTGGTTTATGAATATGTGTGTTTTGCTTATAAAATGCAGCCAGCTTCTGATGCCCAAGAAACATGTAAAAGGGTGGAAGAAGTATTATCTCTGGGATGGGTTTACATCGAGGCTAGGTAGAAATAAAGAAGGATGAAAAAAAGTCCAGAGCAAGGGGCAATGTATCATGCAAGCCTTGCTTTGGCGGCTCAAAAGCAAGGAAATTCCTCTCTGCACCACGAAATGAAAATGGAGAACTACTAGTACAACAACCAAAGAAATATGAAGCATGAAAAAAGTTACATATGGCCGTTCCTGATCGAAGCAATGGAGGAAAGACTAGAGTAGCAAAAGCAAATGTGTGGATTGCTCTTGACAAATTGGCAGTGCTTTTGCAGAAGATGACATTTGGACCAGATGATTCCAAGGAGTTTAAGGAGGTGATTGGTATATTATATGCATCAATTGTTGAAGCCTCGACTTCAATTAGTATAACACATTACATTTTAAGTGTGACATTACAATTACTTATATGGTTTTAGAGACTAACTATGATTACGTTGTTTATTGATCTAGCATATATTGCATGCTTATCTTACTTTGCAAATGAAGGAAGTTTAGCGATATGCTCTACACCATAGGGCATGGAGCGATCTCATACGCAAGCATGATGTGCTTTCTAAAAAACAACTGCTCATGGAGGTGGAATCTATGATTTCAATCCAATGAAACAATTACTTTTATGATGTCAATCCAATGAAACAATTACTTCTATGGTGGTATAGAAAGATAGTAATAAGGTTAGAGGAGAAGAAACCTATGTCCAATGGATCACAAGCAATACACAGAGTCATATGTGAGGTTATAAAGGTAGGATTTGAGAATTCATTAGGTAGAGAGAAACATGCTGAATGGTTGAGAACTCAAGAAAGAGAGAGAAGCAAGTGGAAAACCCGAGAGTCAAGTGTTTCAAATGAGCAAATGCAAGTTGAAACTCTGTAATTTTTTGTTGATGCAAGTATTACTCTACTAAACCAAAATGCCTTTCACATAGAGCTTGTAAACCAATGCGATATATCACCCATAATCTCACTAAATATAACCATAATATTAAATGATTTTATGTGTGAGTATATGCATACTTGTGTGTGAACAGTTGTGTTATTTTTAAAGTTGACTAAACTATTACTTATAAGTACCTATAAGTGGTGAGACATTTACATTTTATAATCTTCTAGCTTTCAAGGCATGGCACGCAGCAAGCAAAGTGCTGAGAGGAACCCTAAACCAGGCACTACTGCTCTTTGAGAAATAAGGAAGCATTAGAAAAGTACAAACTTAATCATATTGAGGGTACCATTTGCAAGACTCGTGTGAAGAGAGAGATATTGCAAGATCTCCAGCGAATGTCTGCTGGTAATAGGTTCTATGCAAGACTTAGTTCTACAGTCAACAATGTGCAGCAATGGTCAGCCCAAGCATTGCTAGCTCTTAAAGAAGCAGCTCATGCATGATGGTCAGCAGTTCGCAGCTATTCATGGAAGCGCATCACTCTAATGGACAAGGATTTGAGACTTGTACGAAGGATTCGAAGTACTCAACACCATCTATAGTGATGGCACTCAATGATGCAAGTTTTGCATTCTCAGTAGGATGGGCTGCCTCCTGGTGGGAATAGTCGACAAGTCCAAAAACAAGCTATGTGCCTCCTCCTCTTGCTTGTCCAGGACTGTCTCCTCTAGCTCCTTCTCTTCATAGGTGAGAAGAGGCACCATTGGCTCTTCATCATTCTCCTCTTCAAAATCAGAGCATAATATACAAATAGCAAAGGCAATATCCCGCTTGATGAGATTGATCGGGTCTGCCTCCTCAAAAGTGAGGGCACAGAGGTAGATCGGAAGGGGAGGGGGGAACATGTGCAAGTGCTCTTTGCACAACCATTCTATGGTTGTCACCACTCTTCATGGAGTCTTCATGGAGAAGAGGAACTCTAGGGGTATCCACTGAGCAGTGCAGTCAAGGATAAAAAATGTGATATCATCACATCCCGCGCAAAAATATGCAAGCATTGAGCGATCGAACTCTAGAGTCCTAAATATATTCTCTAGCTCAATAATATAACAAAACCTAGGGTAAATCTGGTCCCACATCTAACCGTAAATGGGTTTCACTTATCCACTATGTGAACGCATCATGATGAGAAGCCATGGTGGTGAAGGCAGAAAGGGAGCAACAAGCAAGGTGGATAGAAAGTGAGAGATAGAGAATGCAATAGAAGTGAATGAAAATAACCCCTACTTATGCTTATAAATATAAATTTATATATTATTTCATTAAAACTTTAATAAAGTAATATATATTTTATTAAAATTTTAATGGAGTAATATTTATTTCATTAAAACTCCAAGAGCTCTAACACATCCTGCATGAGGAGATACTCCACCCCTTCAATGGTGATGACACTCAATGAAGCTAGTGGTGGGTCATAACTTTGGGTTTCATGAGGTTGGATGGATGCAATTTATACTTATGTTTATTATTGTACTTAAAATATCTATAAACCTATATTTATTTTAATACCTTATGTTTATACTTTAGTAAATAAATAAAGGATACTTTAATAAAATATAATAAATAATAAATCATACTTCTATTTCTTGTTACATATTATTATTATTATTATTATTATATTATATTATATTATTTACAAAGTTTCTTATATTATTATTTACACTTAAAGTTATATTTATTTTTATACTTATATCCATAGACTTAAAATTAATGACACTTCATTAAAATTTAAGAAATCATAAATCATATTTATATTTCTAGGATAATTAATTATATTATTATTTACACTTAAATATATATTTATATTTATATTTACAATTGTACTTTACTTGTCTTTATTTTCTTACATATTAATGGGTTCGAAAAAAACCACTACAATTTATGGAAATGAAATAAAATTAAATTTACAACACTTTTAGAGAAACAATTTTTAATATTCACTTGGAAGAATAAGAATTACATGGAATCTAAAATTTCAAGGATATGTGGAGCAACACACTGCTTGCATATTTTGCAATGTTCACTTCGACTCCCAACCTTCCTACCATCCAACTTGAAATAAAAATTACAAGGGGGATCATTGGACATGAGTTGGATTTCCTGCCTTAGAAAACTAAGGGGCCAATGACTTTCTACATTAATGCTAAAAGGGTCATGACCCTCCCAAAGAATATTCACATCAATGAGTGCTAAATGCATGCCGTCTTGCATGGCTTGGTCCAAGCTGAGCCACTCCTCTTGTAGAAGTCGCCACCTCCTATACTTGAAGAGAATGCACAAAGTTTGTCTTGTAATAAAGAACACGTCATAAAAAACAAACAACCAACATAAAAACATAAAAACAATAATCAACAATCAACAACAAACATAAAAACATGGAAAAATAACAATAATCAATGATCGGTGTCTTGCAATGAAGTACTTATGAATAAAAACTATAAACAATCAACAGTAGTGTAATCTTACCTAAAGGTAACATCTGACACAATGATTCTACACTCAATGATATCATCATGGTGAGTTCTCTTGAGATGCCATGACTCACCTAGTAGCTGAGTCATCCAATCCTCAGATGGGTACTTGCATTGATACGTAATCTTAGTTTTCTTTACTACTTCATAGGATCCAAACAAATGTGCAAGCAAACAAACTGGAACAAACAAACTTAGATGCACATCTCTAGAGCCTGTGGGGTGGAGGGTTTCATCGCAGCATGAACATCAGTTTTTATCTTTACCCTACATGATTCTGACATGTCTAAGCTAGGATTATACCATTCCTGGCTAGACAACGGTGGTAGTGGAATGTACTCCAAACTCTGTCTCTCCACAACATATTTGGAATCATAAAAGTAAACATTCTGAGATGCCAATTCGCTTGTACTCTTGTTGTCATAGATCAAGGCACCTATCTCTGCATGTAACATTTAGCTTTCCACTTAAGCACTCTACATTTTGCCATTCATGCAGTGTTGATGGATATAAAGCTGCAAGCAACAAACATGCTTGTATTAAAACTCTATCTAATAACCATGGACTCAAAACACAACAGAGATATAAACTTACTGTTAGGCTTATGTCTCGCACTGAAGTTGTCATGATGCACTCGAATCTCTTTGTCATAGATCAAGGCACCTATCTCTGCATGTAAAACATTTAGCTTTCCACTTAAGCACTCTACATTTTGCCATTCATGCAGTGTTGATGGATATAAAGCTGCAAGCAACAAACATGCTTGTATTAAAACTCTATCTAATAACCATGGACTCAAAACACAAGAACACAAAGCACAGAGATATAAACTTACTGTTAGGCTTATGTCTCGCACTGAAGTTGTCATGATGCACTCGAATCTCTTTGTGCATATAAACATGCTGAATGAAAGCCTTTGTTAATGTACCATTGGTGCGTCTTCTGAACTCTATAATTTTACCTTTCCATTGATTGTTGGGGTCTGTTACATCTTTGAGCTTGACCTTGAAACTCCCACCACGAGTACTTGGTCTCATTAAAATCCAATTTAACTTACTGTATTGATCACCAGGGATCCAATTACCTTCATCATCTCTCCTATTAAACACCTCCACTATGTGAATATTACTGATATTCCTCCTCCTTGAATAAATCTACAATAAAAAACAAAGCACCAAATTAACAAAGTTAGACTGCATGATTAATAAATATCTTTGTTAAGATTGTAAGCAACAAATAAACATTATAACAAACAAGAAATAAATAGCAACCTATTGCTTTGATTCACATAACCTTGTTGCTTACAACCTATGATATCTTTGTTAAGATTGTAAGCAACAAATAAACATTATAACAAACAAGAAATAAATAGCAACCTATTGCTTTGATTCACATAACCTTGTTGCTTACAACCTATGAAAATGAACATAAACACATCAAGACAAAACATAAACAAAAACTAAACCTATGATCATTACTCTCACAAGTATTTTATGCCACTTAAAAATCAAGATAGTTATCTGTGATGTAGAGAAGATTATAAGCAACAAATAAAGATTAAAACAACACGAAATAAATAGCAACCTAATTCTTTGATTTGCACAATCTTGTTGCTCACAACCTTGCTCCTGTGAAAATAAACAACAACACATCAAGACAAAACATAAACAAACCTGTCTTACATCAAGACAAAATATAGACAAACCCTAAACATATGATCATTACTCATAAGAATTTGATGCCACTTCCGATTAAGATAGCTATTTGTGGCGCAAAGAAGAGAAAGTTGATGTGAGAAAACATACATCACTCATAGAGGTTTTGTCCAAATGAGATGAAATTTTATGAGGAGAGAGCTATGGTGGAGAACAACATACCTGTAAAATTTCGTAGAAAGAACTAGAGTTACAGAAGATATGGCAAAATTCAATTCTACTAAAAAAAGGGGGGAAAATGAAAAGGTAGTGAAATGTAAAAGGAGGGAAATAAAAAGTTAAACATTAAAAACGAAAAAAAATGAAATTCGGTTTCCAAACTTCGATGTGCTGACCACAAGGTACATCTGACATGAAAGAATAGTTTATGACATGAAATCTGACATTTCTCTATTTTTTAAAGTTATGGGCTCTATTATTTTATTTTCCTAAGAGATTTGGGCAAAGATATGACAAAAAGATCCATGTTAAATGGATCAAGAATCCCAGCTCTCTCATTGGTCAGGCCAATATTTTTTTATTCATTCATTAAGGGGCAAAATGGAGAGTCCATATTTCTCCTAATAATGAACTACCCACTATGCGCCTGTATGTAGTGGGGTTCGAAAAGCTCACCTGTATCTGCAGAAAGCTTTGTGTTCTACTCCAATGGCACTAAAATAGGCTTATAGCTTGTCATACCATACTTGGACAACATGTCCAAGACATACTGCCTCTGCATAGCAAAATACCATGAGGTGATCTCACCACCTCTATGCCCAAATACTACCCAAATACTTTATCTCAAACTTCTACTTCAAAAGCATCATGACATCATGTATGTTTGCATCACTATCACCAGTGATAATCAAGTCATCCACATAGATGACTAATAGCATGATCCCTCTATCTGTCTTTTTCACATATAGTGAAAAAATTACATTGAATATCTGAAATCCAATGGTAACAAGATACTCCCCGATCTTGTTTGACCATGCTCTCGGTGCCTGCTGAGATATGTGTACATGGGACAGAGATGCTGATTGGGCTTGTAGTATCTTAAATAGAGGATCTACTAATGGCTTCATGTTTTCTTTGGGGAGTGCTGCTGTAACTTGGAGCAGCAAGAAGCAGCCTACGGTTGCTCTATCCCCAGTACAGAGGTGCTGCTATGGCAGCATGTGAGATAGCTTGGTTGAGAAAGCTACTTGTTGCAGATTTGGGTCTATCAGTGGGGGGATAAACAAGTTGTCATTTTTTGTGACAACATTAGCAGTATACAGTTGGCCAGGAACCCACTAGCTCGCACGAAGCATATAGAGGTCCACTACCATTTTGTCAGAGAGAAGGTTTTGGCAGGAGACATTGACCTTGTTTATGTCAGCACACAGGATCAGGTCGCTGACATCTTCACCAAATCATTGGGTACAGAGAAGCTCTGCAGATTCAGGGCTTCGCTTGGTGTACATGAGATGGAGTTGAGCTCGAGCGGGAGTGTTGAGATATCGAGCTCATCTAGTGAGGCGGTGGACACTGATGACTCGCCTGGGGGATAGGCCCCACACTTACACCACTGGCATGGTTGGTGAGATCATGGGTGATATGCGGCCAGTGAGATGACAAGCTGTGTGACAGCCTGTCACACAGCCATTCTAGAGACTGGCATAGTTATAGCACCAGCTCATTTAGTTATAGTCTCTAGAATGGCTGTGTGACAGCCATTCTAGAGACTGGCATAGTTATAGCACCAGCTCATTTAGTTGGGTTCACACTATAGAGAACCCTAGTATGTATTTGGTTGAGTACCTTTTCATTGTGTGTACTCTTATCTTTGTATATGGTGTGTTTAGTGTTGTGTGAAGAAGAAGAAGATTTTCAGCCTCTCACCTTGTGTGTTCTCTTTTAGGGTTTTGTGAGTGTGTGTGTGCTTGCAAGAGCTCAAGCTCTCTTCTCCCCTGCATCTTTTCAAACCCCACATGAGCAAGAGGGAGCGTCAAATTTCAAGCACAATTTGGACCAAAAAAAGAAGTGCCAAGAGGTAGAAGCTATGCACAGTCCAGGTCCAGAAAGCCCAGGAAGGGTGGAGAAACAAAACTAGGAAGAACAATCCCACAACAACAAAACCCCCGGCTAGGGAGCCATGGCATCATTAGCTAAAAATTTCCCATTGTTCTCAGGAGAGAGAAAGAGGAAGATGTAGATCTACATGGAAGGAGGTTTGAGCAATATTGGAAAGTGGCCAAACCTCACGATATGGAAGAACTAGAGTTGAGTGAAATCCCGAAAGATGCTTTCATGAATACCTTTAAAGATAGAGCCATGGAGTGGGTGTCAAGATACCAAGAAAACCATTTCCATACTTATTAAGAGGTCATGATTGCTTTTCTAGGGAGTTTCACAAGATAAAGTCTGTAACTCAACTCTGTGCTAAAATGAGAGAACTTCGACAAGAAGACATGGATGTAGAGGCCTATATAATAAAACTACTGAGCTTGAGGCAAAGAGTGGCAGAACAAACCCAACCCTCAATGCAAATAGTTGCAAATTGGTTTGTCCAAGGACTTAAGTCACAAACATCCATGCATCCAGTCAGAACAAAGCACGCAAAAACTGAAGAGGAGTTTGAGGAACTAGTCGAGCTGGCCCAAATGGTAGAAAAAAGAAGTCAAAAAACAAGACAAAAGAGAAATCCTAGGAAAAGTGTCACAAACTAAGGAGGATGATTCAAGAGCGACACCTCACAGGACACTCCAATTGGGTAGTAAAGAAAAGGAAGGACAAAAAGAAGAAAACTGCGAGGGCCCTAAAGAACTTGTGTTGTAGGTGAAGTAGCTGATGCAACAGATGAAAAAGAGAAAAAGCTCAGAGTTCCACAAACATGTTTTATTGATGGGGAAAAGTATGCTATGCCCCTAGTTACAGTATTCACTTATATACTTGCCCACCTTTTCACTCTCATTAATGTTGGGCCTCCATACTTGCCCGGTCATATCCATGCCCATGGGCTCTATTTGAGTCTAATTCCAAGCCCCCTTCATTACAAACCATCCCCACCAAAAGGTTTCATCCTTGAAACCATGTATGGAGCAATGTATGGGCTGTTAGGAATCTTCTTGAATTCCCTCATGAATGCGGAAGTACATTTGTTACAACTCCAAAAGTGCCTCACACAAAAGAACTCAACATAGAGTTGTCCACTTATTTGATGTACATATGGACTGATCTTTATGATATCCATAAGCCCATGGAGTCTTGTTGAGCATTGATTGATGAGTGGTGAATTATACCAACAATGACCATGGCTGTCCATAATACAGTAAATTTACATCAATGGCATCCTTCATAACATCATCCAAATCCATGCAAATAGCTATCCAAAAACACCAACAACTGTACTTATTTCATGAAGCCTCAAGCATAAGGTAATAGGTGACCCACACCCAAGTCCACATCAATAAGGTTGACTTCCAAAAATGCCCAATTTAAAAGGAAACCCATCTGCTTCAAACAACAATGCATAGTATCCACCCGGGTCATATGGAAATCCATCCACTTCAAGTGGAAATGCATGCTGTCCACCCGGATCATATGGAAATGAATCCACATCAAGCATCATTCCATGTATACCAGGATCAAATGGAAACATCATGGTTGGAAGTGTCATCACCAACCAATGATCCGTCATCAAAGTCCACCCATGAATCACTTCCATAAACCAAAGCATCATCATTATCATTAGCCAAAGCAATTTCCTCAATGCAACACCATGAAGATCTTCGTAAGAGTTGTCTCCTTCATCAAGAAGAATCTCATTGCATTCATCTTTATCCATATACAATTCTCTCCAAGAAGAGATGCATGCATTTGCTCTTCATCTTCCCCATCAACACTTGCATCTTCATGGCTGTCCATTTTCAACCATCCATACATGCATTGAAGCCACTTGACATAAATCATTAGCATCGCCTTCATCACTTGAAGTATTCCCATAGCAACGACTTCCAATAAGAGATGTGGACTGAAGTGAACTCCTAGTAGAAATCCCATGTATAGACGGGGTAGGATTGTAGAAGAGCTCCAATAACAAAATGATCTCATTAAGAGCAAATGTCATTGTCAATATCCATGATGCATTGGACCACTTGCATGAACTCCTTGCCTAATGTTTGCACAAATCCACCTAGGATCTCCTTCTCCTCAATGTTAGGCACAAAGAAGGAAAGGTACCAATATTCCTCGGCATACTTAGGCAATGAATCCACATGTAATAATGGCATGCATTTCTCCCTAAAGCTCGATTGATCTTGAGTAGCCACAAAGTTTTGTACCACTTCATAGGCTAAATTTTTCCAATCCCATTTGTACTCATACATTACTTGCAGCCACCATTGTCTAGCTTTGCCTCCAAATTTGTATGTCACTTACTTCACTTTATCCCCCTCATTGCATGGAAATGCACAAAAGTAGGCATCCCAATTGCGAATCCAATCCTTGAGCTGTATACAAGTGACTCCTTCCACATCAAAAGAGAGCAAAGCTTCTATAAATGATTCACCATGCTTGAACCATAAGCTTCCAATAGAAGTAGAAATTATACGATCCACAAATTCATCCTTTGTCAAGGACTTTGGTAACTTGGAGTGTATGACCCGTGCATACCTATCTTTGTTATCTTCATTGGAAATTATGCTCCATCAAACCTTGCCTATGCTTTTCTTCCTTTCCATAGGGCTTTGACAATGGTGATTCAACATGAGAAACATCTTTTGGGTTCTCTTGAAGTGTTGTCTTCATACTTTAAGTGTTCCCATTGGAAGTTCCCACCTCAATTTCAACATTTCCATGCCGATTAAGCCCACAAGATGATGGATTTGGAAATGACCTTTGTGGTTCTGACCAGCCTTTTATCCTATCAAGGGAAGTATCAATATTTTCCACACACCTTTGCACTTCATTTATCCCATCACCAAGCTTCTTGAAGCCCTCATTCATAGCATTGAACATTTGCTCCATGAGAACATTGTTTTGTCTCAAAAGATCACTATTTTGGAAGCAAATATCCCTTTGTGCATCCTTCATAGCTTCGGTGATAGTAACCTTTAGCATATCCAAAGTAATGTGCTCCAAAGAAACTTATGCACTTCCACTTGTGTGCCCTGACATGCCCTTATTCGCCATGTGATCACTCATGTTATGTAAAGGCATTCCCTCTTGTTCACTATCACCCATGGTACCAAATTAGGGTTTTTGGTGCTACCAATTTCAGAATTGAAAGATCAAAGGCTTGCCACATTCGTCTCTCAATGAGAGGAACACTTCTATCACCCTGGATCACCACTTCGAACACCCCCTATACCTCTCTGTTTTGACTTTTGAGACTAAAAGTCAACTATGAGGGGTTGACTATCCAAACGATCATGGAATTCAAAACTTGTTGGCTCATCGGGAAGATCCTTTTAGTAGTGTTCTTAGGCTATGTAGACAACTTCAATTCAGTCTGCCCCATTTTTAACTGAATTAGGGTTTTCAGCAGCATGACAAAACTGTCCACTTTGTACCCTGAGATAGTGTCCGAATCAACCACTTGATGGCTAGTTAGGACTGCCTTAAGACACCCTTTTAAGGCTTCAAAAGACCCTTGAGAGATCTTGAGCGAGTTGGGACTAAATTGCACTTCTTTACCCACTGCAAAGTGTAAAAAAATCAGAAAACTTTTGCCATAGTTTCCTCGCAATTTGGCCCAAATCTCAATCAAAATGTAAAAGCAATTGCCCAATATCCACTCATGATATAATGCCCCAAATGATCATCATTAAAAGAATATGCTTGCTCATGTAACCCTTATGCTTCGACCACTAGTAGCAAACCTCCATGGCATATCCACTCAAGTGACCAATGGCTTTCATAGCCTCGGCATGCTTGAAATATAGTCGATTGTGTGTCGAAGAAGAGATTTATGCTTGCCGATCTCCTAGCCAAGCCTTCCCACCCTCATACCTAGTCCGATTCTAGGTACAAGTTGGGGCCAACAAGTATTCACATCCAAGTACCTAATCCCCATCCTTGCCCCTTTACCAAAAGCACTCATGACAAGGAGAGCTCATGCCATGCTCCCCCTGGCCTCTCCTCCAATGCCCGAGGTACCCTCTCACAAGTATACTAGATACTATGAATTGAATTGGGATACAAGTGAAGTGTATGTGGATGTAGCTTCAAAAGGATAGGCTAGGAGTACTTACAATGTTTTTAGCATGACTCATGCTATCTCATTTCATCATTACAAAGAGAATGTACTCATGCTTTCCCCCATTCATCCAAAGTAGCTCCATCACATCAATCAAACAAAAATAAAATCCACATAACATCCAAAACCATGTGATTCACAAGCACAATTCACTGATTTGCATCACTTCAACCCCTTTGCCTTTACTCCATAGCTCTCATTAATGCACCAATCAACCAATCATATGGCAAGTAGACTCCAATTGGTTCAGTGAACACCAAAGGAGTGATGTTTGCTTAATGCTTAAGCAAATCAATGGCTCATATGATGCAAATCAATGGCTCATATGATGCATCCAAAAAAATCCTTTTAATGGTAGATGTAATGGCTATGCAAGAGCTTCAAAGTCTCATGAGCATTCCCATCATAGCAACTAGCATGCAATAGGCAAACTAATGGCATTTCAAACATTTAAAATGCAGCCATATATCACTTGTAATGAAACTTCTTAGCAATGGTATTCACACATATAAAATGTACCCTTGCTCTGATTTTTTCTTGATGTTGAAGCTTTGAGACTTGAGATGACTTGAGACATAAAGAGAATGATCATAATCAACCTCAATTGCAGCTTGAAGTCGCCGTTGCTCACAACACTCTCAATTGCAGCTTGAAGTCGCCGTTGCACACAACACTCTCATGGAAAAGAAGACGCCGAAAACACTGCAGCTGTAGTCTTGGAAGCCTAAATCAGCCCGTTTAAGCTTGCCTTACTTAGGCTAAGCTTAAAGAAACCCTATCCTTTCTCCCACGAGATCTATTTAAGCGAACGACGGTCTGAAATGTCACTAGGGGACGGCATACGCTGGTAGCAATTCTCGGCAGTTCTCAAAGGGAATTTAATCACGATTTTTTTCCATGGTTTGATTGGGAGAAATATAATGGAAACCCTAGGTAAAGTTTCATTTCAAGATGGAGGAAACCCTATTTCTCAGAGGACCAGCAAACAGGAGAGAGAAGCATAAACGTTTGGATTAAGGCCACTAATCTTGATTATCAATACAATTTCCCCCAATTTTGGTCATGTCCCTCAAATTTTGGTCCACAGTGACTATAGCCCCTCAAAACATTAATCAAATAAAAAATCCCAGAGAATTCCAGCATTCCACACTTATTTCTTGATCAAGAAATCAATCAAAATCAAGAAAATTCCCAAGAAACTCCAAGAAAATACATAATTTTTTAAAAATTTCAAAAATCTTGGATCAAAGACAAGGCTCTGATACCACTGTAATGACAGGGAAAAGAAAGAGAGAAAGATTGCACTCATAATGGAGTACCATATGCACTCATGATGGTGTACCACATGCACTCAAGGAAGTACCACCATAGCCATAGAAGCATGGAGCTCCAAAAAGTATGATTTCATTAGTAAAAGTATGTTATGTCCCTAGTTACAATATTCACTTATATACTTGCCCACCTTTTCACACTCATTAATGTTGGACCTCCATACTTGCCCGGTCATACCCATGCCCTAGGGCTCTCTTTGAGTCTAATTCCAAGCCCCCTTCATTACACATGTGTTCTTCTCTCAATGCAAATAGGAAGGCCATCTCAAGCAGGAATACACAATGCCACCAACATGTACCATTTGTAACGGTTGAAGACATCTTGGCAGTCACAAGGACAAAAGAAAATGAATCTGGTGTAGTAATATCACTCTGCTAGATAATCAGGACTCACCTAAAGCCCGCTAAAACAAGAAGGTAGCTGTGGATTGGGAACAACAGGATAAGGTGAGGATCTAAACCACTAAGAAAATAGAAAGAAGACAAGGAAAGAAGGAGGGTTGCTCATGCGAAGTCATTGCAGATCACCTGGAAGCACATAGAAATATGCCAAGATACGTGCAGAGCACAATAATGAAATCTGCATGGAAGATAGCAAGAAGGGTATTGATTGGTTGCAAGAGCCAATATAGTATTAATGCTATTGGATAGACAGGCTCTGTTGAGACAAGTGCTAGAATTATGTCCAAGATTCAAGGCTAAAATCTTGATGGCAGACAAGCAAGGAACTAAATCACTTAGAAGAAGAATAAACCTCAGAATGCAGTAGAGTGCAAGCTAAGAAACTCCTAGCATCCACCACCAACAAAGACGATGAAGTGGCCAAAGTCACAATCCAACTGAACAACATGCTCATCAATGATGCAATACTAGATGGTGGATCCAAAATAAATGTCATTATTATATTACTGAGGAAACTATAGTGTTAGGTCTCAAATGGGAGCCCATTCCATTCAACATAAGAATGGCAAATAATAGAATGTTGGTTCCTAAAGGAATTATCAAGAATGTCCAAATGAAAATCAAATAAGTAGGCTTCAAGGTCAACTTGGTGGTCATAGCCACCCACTGAAAACCACACCGAGTCCTATCAGGTGTTATTGGGAAGGCCCTGGTTGACATGGCAAAGTAAAGCAAGACTGGGGCAGAAACAGAATCTCTATTAGAAAGGGGAAGCGAAAAGTTCATGTTGATCTTTCCAACATACAGGGATCAATAACACCTACTCAAAGGCCAATTCATGCGAAGACATTCAATATGTCAAAAGGCTTTGATGATGATGAAGAAGACATAATACGCCTCGAACATCCCGACCTAGTGCCCTTGTAGATGCTACATTTGGACGAAGGGATGGGGCACTATGCAAAAACAAAAGATGAAAACGCAGAAGAAGAAGCTAAAGAAATGAAGAAAAAAGAATTAGATTTTGTAAAACTAGAGCACTCAAGGAGAAAAAAATTAGATTTTGTAAAACTAGAGCACTCAAGGAGAAAAAAATTGAGCAAAACCATGTAGGAGAAAGTCTTGGAAGAGATTGAATGGGCCCGGAATCTAGAGCAAGAGGAAGATATTCAAGAGATCTGTGATTGGGTGCAGAAGCAATAAGATAACTAGAAGAAAAATGTGACAAAAGTGAGCCCGAATAGACTACAAGAGGTGAATCTATGAGATGAAAAAGAAGAAAAGCTTGTGAAGATTAGTCTGGAACTGGAAGAGGAATTCAAGCAAGAGTTGGTATCCTTGCTGAAAGAATACCAAGATGTATTTGCTTGGTCGTATGAGGACATGGAGGGCATTGATCCTAAATTCTTCCAACACAATATCAATTTAAGAGAAGGAGCCATACCAGTCAGACAACAGAGGTACATAATGAACCCCAACTATGCCAAACAAGTCAAAGAAGAAATTGACAGACTACTAAGAGAGTTTAATTGTGCTAGTAGAGAAATCTGCTTGTATATCCCCAATTATAGTAGTTCCCAAAAAGAACATGAAGATCAGAATCTGTGTGTGGACTACCACAAGCTGAATGCCGCAACTACCTTGGATCCCTTTCCACTCCCGTTTACGGACTCTTTTCTAGATGAGGTACCTAGAAAGGAAATGTGCTCATTTCTGGATGGATTCAATGAGTACAACCAGGTTAAACATGGTGCCAGAGAAGAAAGGGAGAAAACATTGGTGTCTTTGTGGTGACCTTGTTCTTATTCTTCAGGGTTTTATATACCTCTCTGATAGACTTCATGAAAGATTTTGTAGATGACTTTAGTGTGTCTGGAGATAAGGCAAAGCACATCTATCATTTGAGAATATGTCTACAGAGATACAAGGCTTAAGCTAAATCCAGCCAAGTGTGCATTTGTAGCGAGATCAGGAATACTATTAGGAAACATTGTGTCAGCCATAGATCTTGCTAAAGCGGAGGCTATATCCAGGATGTCGGCTCCTCAAATATAAAGTAACTAGAGAGGTTCCTTGGTAAGGTTAAGTGGCATGCTAGATTTTTAAAATATTTGGCACATGTGGCTAACCCATTGTATGCACTTACCAAGAAAGATGCAAATTATGAATGGAGTCTGGAGTGTCAAAAGTAATTCTAATGGCTAAAGAGCAAGGTGTCAATTGCACTAGTAATAAACACCCTAGACTAGAATGAAATGATCCATGTGTATGTAGATGCTTCAGACAAAGCAGTGGGTAGTGCACTGATGTAGGATAAGCAAGAGGGGTATATGGAACCCATTCATCTAACCAAGGTGAAGATAAGGACTTTATATGAAGAGTCAAGCAGCATGGAGTTATGAATAAGCTCTCTGATTTGTTGCAGTAAATAGTGGTATTGAAGAAAGAGTTGTCAAGGAGGATGGCGTTCCCAACACAGCCAAAGAGAGACAGAACGTGATGCTATTTCTTCATCGCTGCTGTGGTATCTGTTTATCTGTGATGCTATCCGTCAACGAGGATGGTGTTCCTAGCACAACCAAAGAGAGGTGGAATGTATCACGTATGGCCAGAAGGAAGCCAACAAAAAGATGCGCAGCAAAGAGAGAGTGCAAACAGGCGCCAGTAGCTTATGCGACCACCATCGCTAGTAGCTGAGAGCAAACAAACAATGAATTATTAAGGGTTAAGGGTTAGAAGATAAGGCAGTTGTGGTTTAAAAGAACCTTCAAACAAGGGTGATCCTTATGTGTGGATAGTAATACAAAGATATCTGATTTTTTGTGGTGTAAAGAAATGTAAGTTAGCCCCCATTCACATGTTACAAAAGTAGGCTTATAAAAGGACATTCACATGTAACTCACATTAACTCACATGCAGTTTTTTGGGAAGGTTTTGAAAATCCCTCCTTAGCCTTATAAAAATTGTGTTGACATCGACTCTACAAAAGCTGTGGTATTTTTTTGATCACATTGAATGGGTTCCCTACTCTTGCTTGTATGCATAAAAAGGATTGTACTTTCTTCCACCCATAGCTTATGAGGGCAACTGTGCCTGAGTGCTCAAAATGAGATGTCTATTCACCCATTGGTATGAGGGTTTCCCTGCCTGAGCTCATCGAGAAGCCCAAAATGGTTTTTTGTGATGTGTGCATGAGCGATGCACGTGTGAGGTACATGCGCATGGGTTGGTTCCCACCCGAACTTCTATGTTCAAATCGGACTCAGTGGTTTTGCTGTGAGCAAGTCGGCTCAAAATGGATTAGGTGTCTAAGGTGGTAGACATGCACACACATGTTCATTTTATGGGGACACTCCAATGTATCATTGAGGGGGGAGTGTTGAGAGGTAGAGATTACGTTGTGCAATGCTACATCGATATGGGTGATGGGTGATGGATGAGTTGTGGAACACCTTGATTAAGAGGAGGTGTTGAGAGATGTAATTACGATGTTGTGTGTATGTGGGAAATCACCCTAGAGATGCAAGATATTGTGGTAAGATAAGAATGCCACATGTGATATTGTATGGTGTGTGAGTGTTGACCAAAAGAGTGGAAAAGGAGTTGCCACATGGATGATGACATGTAAAGTAGGATAAGGCTAGAAAACCTATATCATTGTATGGTTCAATTGAGATATGAAATAGAACTTGTGTTGAGTGTGCAATCTCTCTCTCACTTATGGAGTTCTTAGTGTGGTTTAATCCACCTTAATTATGTTGCATTAGCGACTTTACCAATTGGAGGAAACATCTTATAGGGGTAAGTATTACTTTCTTGGTTTTTTAAAAGAATAGCTTGTATTTGAAATCTGAATTGTCAAGTTATCTGGTTTTAGAATGTGGTTTGATCTTACAATTAATTTAATCTTTTGTTGTAGGATGTCAACGACACCAGTGTGCCGTACATGCCGATCACCAATCTATCAGAGCTGAGACATGTAAGTTGGTTTGTAAGAGAGGGTTTCAAGGGAACCATCTCTTTATATGATGTAGTATTTCATACCTCAACCTTGCATTCCACAAAGAAGCATGCATTCATGCAAGGTAAATATCACAGAGTAGTTCCTACAATAACAAAGTTGATGGAGAAGGCCAGAACATCAAAAGCTCCAAGTTTGTCAAGCACTAGAAGATTGGTGGGGGAAGCAGTGAGTGGCACACGAATGCACGTACAACCAAATTTTTTTGGTGATAACCATACCGTTAGCCGGCGTAAAAAACCCATAGTTATAAATCTTGAGGAAGATAGCTCATCACATCGTCCAAAGTATGTCACAAAAAACCAACTACACAAGAAACAAGGTAGGAGATTAAACTTTCCACCCACTACTTCTTTAGCTACAAAAGGTGGCCAACACAATGCAGAGGAAGAAACAATTGAAGCAGAGGTGCAAGAAATTATGGAAAGTGTGGGATATACATCAAACATCTCTACACAACAAGGAAACTTGCTAAGGATGGTTAGGTGGCCAAGATGGCAAGTGCAAAAGAACATCAAGAACTGCAGGCAAGGTGTTCCAACTCCTTCTTTCTATGATATGAGAGAATGATATGAGGGGAAAAGGTGTCAGTTTATGTGCTTTGGTAATAGCAGTGTGGATCATACTTGGAGAGTATGTAACACCATATGTCAATCACCTACTAGACCCCCAGTTGTTTGGCCAGTGGGACAAGGTACAAACCTGACTGTGGAAGAGATCCAAGAATTGGAGGCTAGTGGGTTTGTGTTACAAAAGGGAAAATGTCAGGAAGCAATTGATGTAGGCCAATGTTCAACAAGGTACAAAAGTGGCATATCGATATGGTAGCCAAGAGAATAGATTTGGCAATTTCAAGCATAATTATGGTCTTTGAGCATTTGGTCATTAAGGTTGGGTGTGTTTATAATTGAGATTGAGGAATCACTAGTACGTAATGAAAAATACTGGGTGACTATGGGAAGAATCCATCATGCACATGTCCCAATTTTCAAATTTTGTTTCCTCCCTCTCCCTCTCATTGTATTTCTCTCCCTCACTATCATTCTATTCCTTACAACTCTCACCATACTCACCTAATCTTTGTTGATCTCTAATGGCTTCTTCCTATGGCCCCAGCTATACTTTGAAGGAAACCCTGGATAGGTTTTGCAAAGATTTATGCAAGAAAACGGGCAGAGATGTGACAAAACATCTTAGAATCGCGATAGAGGCCCGAAATCTTTGGACGAAGATGCTAGCGGATGAGCCTATTGATTATGTAGATTTGTATGTGTGGAACATAAAGATTGGAAACGCTATCGGCACTTGGCAAAGTTATGGGTATATTACCGAAGAGACGGAGGAGCCCCTACGAGAGGAGTTAAAGAATAGAGTAGCCCAAAAAAGCGTATAGGTGTAGGAACTGTAGGTAGTTATGGTATGTTATCAATTTTAAACAATGTTTGATTGCAGTAGATCTTATAAGTGCGTAGTTGCAGATGTAATAACCTTTTTTGGAATAAAGTGGTCTCAACTATAGATTGCCTTGTCTTTTGTATGAATTATCGTGGAAAATTTTTGGTTTGTGGTTGTTTTGATTAATTACGTAAAATTCTAGGTTTGTTCTATGTTTTGAATAATAGTTATAATAGAAGAGTTGTATTTGGAAGGTGTATGTGAATGACATTAGTTTTATTTGTGATTGAAAGTGGTATTTTCGATCCTAAGGATGTAATGTCATCATATTATTATCTCTATCTCTCTCCCTCTCGCTCTCCCTCCTCTCGCTCTCTCTCCCTCTCGCTCTCTCTCTCTCTCCCTCTTCCTCTCTCAAATAATTAGGCCATGATCTCAATAATAATTAAAAAATTATTGACCTTAATAAATTTACATTCTTCATTGCTTCTTAATATCTAGTACGCAATGCATAGAAGATATAGAATGAAATTATTTTGTATGTATAATTCTTAACATTATTCATCTTGTTAATTGTACTCACATGCAATGATATGCCATCACATGCAAAGGCTTCAAATGACATACAAACACATGCAAAGGCATGCAACACTATGCAAACGACATGCAACACTATGCAAACGACATGCAACAATATGTAAAGGGAATGGAGTACCATGCAATGACAAGCACATGTAATAAGATCTAAATGCAATGTCATGCCATGCCATGCAATGTATTGTAATGGCACATACATGCATTGGAATGAAATTGGATAATAAAGGGATGCAATTACATGCAACACTATGCAAATGGAATGGAGTACTATGCAATGACATGCACATGTAATAACATTCAGATATGAAATGCAAATGGAATGGAGTACCATGCAATGACATGCACATGTAATAACATTCAGATGAAATGTGTAAGGTTCCCCCCTTCCACAAATAGGGGAAACACTTAAGATAGTCCACTAAGTCTAAACTTGTAAGTCTAAACTTGGAGAAACTTTCCTACTCATCGACACCTTGACCATGCAGAGATTCAAGGATACGATTCATAGGTAAGACCTAGTTCTATCCCGCAGGGGGAGCGTGGTCTTCTAACAATCAAATCACCCATAGGGTAATTGATCATAATGTTGGCAACTACTAGTCTTGATTCCTAGAGACAATGCTTTTTTCCTCATCCATGTGCAAGGCACAGCCGCCGCTGGCCTAGTCTTCTAGAATTGAGTTGCCCAAGAACCTATTTATCTAACGTAGGGCTTTCACTTAATATGTTGGAAAGCTACCCAACTAATCGGGTCCACCCGTCCGTAGGATGGTGCCGTCGGGGCATTCCATCCTCCCACTTTCCACCCTACTCACGCGTCAATTTGTTTTCTAATTAATCCTACCACACTGTTTGACATAAACAAACATGTTCCTTAATTAAGACCCTTTCACAAGGTTTATTAAAACAGCCTTTGCCTTTTTCCACAATACAATAATGCCAAAGATAAGATATACATAAAAAGTTTAAACATGAATCAATTTCATACAAGCCAAACTGGCTCTCTTATTCTTTTCCTTTATACCGCCGATGATCTAGAATTCGGCCTTCCAGCCTCCACATGCTGGGCAAAACCCTACGGGACCATACACCTCATCGTCGGCCGCTGGCGAGGACTCAAGCCGGCCTGTCGCCCTCTCAGGCTCCATCGCTCGATCCTCCCGCCCCTCAGAGGGATGTTTGCGCACTAGGGTGGGCTAATTCACCGCACTAGCCTGGGCCCTCAGAACTAGGCAGCATCATCACAATCACTTGCCTCAATCGGCAAACCTCATTCTCCCAATGGTATGAGGGATACCATGGGCCAACTCCGGGCCTTACTAACGTCTCCGCCGTCCGGCTACACAAGCACAAGAATGGGGCAGCGTCAAGGCAGGGAGAAGTTGTACCTGTACCTTAATTTAACCAAGATAGCAATCCATTTACTCACTAAACCATAGAACTAGGATCCATATCACCTTCTTTAAGAAAACAATCCTTTTCACAAAGATTTTAGCATTTTGAGATTGCGATAAGACATTCTTTATTAAGGCATATGCTATTGTTTAAAAGAATACAAACTTTAAATAGTAAATCAATAAAATAAATCACTATTAACAACTAATAGAGAAGCCGGGGCCATACCTCAACCCCTAAGAATGATATGTAAATGAAAAACAAAATATGTATATACCTTATAGAAATTTGTCATCTATCGTTGTCTTTGCTCGTATTAACAAGAGCTTTAGAAAATAGAGTCTTCTAATACCTTCTCTTATGATTGAAATCATCCAATCATCTCCAAGCTTTATCTCCTCTTACTTATACTGTGACTCTTCTCTCTTTCTAAGATCTATGGCAAAATAGCCTTCTCTTACAGGGCTACGACATACTAAGATCTATGGCAAAATAGCCTTCTCTTACAGGGCTACGGCATACTATTCTTTCTCTAAAAGAAATGCTATGGAGTTTTGGTCTCTTCCTCCGAAAGACTATAGCAATCTAAGCTTCTTTTCTGAGATATTAGATAAGAATGAAGGGATATATGCATCTCAAACTCTAGGATTACCTTGAGGCTACTTGCTGTCTTCTCACAGTTTTCTCTATGTAAAGACCCTGATAGAAACAGCAAATTGTTTCGGCCATAACTCTCTGATAAAAACTCAGAATATGGTCATATAACCAGTCAAAAGAACGGGAAGGCATCTGGTCTACAAGCTAGCGTGGGCAGAATAGGCAAAAACGTCTGTATATAGCCACAAACGCATCATCTTTGGAAACGCGTTGTTTTTCCACATTTTTAGTATGCATGGACTCTAAATGTGTAAAAGTACTCTAAATATAACCTCTTATCACCTAAATTCGAAATTCTATTTTTGGGAATACTTATCTCTTAATAAAACTATTCTTATGTTCTTATTTCTTTTAAGATTTTTGGAGCTAATATTTTTATTTTAACACTTTCCTAATGTTTCTAGCCTTATTGTCTCACTCTTCTCTAAGTACACTCTCTTTCCTTATTGAAATCTGTATTACAAGAGACACATACATACATGGCTTGGGAGGGACATTACAATCTCCCCCACTTAAAAGATTCGAGATGTCCTCATCTCGCGATCTGGGGTAGTATCTAAGTAAATCCTCATGTCTCTTTCAAAGTGGTGTCCCCACACTAGGTAAAAATCCTCTTTTATCTAAACATTGTTCTTAAAGAGTTTTTTATTTTATGTGCTTGGCTCGTTTTGTTGTGCCTCCAAAAGGTCTTTATTATTCTAAAGTTAATTGGCCTTATTATCCTAAATTTATGCATCCATATACCTCTCAAATGCTATGAACCTTCGAATTCCTTATTCTATACCCCCCATGTAATATGGTACTTAACAAATTGTCATGGAAAAATGTAAGGGAATCAATCCTTTATGCAATCTAACCTATGATAGCAATTTCATAATCTTAGTACCGTCTTGTAGAATACCTCTATTCATCATGCACATTACTTGAATCTTGCACCAATCCTCTTCTATTTACTCATAGAAATACTTGTTCAATTCGGTTATCTTTAATCCTGCTATCCCTATTTCTTGACCTAATTTTTGCTCTAGCTCATGATTCCTTGTAGCCAGGGGTGGGCTTGACGTTCCTCTTGAATTAGGGGACCTCTTCTTGATTAACATGAAAGGACTCATGTTCTTCTCGACACTTTCTATATATATATATAAAACTTTATCACAGTCTCTAGCTATAATTATGGCTTCTAAAATAGAGGATGGTTTTACATTCTTGATGAGGTTATTCAAAGGTAGATTAAGCTTCCAAATGAATCGATGGAGAAGAGTTACCTCATCCATCTCTGGAGCAAATCGGAGAAGTTTAACAAAAGTTTGGTGGTATTCTTTTAGGGTCTTCCCTTCTTGGGTTAGCTCCAAAAATTCATTCATTTTATCCTCTCGAAATCCTAGAAGACAAAACCTTTCACAAAGGTGTAATTTCATGGCATCTCATATAACTGATTTTAGCTCCAGTGGTTAGATTGACAACAATGCTTGTAACTTTCTAGCTCTAATGGTTAGATTGACAACAATGCTTCCAACTAATTTAGCATTTCGTACGATTTTTAGACGCGAGCAAGGGTGAGCTTGCTTCTTTCATTGTATCCATTAAAAGTTCAAAACTATCAAATACTTATCATAGCACCACATCTAAAGCACTCTGGATTAATATATCTGAGATCTTCATTTTTTTGAGAATTACACATCTGGTGCCTTGGGATTGACACATCCAAAGATTATTAGGATTGACATATCTGAGATGATTAGTTTTCTAGTATCTTGAGATTAACACATCTAAGGGCATGATCCTCTGGGAATTACACATCCGAAGTTTGTCTGAGATGGGTTCTGGATCTTGGATGATCATCCTAGTGTAAAGCATCCAATGGATGGCATTCACACGTCAACTATTCAAATCTTAATGGAGTTATAATCTTAATAATTTATAATATGCAAGTTAATGAGATATCCTAAAAATTTCTCTAAACAAAGTTTCGGTCTATCCTTCTATTCAGTCTCTCACTAGTTTCTTAATTTGATCACCCTATGTTTTCCTCACAAAAGGTTTTCTCTCCAGTCTCATTTCTCAAATTTATTGTACAAATATCTTGCGTGTGCACCCCCAAGATACAAGCACAATTTCATAGGATGATTGTCTCAACATGTGAGGATATTCAAATCACTTCTATGGCCAGCAGAGATGATTGATTCGTCCTCATATGATAAACAATCACTTGTTTTAATCCCTTTGATAGTTAACCTTTGAAAAACAAATCCTAGGAACTAAGATCGGCTCTGATACCACTTGTAAGGTTCCCCCCTTCCACAAATAGGGGAAACACTTAAGATAGTCCACTAAGTCTAAACTTGTAAGTCTAAACTTGGAGAAAATTTCCTACTCATCGACACCTTGACCATGCAGAGATTCAAGGATACGATTCGTAGGTAAGACCTAGTTCTATCCCGCAGGGGGAGCGTGGTCTTCTAACAATCAAATCACCCATAGGGTAATTGATCATAATGTTGGCAACTACTAGTCTTGATTCCTAGAGACAACGCTTTTTTCCTCATCCATGTGCAAGGCACAGCCGCTGGCCTAGTCTTCTAGAATTGAGTTGCCCAAGAACCTATTTATCTAACGTAGGGCTTTCACTTAATATGTTGGAAAGCTACCCAACTAATCGGGTCCACCCGTCCGTAGGATGGTGCCGTCGGGGCATTCCATCCTCCCACTTTCCACCCTACTCACGCGTCAATTTGTTTTCTAATTAATCCTACCACACTGTTTGACATAAACAAACATGTTCCTTAATTAAGACCCTTTCACAAGGTGGAAATGAAGGAGAGAGAGAGGGGGGGAGGATAGAGAGATCTACCAAAGAGAGCAAAGGATAGAGAGAGTTAGGAAAGAGAAGGATAGAGAGAGTGAGATAGAGAGGATACAGAGAGTGAGGAAAGAGAAGGATTAAGAGAGTCACAAGGGGAGGATAGAGAGCATTAGGAAAGAGAAGGATAGAGAGAGTGAGATAGAGAGGATACAAGAGTGAGGATAGAGAAGGATACAGAGAGTGAGGATAGAGAAGGATTAAGAGATCTACCAAAGAGAGCGAAGGATAGAGAGAGTTAGGAAAGAGAAGGATTAAGAGATCTACCAAAGAGAGCGAAGGATAGAGAGAGTTAGGAAAGAGAAGGATAGAGAGAGTGAGGAAAGAGAAGGATAGAGAGAGTGAGATAGAGAGGATACAAAGAGTGAGGAAAGAGAAGGATTAAGAGAGTCACAAGGGGAGGATAGAGAGAGTTAGCAAAGAGAGATAAAGATAGAGAGAGGGAGAGAGAGGGTGGGAGAGTGAAAGGGAGGGAAGAGAGAGAGAGGTAGGAAAGAGGGTGGGAGAAGGAGAGAGAGGGTGATGGTTGGTGAAGATCCTTGCCCTCTCTATGCGCAACGGCGGATTCTAGGGTGCTTGTAGTGGAAGTAGCACTTCTTGTGCAGGACAGAGTCTCCCACTCGCCCATGAATATTTGGACAAAAGACTAATATCTCGGTTCTTCCAAAACCAAACCCGGAAAAACTTCCCTCACCCAAAAAGCATAGGCGATTCCTCCAGGAAAAATTATTCTAACGTAGTCAAGAGCCTTAAATTACCCTTTTTCATTCCGACCAAACTCGTAGGTCACATGGCCGGGTCAAGGGAGGAACTTGCACTTGGATCATAGAGACCAACGCTTTTTTCCCCATTAAAAGGCACAACCGTTGATTCTTTTCCATAGAACAAGGATTATCTATCATTTACTTCAACTATCGTAACTTAGCAGAATTGAGTCTTATTTTAGGGATCCATCAGTCCAGCCTAACCCCATCCAATCCCATGGGTTAGCCAACTGCCCAACCACTGTATTGATAGGATCCATTTAGAAATTTGGTTATGTTTTGCCCCGGGTACCAGGGAAAAGAGTTCCTAGGCCCCCTAGCCGGTGCTTCAAGCAAAATTCAAGACAGTCATACTACTTACACACCCAATATGAAATTGCCTTTTTCAGAGATTCAGCTGTCTTTAAAACAATCTTTTAATGAAACCATAGTATCACTGATCATAATCCTCCAAAATATCTAGCTTGAATTCCAATTTCCAATCATTCCGTCATCGGTGTACCTATGGCATCATTGGCAACCAGAACGCTCACCACCTGCTCACTCAGGGGCCTTTTCAATAGTTCCTAGATCATAGTACCCGGGAATATAATCACATAAGAAAATCCAGATGGACTCTTCGTTGAAGATCAGCAAGATCAACCAACAAGATCCATATAAAAGAGCCATGGACTCATCCGTTTTGAAGACCAGCAAGGCCAACCAACAAGATCCATATAAAAGAGCCATGGACTCATCCGTTTTGAAGACCAGCAAGACCAATCAACCAGATCCATGCTCGTGGTCACAAAACAACTCCAACTCATTTTTCATCCCCGCCACACGTGTGGGTATCTTCGGCGACCCAGAGCCTGAGCACAGTATGGTCAGCACCCTCTAGGCTCCTTCGCAGGAGGCCACCTAGCGGTTCACTCATAGGCCACTTCCTTGGTCCCTCATCCACTATACCGGAAGCTTACCATTTTAATCGAACCGAGGCTAGTTAAGACCTCGGCCGACCATGCCACCATGTGAGATGTCCTTCCTTGACTCTCCGTCAGCTGGTTGTAACCTTATCACATAGGTGCTCACAACCTTAATCTACAAGATAGTCAAAATGTTTCCCAACATTCTTGACATAAAACAATCTTTTAAAAACAGGTTTCATATATAATTACAGTTTCCAACAACTCCCATCTTTCCACATCGTTCCAGGTCATTTCTCATTATTCCACATTCTTCTACATTAAATCATATCGCACATTCCACATCCATTCATATCCGTTTCCATCGTGCTACATCAATTCTCATCCATTAACATCCATTCACATCATATCACATTCATTAACATCCATTCACATCATATCACATCCATTAAGATCCATTCATCTCACATCACATCTATTCACACACATCCATTCAGATCCATTCATCTCACATCACATCTATTCACACACATCCATTTAGATCCATTCACCTCACATCACATCCATTCAGATCCATTGACATCACATCACATCTATTCACATCCATTTAGATCCATTGACATCACATCACGTCCATTCACATCCATCCACATCTCATCACATCCATTCACATCCATCCACATCACATCACATCCATTCACATCCATCCATATCTCATCACATCACATCCATTCACATCCATCCATATCTCATCACATCCATCCATTCACATCACATCACATCCATTCACATCTCATCACATCCATTCACATCCATCCACATCACATCACATCCATTCACATCCATCCATATCTCATCACATCACATCCATTCACATCCATCCATATCTCATCACATACATCCATTCACATCACATCACATCCATTCACATCACATCACATCACATCACATCCATCCATATCTCATCACATCCATCCGCATCACATCACATCCATTCACCTCACCTCACATCCATCCACATCTCATCACATCCATCCACATCACATCACATCCATTTACATCACATCACATCCATTCACATCCATCCACATCATATCATATCCATTCACATCACATCACATCCATCCACATCACATCCATCCACATCACATCATGTCCATTCACATCCATCCACATCTCATCATTCACATCACATCCATCCACATCTCATCATTCACATCTAGCCATTTAGTACGGTTATGCATAAATACTAAAAAGTATTTTTCATGAATATGGTAAAAATCATTCTTTTTGCATAAAATATCTAAACCTAGAATATGGTAAGAATTCCTCTTTTAGCATTATGCATAAAATAAGATATGTAGTTTTTTTCTAAAAATTTTGCTATAGCTTCGCTGCTATTACTGATAATTTTAAATTTTCTAATTGAATGAAAACTTGTAATGAAAATATGATAGAAACTCTTCTTTTAAGCTTAAAATTAAACTATGTATACTTAGCATAATTATAACCATAATTATAAGCATAATTATGATTATTTTCCTTGATTAAACTAAATTTACCATTCCTCATTTCCAAAATTGTTAGTATAATCCTTTTCCAATTTAGAATGAGTTAAAGTAAATTTTCCTACTCATAATCAATCTAAAAAGAATTAACCATCACTTTTACTAATTTAAAATCATAAAAATATCAGTTCTCATTCTCTAGCTCATCAAGCCTAGAGTTTAGATTGAAACAAGAGATTATCATTCAAAAACATCCTTTCACTAAGGATCTAGCCATAAAGATGATTAATCTTTTCAAGAGAGAGATTTTCTTAAAGAAAACATTATAAGCATAAAGATTAACATAATTCTAATTAAACATTATGAATCTTTGGAAAGATTGATTTGAAGAAAGAACCATTGCTTTGAAAGCTTCTCAAGCTTGAGAGGGGTTGAGAAGAAGAAAATTATTGAGATAATTGAAAAAAACCATTAAAATAGGATTACCTTTGAATTTGGCTTGATTCTTTGGCTAGAAGTGAAGCCCCCAAACAATTCCTTGGCCACCAAGAGAGAGAGAGAGCAATCTCCAAGAGAGGTTGAAGGAGAGAGAAGCTCCAAAGTTCCCAAGAGGAGAGGCAAAATAAAGGGATAATAGAAATATGCTAATTTTGAGGATAATACTGGCATGGTAATGCTCCAATATGAAAATGCAAAGGAACGAGGGCTCATTTATAGGTGAGAGAGGCCACTAACCAAGTCCAACTAGATTCCAGAGCCTTCCAGCTTCAGTTTGACCCAATTTGGACAAGATTTGGATCAATTTGGCTCCCATTTTGATCCAATTTGCTCCAGGAGAGAGAAGAGATAAAAATATCACATTTTTTTGAATTAAAAAACCCAAGCAATGATGATGAAGAAGGCACCTAGCTCAAGTGGGATTCCCACCTTATTGAGGTGTCAAAAATGCATCATTTCACTTAAATATCTCATTTTGTTTTACTAATATACCTTAGTTTTTAACTAATAAACCTTGTACTCACTCAACTCTTCATCTTATGTGAGCATTTACTCATTTTTGGGTATTTTATTTTATTCTTTGCATTTATCTCATCCCAACACTTGGATTAATCCTATTGGCCCATTGGAACCTTAATTGGACCATAATCCAAACATTTCTAAAATTGTAGACCCTTAGGCTAAGGTCCCTTATACACATTTTCAATTAATTCCTAATGCAAATTGAAAAGTTCATTTTGAACTTTTGTTTCAGGGGAATTCATTTCAGACATTAGGAGAATTTTTGTATCCAAAGATATCTCAATTTTGAATTACATCTCTCTAGACATTTTCTCTTTCTAGGCCAAAACAGGGTAAAACAAGATCTTTTTCCATTTCTGAGGGGGGGATGATTACAAGAGAATGAAGGGGAGGTTCTTACACCTGTACATCTCAAAAGCTGGGGGAGAGGAATCTTACATTCTACCCCACTTAAAAAATGCGAGATGTCAGCACAATCCACTAATCTCATAGTGATCTGCTGAAAGTCATACTCATCTTCTAGTTACTAGCATCATCACTGCGATTCTCTCCATTCATCCTCATTGTGGCTTTATTGAACTTATCTTCTTCCAACCAGAATTTAGAAATATTCATCTTTCAATCAGAATCCAAATCAATTCATCAATTCTCAACTAGAATTCTAAAATCATATCAACTAGCATTTGAATTCATCATCTGGATAGCATTTTTGCTTATAACTTCAAGTTCTTAGATTTACTCGTATATATTGCCAGTAAAGAGCTACAGTTATATCCACGGTATATCCGAGTAATCACGGTCCTTGGAACTATAAGGTAAATACCATCATATCTAGGCCTCAAGCAAGTCAGGGATTCCACACCATTGCGGTACTTCCATCTGAAGACTCAATTCCCAATTTATGAATCTTCATTCTGAATATCAATTTGTATGAATTTTATTACACAATTACAATCTTTTATTGGTAACTCATAAATTTTTGACATTTCTTGCTTCTTGCTTGATTAACTTTAGCCAATTTGCTCTGATACACCAGCTGAAAGATCCTTGCCCCCTGTGCAGATTCTGGGGTGCTGTGGAAGTAGCACTTCTTGCAGGATAGAGTCTCCCACTCGGGGCCTCGCCCACGAATATCTAGACAAGAGACTAATTTCTCGGTTCTTCATAAACCGAACCCGAAAAAACTTCCCTCACCTAGAAAAAGCATAGGTGATTCCTCCAAGAAAAATTATTCTAACGTAGTCAAGAGTCTTAAATTACCCTTTTTCATTCTGACTGAACCCGCAGGTCACATGGTTGGGTCAAGGGAGGAAATTACACTTGGATCATAGAGACCAATGCTTTTTTCCCCATTAAGAGGCACAATCGTTGATTCTTTTCCATAGAACAAGGATTATCCGTGATTTACTTCAACTATCATAACTTAATAGAATTGAGTCTTATTTTAGGGATCCATCAGTCCTAACCCCATCCAATCCCATGGGTTAGCCAACCGCCCAACCATTATATTAATAGGATCCATTTAGAAATTTGGTTATGTTTTGCCCCAGGTACTAGGGAAAAGAGTTCTGAGCCCCCCTAGCCGGTGCTTCAAGCAAAATTCAAGACAGCCACCCCACTTACACACCCAATATGAAATTGCCTTTTTCACAGATTCAGTTGTCTTTAAAACAATATTTTAATGAAACCATAGTATCATTGATCATAATCCTTCAAAATATCTAGCTTGAATTCCAATTTCTAATCATTCCTTCGTCGGTGTACCTATGGCATCATTGGCAGCCAGAACACTCACCACCTTCTCACTTTAGGGGCATTTTCAATAGTTCCTAGCTCATAGTACCCGGGAATATAATCACATAAGAAAATCCAAATGGACTCTCCGTTTAAGATCAGCAAGATCAACCAACCAACAAGATCCATATAAAAGAGCCACGGACTCATCCGTTTGAAGACCAACAAGGCCAATCAACCAGATCCATGCCCGTGGTCAGAAAACAACTCCAACACATTTTTCTTCCCCGATGCATGCGTAGGTATCTTCGATGACCCAGAGCACGAGCACCGTATGGTCAACACCCTCTAGGCTCCTTTGGAGGTCACTTAGCGATTTACTCATAGGCCGCTTCCTTGGTCCCTCATCCACCGTACCAGAAGCTCACCATTTTAATTGAACCGAGGCTAGTCAAGACCTCGGCCGACTGTGCCACGCGAGACGTCCTTCATTGACTCTCCGTCAGCTGGTTGCAACCTTATCACATAGGTCCATACACGACCTTAATCTACAAGATAGTCAAAATGCTTCCGAGGATTCTTGACATAAAAAAGTTTTTTAAAAACAAGTTCCATATACAATTACAGTTTCCAACAACTCCCATCTTTCCACATCATTCCAGGTCATTTGTGTTAAAATCCTAAGATCTCTCTAGATAATTGTTATGCATAATTTTTTTTTTCCAGAAAAACGATCCTTCTATTAGTTAATGAGAAAACGCCATAAGGCTACAAAGCTCACCTCGCAAGGAGGGATAAAAAACCCAGTGAACACCTGAGCTCCACCCCCGTGGTGGCTGGCCGCTCTCTGGGGGGGGCTACCTAGTAGTACATGTGGGAGGTGAGAAAAGCCAAACTGGAGGCCTGTAGTGCCAAGTGACATCCTCGCCCCTCGCGGTGAGGAAAGGGCCAGGCTGCCAAGTGCGGAGGAAAGCCTTGCGGCGCCCTCTCATGCGATCCGAGTCGCCCTGGAGTTTCAGTGTCCTCTCAAGGTGTGAATGATGTCCACCCAGAGGGCCTGTATGACCTCCGCCGGTGGAGTCGCCTGGCGGTCAATGGCCTCCCTGCATCGGGCTCTCCATATGTGCCAAGCCGTCATGCTGCTGATCATCTCCCATCTGTGCCCGACCCCCTACTGAGGGGCTGCCGAAGAGAAGTCTGGCGTCGGAACCACTGCCATCGCCCTGTCAGAGACCTGGATGGTCGCACTGCCAGGGACGTCCTCATATCCAAGGGCCGGGCCGCTGTCCGTGGCCCAAGCCACCGCACCCCACGTCACCAGCATCTCACCTGGTGAGCCTGCAAAAACCATCCTGAGAGCGCGCTGCCAGACCTGCTGTGCCTGTGTGGTGGGCAATCCCATAAGCAGTGCCGTTGCGACTCCTGTGCATGGCCGCACCGAGGGCAGGACGCTGGCAAAAGCTAGCCAAGCCCCCACAGCCAGTCCTCTATGCGCTGTGAGCCAGGGAAACAGCGTCACCTTCCGGGGCCGGAAACTGGCCCAAAGGCGCTGCCAGAAGTCCCTAAGAAAGGCAGGGGAGAGCCCCTGTCGCCGCCAATGCTCGGCCGCCGCCGGGGTGCTCGCTATCCTGTGCCTCTGAATCCGCCGCCCCAGCCTCGCTGTGTACTGAAAAAAGGGGATGCCTGGGCTGGTAGGGGCCGAGTAGGGATCTCGCCAAAACCACTCACCTGGATCCCACTGAAGGCGAATAAGAGGCCTGCTGTCCCAAGCCCATAATCTCCAAGAACAGTCCTCCCCTATCGAGGCCGGTGAGGGGTCTACATGCCACTGTCTCTGATGAAAGCCGACCACCTGCACCCTCTGAAGAATACAACCCTGGAGCCCATCCAAATCTAGTCGTGTCCTCTGAAGCTGGCCACCCTCTCCCACCTCGAAAGTGAGTGGGGCGACTCTCTCCGCTGTGCCGCAGACCGCTAGAAGGATCTCATGCCGAGTAAAGACACCCATCCACCGTGGAGGTGGAGGGTCCTGTACTGGGGTCCGCCACTCCCGGGGGATGGCCGCCTCAATGTCCTGTCTCATCAACTCTCTGTCCCTCATCCCACTGAGTCTCCTCTCCTGAGCCTCTAGAGGTAGCTATACTGAAAACATATCCAGTCGTCTAGGGACTGGGCTGGGCCGGAGCTCAGCGGGCCCCACGACACGTGAGACCGCGATCCAACCATATGGCCACTGGGAAGTCGAATCAAGGGGTTCCAGATCAATGGCTGCCTCAGGCGCTCCTCATCGGTGCCCGGGGGAGTCTGGAAGAGCGACGGCCTCAGATGCGCCCAGGCCCTCAGAAGGCTAGCTGCAAAACTCTCCTCGAAGCCAAGGCCCACTCCTCTGGATCGCTGCTCTGTAAAGATCTGATGCTGGGGGTCCAGGGGCCGCTCAGAGAAGGAGTGCGGCTGAGCATCCTGGAAACAAGAAACTCCTTCCACGGCTCAGCGCCTGGCAGGAGGCCACGAACTACCAACTTGCCAAGCAAAGCTCGGCTTTGGCAAATAGGATCAACAATGCCCAGGCCGCCTCTCTCCCTCGGCTGAGTGATCACAGCCCATGCCACGGATCCACTGAGGGGGGAAGCCCATCCTCTCCATAGTGCCTTCCAAGAAGGCCCAGTCCACCCGATCATATGCCTTCTCGAAGTCGAGAAGGAGCACTGCCAGATCCTCCTGCCGAAATCTAGCCAGAGCCGTAGCCTCCCAGAAAGAGAAAATGTTATCCAGAATGCTCCTATCCTGGATGAAGCCTGTCTGCGTGGAGTGGATGATGTCTCGAAGGTGAGGCTGAAGCCGCCTGCTGATCGCCTTAGCTAGGACCTTGTAGGCCGTGCCTAGCAAGGTGATCGGTCTCCACTGTCTAATCTCCAGTCTGTCTCCTCCCTCTTTGGGGATCAAGTGGATCAACCCCTCTGCCATGCTGTCCGGCATGACTCCCGACTCCATAATCTCCTGGAATGCCAATCTGAAGCCCCTATGTAAGAGGCCCCAGTACCTCTGGAAGAAAGCCACCGAGAGACCGTCCTCTCCTGGGCATTTGCCCCGAGGTAATGCCTGAAGAGCCTCCTCCAGTTCCGTATCCGAGAAGGGGGAGAGAAGGGAGTGCTGCAAATGGGCCGGCACAACCGGTCTCGTGAAGCTCCAGACTGCCTCCCGAGCCTCTCTCACCCTGTCATCTACTGGCTCAGCAGAGAGAAGATCCATGTAAAAATCTGTGGCTATAGCCCGAACCCTGGGGGGATCCACCACAACCTGGCCATCAGCCTGCCGAAGACGCCTGAGACCCTCTTGTCTGAAGCGAGGCCCTGTCGCCTCAAAGAAATCTCGAGTCACTCTGTCTCCAGCCTGTGTCCAAAAAGAAGCCCGAGCATGGAATCGGAACTCCACCCTCCTCTCCTCGATGGATCTGATCTCAGTGCGAGCTGACTCCATCTGCTCTGAGATCCAAGGGCTCGTAGGATCCCTCTCCTGGAGTCTCTGGAGGGACGCTAGACTCCTCCGTAGGCTCCTCTCCTGCTCTCTGAAGGCCTCCAGCCGGTCCAAGGCAGCCTGTCTGAGCATCTGACTGATCTCCTGCAAGACACTGGCAAGATCGCTGGCTGCCAATCCTCTCTTGAACTGCAGCTCCTGCCAGACCTGCTCAACTCTGATCGCAATCTCGGGCTCCTCTATGAGACAATCTGGAATCCGGACGCTCTGGCCCTGCTCTCCTCTCGTAGGGTTCTCGATCTGGAGAAGCACTGGAAAGTGGTCTGAAAACGAGGAGCCTGCAAGTATGCCCACAGTGCCACCTCTATCACAAGCCCACTCATTAATGTAAAACCTGTCGATGCGGGAAAGGTTAACTCCTGTGGCCCGTCTATCCGAGCGTGAGAAAGATAGACTCCCCTGCAACCTGCCAAACTCCGGGAGATTCCACGGATCCTGGCCTCTCACCTGCAGCACTAGTTCCTCCCAGGCAGCAAGCTCCGGCCCATGAATGGTCTCCTGGCTGCCCCCCATCCTGTCCTCTGCATCCTCCAGCATGTTGCAATCCCCTCCGAGGCACCAGTGGTCTGCCAAGGGGAGGGACTGCCTAATGGTGCTCCAGAACTCGGCTCTCCCGGTCGCCCCATTAGGGGCGTAGAAGTTGAGGAAGCCAATGCGGTCTTCCCCAACCCGAAGGATGATCCACTGCGCTCGACCCTGGACCAGAGTGCCAGAGTCCACAACCTCGGATAGAAGCTGCTCGCTGACTGAGATGCATACTCCACCCTGGTTCCCCTGGTAGCCATATGCCGGTGACCAAAAAGTGTAACTCCTGCCTGGCAAGATCTTCCCGCCGCCGCAGGTGCGGGTACGCCCGGCAGAAAGGTGGTGCTCCTGGATGAAAAGGATATCTATGGGTCCTCCAACGAGAGCCCTCTGGATCTCCTGGCGAAGTTTGCCCTGACCAATGTAGCAGCGATGTCCACCGAGACCCTGGATGTTCCATGAGAGGATCCTCATGGATGACCCTCTCAGCCGGCCCGGATGATCTACCCTCCACCACTCTGTGAGTCTTGGGCGCCGGCTTGGAGGGAGAATAGTCACTGTCTGTCCGGGTGCGGAGTCTCTCCAAAAAGAGGGTGACCTGTCTCTGTGTCCAGCCCCACTCCACCTTCGCCCTGTCCAGGGCATAGGCGTGAGACCAATCCTCGGCATATATGTATCTAAAGGTAGGCTGCACCCTCAGGGCGGCATGGAGGAGAATCAGAAGCACCGCCTCAACTGAGGTGTGGACCGGATCCGCCCGCCAGTCTCCTATACCAACCAAGCTCATGCGGGCTGAGTGTAATCGAGTCTGCAATAGTGTTCGTAAGCCCCAAGTCACTGAAGTGGTGAGAAAACTCCAGTATCTGATCACGCAAAACTTCCTCTACAGAGTTGCAATCCCATGCTGTGTCTGGGGCAACACTGAGAGGAAAGGAGAAAGCCACCATACTGCTCACCACTGAAGGAGAACGAGAGGGATGGCACACCATGCAAACTCGCAAGGGCGCGACCAGTGTCTAAGGTGATGCATGCATGTTATAACATGCTTTCCCTTGCTATCCTCAATGATCGACCCATCTTTCCTCCTCACACGGTAAGGAAGCGTCACTGGGTTGTAGGCATTTGGATCCACCACTTGCTATGCCGACATATCCTCGGCTATTGCTGCCCCCAAAACAACCCCCGCATCCACCCCCACTAGAATGACGAGAAGAGGCAGACCTCTTATATCTGACGAGGTTGTGGTACGAGGTTATGGACTAGGTGCCATAAAAGAGAGTGGAGTGGTCTGGTTGCAACGTCCACGTGAAATCCCAGCACTAGATCCTCCAATCGGAGTGGACATGGGTATAGGAGTGCGTAATATAGGAGTAGAACCACCCATCGGATTAGTGTAGGGTTGACTGTGGAAGGAAGCAAGGGTGGAGCATAAATGTTCCACACACTCTCTCTGCCATACCGATGGGTGAAACTAGTGGCCAATTGTGAGAGACGCTTCCATGTCCGGATCATCAATGATGGACATTAAACGACGGCCCATTGGGCTTCTTGACTGTGGATCGTCTCCCCACATGTCTACATTTTAAAAACAAGGCATGCTCAAGCTTAAATAACACAAAAATACATTATAAATCTTATACCTTACGCATGCTCAAACTTAGAATTCTTATACTACTCATGTGATATTAGAACTTTATTGGAGGCCTTCTAGAATACCTGCTTAGACAAGCAGGTGGATAGTGCCCCTTTCGGATGATAGGTTTTGAGAACTTTCCACACACTTCCCACTGATATTAAAGCCAAAGGCAAATTATCTTTTACAAGAGAAGAATAGTGAAAAGATCAAGAGCTCCCCCTTCACTACAACCACCTACTCGTGGGTGGATAACCATTCCTAACTTGGCTTAAGCAACATTCTAAAAGGTTTACAATAATGTCCCATATCTCTATGTGTTATTCTATAAGCCTAAGAGAATAAAAAAATGGAAACCCTGGCACCCAAGGGTGCAAAGCAAATAAATGCAAAGAATAAGGACAATGGAGAGTATCTCAAGAGGTGGAACGATACTAGTTGTTCTATGTAGAAGGAGGACACAACAAGGAGCCCCTAAAAAACATAACATGCAAAAAAATTAACACATTTATGAGCTTAAAAAACATAACATGCATTGAGATTAATGCATTAAGCTTAATGCAAAAAGATTAATACATCAATATTAATACATAAGGCTTTATGTATTAAGCTTATACATTAATCTTATGCATTAAGCTCAATGTATTAATCTTATGAATTAAGATTAATGCATAAGCTTAATGCATTAATCTTATGAATTCAGCTTAATGCATTAATCTTATGAATTCAGCTTAATGCATTAATCTTATGAATTCAGCTTAATGCATTAATCTTGATGCATAAAGATTAATGCATAAGCTTAATGCAATAAGATTAATGTATTAATCTTAATGCATTAAGATTAATGCATTAAGCTTAATACATTAAGATTTATGAATTAAGCTTATGCATTAAGATTAATGCATAAGCTTTATGCATTAATCTTAATGCAATAAGATTAATACAATTAATGCAAAAGATGAATGCATTAAGCTTAATGCATTAATATCTATGCATTAAGTTTAATGCATTAAGATTAATGCAATAATCTTAATGCATTAATCTCAATGCATAAAATTAATGCAATAAGCTTAATGCATTAATCTTACTGCATAAATCTTAATGCAATAAGATTAGTGTATAAGCTTAATACATTAAACTTATATACTAATCTATATGCATTAAGCTCAATGCATAAATCTTAATACATAAGGCTTTATGCATTAAGATTATGTATTAATCTTATGTATTAAGCTTAATGCATTAATTTTATGCATAAGCTCTATGCCATTAGGCAAAATATGGACTCTCATTTTTTTTCCTTAAGGATTTCCACACCTCCTCTCTCTAGAGAAATGGGCTCATGGTGAAATTTTTGCAAATCAAATCAAAAGTTGGCGGAGATTTACACATTTGGAATCTACTCTTCGAGACCTTTCCACCAATGATATATAGCATGATAAGTATTTTTGAATATTCAAGAAGTCTCAAAAAATCAAATCAAAAGTAGGTGGAGATTTACACATTTGGAATGTACTCTTCGAGACCTTTCCAATGATATATAGCATGATAAGTAATTTTGAATATTCAAGAAGTCTCAAAATTGGTGATGGCATGTTACGGGCTCATGGTGAAATTTTTGCAAATCAAATCAAAAGTTGGCGGAGATTGCACATTTGGAATCTACTCTTTGAGACCTTTCCAATGATACATGGCATGATAAGCAACTTTGAATATTCAAGAAGTCCCCAAATTGGTGATGACGTAACATGCCATATCATCACCAATTTGGGGACTTCTTGAATATTACGTCATGTCATCACCAATTTGGGGACTTCTTGAATATTCAAAGTTGCTTATCATGCTATATATCATTGGAAACATCTCGAAGAGTAGATTCCAAATGTGCAATCTCCGGCAATTTTTGATTTGATTTGTAAAAATTTCACCATGAGCCGATTTCTCTAGAGAGAGGAGTTGTGGAAATCCTTAAGGGGCAAAAATGAGAGTCCATATTTCACCTAATGATTAATCTTAATGCATAGATTAAGATCTATGCATAGAGCTTAATCTATGCATAAAGCTTAATGCATAGATTAATCTCTATGTATAAAGCTTAATCTATGCATTAATCTCTATACATAGATTTTAATCTCCATGCATAAACCTTAATCTATGCATTAATCTCTATGCATAAAGCTTAATCTATATATTAATCTCTATGCATAGAGCTTAATCTATACATTAAGCTCTATCTAAGCTAATCCTAAATCTCGGCACCCAAGGGCACAATAATAGGTAGATAAAAAGCATAAATGATAAGAGAGCTTACCTCTTTTTGGTGAAATTTAAGGAGAGGATTAGAGGACCTAAAAAACAAAGATTAAACAAAGTAATTAGTAATACAAAACCCTAAAAGCTTAGTGCATAGATACAAAACCCTAAAAGCTTAATGCATAGATACAAAACCCTAAAGAATACAAGCAAAAGAAAGCTTACTTCTATATTGTCTATGCTAAAAGAGATGATTATACATAGAGCTTAATCTATGTATAGAGCTCAATGCATAGAGATTAACGCATAGATTAATCTCTATGCATAGAGCTTAATCTACTCTTTAAGCTCTATGTATAGAGCTTAATCTATGCATAAATATAAAACCCTCAAAGCTTAATGCATAGATACAAAACCCTAAACAATACAAGCAAAAGAAAGCTTACCGCTATATTGTATAGCTAAAAGATATGATTAGTGCAAGGGCTACACACAACATAAAAAAGTAAAAGAGTGATTAGCAACACATTTAATGAACTCTACCTACCAAACATCAGAAACATACAAAAGACCAATACACATTAAGCATAGACATAAAAAGGAGAAGGAGAAGAAGCAAAAGGTGAAGGTTAGTACTCTATGCATTAATCTTAATCTCTTTATATTTCCTATTAATCATTAAGTTAAGTGTAATAGAAACAAACCCTAATCATTAGGTCACACCATTACTTGTAGAGTGATGGATAGGAAAAGAAAGAGGAATAGCAAGGGGAAGGGAAAGGGGAAGAAGAACCATAAACAAATGCATTAGAATAAAATATAAGAGAAAAATACCTTCAAGAGCTTACACCATAGCCATTTGGTGATAAAGAGAGAGTCTCATGAAGAGGAAGGGAAAGGGGAAGAAGAAGGGAAGTACAAAGAGTACAAATGCATGCGAGGAGAGCTATCTTGATGGAAGGGAGGATTCGTTGCAATAACTCAAGGAAAGTAGTGGAGGGAATTTTTTGGGGGAGAGAAAGATAGGCATCGGTGGTGCCGTAGGCTCGAAAAGTTAATTTTCTTAGCATCGTTATAAGCACAACTAAAAATGACACTTAGGGATACTTTAACGATGCTTATAGTGACATTTATGTGACACTTATAGTGACGCTGGGTAAATTCCAGAGAGAAAGCCTATGCATATACTATTGACACTGCTAAATTAAGTGCATGTATTCATATTTAGTTTTTTAATTGTACACTTTTTGTGCCCTGTACAGATGTCTTCTACTAGTTTGGATTGTGATGGGTCATCATTAATTGGAGGTCCAGAATGGTTTGCGAAGAAGAATCCCTTGTTCATGTACAAGATGCAAGAATGTTTGTGTACGTGAACGTCGAGTGACATTGGAGCATATTAGAAAATGGGGATTATTTGAATCAATGCCAGCTTGAAGTTGCAAGCTAATTCCTCGGTTAGTATATAAACTTATGCCTTGAAATGGTTCACCATATGTAATGTTGAGTGTCATTTTTAAATATGGTTCAAGGATGATGAGGGTATTGACATTCATGCACAAGTACTACATAATATGCCTCATTATACTATCATTGGGGAAAACTTGAGGATGGAATACAAGCGTCGTAAGGAGCACTTGGAAAGTGGAGCATGTTCAGTACATTTGGAAGACCCATGATTTCCTCCACATGAGATAAGAGGAAAAGGATGTCATGGAGGAGATGATCACTCACTTTTTTCAAAGCGAGGGTGAGAAAGAGACAACTAACTTTGAAACACATGAAAGAGAGGATGTGTTACACAAAGAGGCTAACACACCATTGTACGAGGGTGCAACATACTCAACTTTATGGGTATGCTTAGAAATCCTCAACTTGCAAACAACATATGGATGGAGAGATAATAGTGTGAATTGTCTAATCCGGTTATTAAAGAAGACACTCCCAACATATAATTTGATGTCCACAAGTAGAAGTGATGCTTGAAGAATACTTTCCAAGCTTAGGATGGATTATACTTGAATTCATGCATGTCGTAATGATTGTGTACTCTCAAACAAGGGGTGCCTTTGCCAATGTCATGCAATGTCCAATTTGTGGAGAGGATCGCATAGGAAGGATTTACAGGGTACAAAAAATCCACAAAAGGTATTGAGGCACTTTCCTATGATACCTCACATTAAACATATGTTCCGGTGTGCCAATATATCGCTGAGTTAATGACATGGCATTTGAGCCATCGTTCAACCGATGGCATGATGAGGATTCCCTCCGACTCACCGGCTTGGACTCACATTGAGGATAGATGGACAAAGTTCAAAGATGAGTCCCATAATTTATGGCTTGGATTGGGTATGAATGGGGTGAATCCATTTGGATTAATGCCTACATCATGGTCCACATGGCCCATTGTTGTTGTGAATTATAATATTCCTCCATGGATGTCCTTCAAGAAGGGTCATGTGATGCTTGCGCTTCTTGTGCCTGGGAAGCACAAGATAAAGAATATGGATGTATACCTTAAGCCCTTGATTGATGAGCTCGAGCAATTATGGAGAGGCATAAGGGTGCATGATGTTTCTCGTCCAATTTCATGCCAGAGTGCAATGGTCAAGGGTATCTTGATGTGGACTATGCAAGATTTTTTGGGGCTATATGGAATGTCATACTCATAAATTGATTCTTATCTAAGCATATGCAAACGCTACAATAGAATGAGGGTGTAGTAACAAAAATAGGAGTGTTTTTATAACTAGAAGGGTAGGCAGATGTCGGGCTACTTTCGCCGATAAAAATGCTGCTATTTTCATTGCAACAATGGGTTTGCTCTACTGTTTGCGTTTCTCACCAGAAAGCTATGTGCAGTAAAAAAAGAGTTGGGGAAGACTGGGGAGTTTGCATAGGACGCCCCACCAGTGTGCCCCATCTTTTTTTCAAAAGTAAATAGAGTCACAGTTTTAGTTTTATGACACAAACACAAACATAAGAAACAATTGAACTGTTCAAGAATGCAATTGAGCCTAAATTTTATTTTTTTTCCCGAAGTGTTAGGCCTTTGGCCATATATATAAAAAATTTCTACAATGATGAGGTGGCTAACTGGAATCCTCATTGGATTCCGAGTGATGATCATCATCGTCTTCGTCATCCTCTTCACTTCCATGCTCATAATCAAGATCCTCCTCTTCCTCTTCCCTGTCATCCTACTACATACATGCCATCAAGCCCAAGATAAGCAAGGGCAATAATATACAATTAAATGTAGAAAAGATAAGGGTTTAGGATCACTTATCTCAATGACATCTTCTTGAGTCTCCAAAATGGCATAAGGGCTTATGCAATAGCCTAGTATGCATAAACCTATTGCATAAGCATATTATATAAGCCTATTCATAAGGCTTATGCAATATATGCATAAGGCTTATGCATAAGCAGAGTACAAGGGTGCTGCTATGGCAGCTTTTGTGAGGTAGCTTAGATTCAGAAGCTACTTGGTGACATGGGAGAGCCTATCAATAGGGCAGTTGTCATATATTGTGACCACATGAGCAACATACAATTGGCTAGTAACTCAATATATCATGCTAGAATGAAGCACATTGAGGTGCATTATCACTTTGTGAGGGAGAAGGTTCTAGTAGGATATGTAGATCTGGTATATGTCAGCATAAAGGATCAGGTAGCTGACATCTTCACGAAGGCATTGGGCAGCACAGAGAAGCTCCACATGTTTAGGAGCTTACTTGGAGTGCAATATGTGGAGTTGAGATTGAGGGGGAGTGTTGAGATATCCAGCTCAACTATTGCTACGACGGACATTGATAACCCGCTTGGGTGATAGCTTTCGCATCTACACCACTGGCATGGTTGGTGAGATTATGGGTGATATATGGCCAGTGGAATGGCAGGCTGTGTGACAACCAATTTGGATTACTAGAGACTGGCATAGTACATTTAGTCGGGTTCATATTTTGGACCGACCCTTGTATGTTGTAGTAGTTGAGTACTAACCCATATAGTGTGTACTCTTATCTCTGTGTGACAGCTAATTTGGATTACTAGAGACTGGCATAGTTATAGCACCAGCTCATTTAGTCGGGTTCATATTTTGGACCGACCCTTGTATGTTGTAATAGTTGAGTACTAACCCATATAGTGTGTACTCTTATCTTTATGTTATGTTGGTTGAGCAGAGAAGAAGAAGATAAAAGATAAATTCAGCTATCCATCTCTCTCTTCTGTCTTGCTCTCTCTTGTGTGTGTGTGTGTTTGCTTGCTAGGATTTGAAGCTCTCCACCACATTCTCTTTAAACATCATCAATTTCTTCCTCCAAATCATCCAAATTATGCTCCATAAGAGGTTTCTCCGATTGTGATGAGAGGTGAATAGTGGGAGGCCATGTGGCATTTGCTCTCTATAATGCCATTGGAGGGAAGGTGGAGAGTGGGACGAGAGATGGAGGGTGACTCTCATTCACAGCACCCCCGTGAGTATAAAAAGGTACCCAATCTTCTATCATCTTACCATATTGGACAGAGTTAAGAATAAATCATATTTTGGATCCAATGCACATTTTTAAATCAATGATTTAGGACCATCTAATTGGTAGAAAAGACAGCCATGCAATAAGAGATGACCTAAAATATATCGGACACATGGAAAATGCATGGCCAAGGGTAGTCAATGACAAGGTGGTTTTACCAAAGGCGTCAAGGAGGCTGACAAGGCAAGAGGAAAAGAATGTAAAGAATCAAATTTCATCTTTTTGTGCACCAACCGGTGTAATGCACTCATTAATGGGTGTATTTACAATAATAGAAAAGAAGGGCAAGAATCAATTGTATGGTCTCAAATCACATGATTGGCACAAGATGATGTAGGTACGTACATAATTATATCTATTTTTGGGCACTCCTCTGTTTATGTTTTGTGGACTCTATATTGATCTTTTATTGTTTTCAAAAATTGATTGCACGAGTTCATACTTCCAATATCAATTGGTGGGTGCAGAGAAGAGAAATCTTGAAATGCCATCTATAAATAAGGAATATTGGTGAGGCAAGTTTCAATCAAAACTATAGATTTGTGCGTTTGGTATAACATATAGCCTTGAAATTATTTATTATTCTTTAATTTATTATGTATTCTTTGTTGAATAGGTGGATAGTGTCAAAGGAGATTCATCGAGATTCCATTGAGAAGACTCAAGTTGAGTCAATTGAGGCGGTGTGTATGATTGAAGAAAGCTTTTCGAGAAGCATACTCATAACTCAATTGAACCTTCTAGTACATTTGGTGGATGAGGTGGCTATATGTGGCATTGTTCATAGCTAGTGGATGTTCTTTCTTGAACGCTTCATGAAAACCTTGAAGGGATTTGTGAGGCAAAGGGCAAGGCCAGAAGGAAGCATGGCAGAGGGATGGTTGGTGCAAGAATCCCTTGTATACATCTCTGAATATTTGAAACAAATTGATCCATCTATGCCTAGATTCATGAATAACGATGACAATGAATGAATGGTGTCACATGGAAAAGGATGCATTCGAAAGATGGATGAGTCCATGCATAAAAAGGTCATTAAAGTTTGTCTAGAGAAGAACATTTAAGAGATCAACACAAAGGCACATGGCATACCCACACAACCTAAAGGCTCTTCTAAAGGATTGCAATATTTTACTGGCTTAGAGATGCCCTAGAGTAAGTAGAAAGGATGGGAGAGAAGATTACAAGATAAGAATGGGAGTATGCAAGGGGATGTGACTACCATGTAAGTAAAGATGTTTTGCTAAGATATATAATGTTGAATACTAATTTATATATAAATATATAAGCTATATTATATAAAAAAAAATATAAGGTTGCAGTATAAAGTGCATAATGCAATGAGGTCGACATTTTCGCACTCAATGTATGGACTCTAAGAGAATTACATATGATTGCGGTGTAATGAGGTCGGCATTTTCGCACTCAATGTGTGGACTCCAAGAGAATCACATATGATTGCGGTGTAATGATAAGTTTTGACCAAGAAAGTCGAGCTAGTAGAAGAGAGAATAATATTATAACAGAGAAAGTTGAATATTGTGGAACAATTCAAGACATCTTGGAGATTGGATTTAGAGCTTTCAAAGTGTTCATCTTTGATGTTAAGTGATTCAAAGTGGTATATAAAGGTACTCGAGCAACCATCAAGAAGCATCCAAGCGGATTTTTTGCAATTGACTCAACTAAATTATGGCAAGATTCAAGAGACGCATACATTCTACCACAACATTGTGAACATGTTTACACTTGATTTTCAATTTTGATAAATCTATCGGGATAGAAGGAAGGAATTAAGACCATATTAGGAAATTTGGAAAAATCCCATTACTTTGGGAATTTTCTTTTCAATCTAATTTTTAATATATCTTGAGCATACCGATTCCAAAGTTGTCGGAGAATGTGGATTTAAAACCTACTCTTCAAGATATTTCCCAATGATATGTCAGTCACATAAGGGGGTTTTGACAAAATATTAAAAAGGTTCACCATGCCCCCAATTTTTGATCTTACAAAATGGAAATTGGGATTTTCCCAAACTTCCTAATAAGATCTTAATTGTATATATTTTCTTGTAAATATTTTGTGGTTCTTTCTTTTAGGTTGTGTTTCATCCAGACCAAAGAGATCCTAATTTGTGGTATGTAATACAAGTCGCTCCTCGATCTAAATGTATATTTCAAGATCAAGATGTTGAAGAAGAAATGCATGGTGGACAATCAATGGTCACCGTGTGGAGGATGCAACTAACAATAAATATGATGACCATGAGGACCATGATGATAATACCTTTACTTCAAGTAGTGGAATAGGACTTTGTATTGATATAGGAGCCATCAAGATAATGGATTTAGAGATAGACCAATTGGCATGCATGGATTTATTGCAAGATGGATTTGATGATGGTACAAATTAAATATATATCATCATAATGTATGTACACATTGATCAGTTTTTGTATAAATATTTGATGATTTTGTTGTTTTAGTTCAATAATATTAGGATGTTTGTCAAGCTTTTTAGGTTATAATTTATTTAAAGTTTTCATTTTCACTCAGTTTAAACACTCTTTTTTTTTCTAGCGACGTTTTTACAGTGCCACTAAGCGACACTTATAGCGGCGTTTAACTAGTGCCACTGAGCAATACTATAACGATGTTAATAGCGGTGCTTACCCAGCGCCGCTCAACAGCACTAATAACGGCGTAACATAAAATGCGACAAATAAATGCCACTAATAGGGACTTCTCTTGTAGAGTGAGGTCCCTATGCTCCTTGGAGTAGGTAGATGTCATCGTAAAAGGAAGAAAAAGGACGGTGACAAAGGTCCCTATGCTCCTTGGAGTAGGTAGATGTCACATCCTACACCGTAAAAGGAAGAAAAAGGATGGTGACAAAGGACAACCATGCTCCTTGGAGTAGGTAAATGTCACATCCTACATGATAAAGGGAAGAAAAAGGAAAAGCATAATGTTGTTGTAAGTCTATGGCCCAGTCGTACATGTTTTAGGGGTTCTTGAATTTTTTGCCGCACGTCTACATTCAATCTCTTCAAGTTTACATTTCACGAATTTATGGTTCATAGGCACGTCTACGTTCAATCTCTTCAAGTTAGCATTTACACCCATTTTTTCTTTTTGGTATTGTTTTCACATCTTTGTTTGAGTTGTTTTGTTGATGAAAGAAAATTTATAAAACAAATAAAGTCTTCATACTGATGAAAGAAAATTTATAAAACAAATAAAGTCTACATACTAGTGTGGTCAAGCAGATTTTCTTCACAAGAATCCAACAAAATTATAAATACGATATTTTAAAATTGATTGTTTTGTTAATTAGGAAACCCAAAAATTTACAGGATAGCTTTTAAAAGGATGCAAGTACACTGCTACGCATCCATTTGTAGTTACATTCTTAAAGTTTCTATAACAAGGCAGCCTATTTTTCATTACAAAGTTTCCTTATTTTTTCATAGCCTTAATGTGTATTTCAAGTAGACATATATTCATCAATGCATAATATCCATTAGATTTTCAACTTTCAAGAATATTTATTTGGAGTAGGAGGTAGTAAGTTTCTTGAAAGGCAATTTTGTTTGGAAAACGTCACTTGAAGGGCACTATCAAACTTGAGCACGTCATCAAAACTTTATATGACGGACGTACCTCCCATCAAAAATCCTAAAGGAAAGAAAAAAGAATTTGAAGCATAGGCCAGTTGTGAAGGTGTTTGAAGTCAATGTGCACACTAGGAGGTCCTCGGCGTTTGAGAGGGAGGGTGTATAAGTTGTAATTTCTATTCTGGCGAAACTTTTAAAAAAGTAAGTCTATGTGCCAGTTGAAAAGTAAGTCTGTCTATGGGCATGTAACGGCATGCACTCCTTCATCACTAAATTTAAGAAAAAATTTGCTTGGAAAGTAAGTGTGTCTATGGGCAAGTAACCACATGCACTCCTTCATCACTAAATTTAAGAAAAAATTTGCTTGGATGAGAGCAGTGGACCAAAGTAGCGTGTAAATCAGGGAAGTTTAAAAATCCTTAAACCTAATTTGTTTTAGAATTTTGAGGGTTCTTTTTTAATTATTGAAAGGAGAAACTGCTTCCACACATTGAGCCAAGAGTTCCTTGAGGCATCAATATTGTTCGCCCACTACTACCTTAATACTTCAGAATCTGATCTATATGCATCTGTTTCTCAAGATGGCGGGCGTTGTAGGCTTTGTTGCCTCCAAAGACAGCTTGATCAATCTGTTCGAGAGCCTGGTCGACGCTACAGTTTCGACAAATGCAGATTCGAGGGTAGTGCAAGCTGATGCATGGAGCTGTGGATGAAGAGGAGCTGGAGCCGAGGCTGTGGATAGCGGCCGTGAAGGAGAAACTGGAAGAAATTAGTCGACTCGCGCAGGATGTGCGAGGCAGGGTGATGCAGGCCCGGGAGGAGATCAACAAGGTTTTAGATGAGATACTAGAGAAGCTTGTGAGCAGCGTATGTGCTTGGAGAGAGGTGGGAGGTGGAGGGAGTCGCTCCACAGCTGCTATACTGGAGGCGGAGCGAGAGAAGATGACGCTGCTTGCTTGTCACTCCACAGCTATACTGGAGGCTCACGTATGACGGAGCTGGTCGTCTTTGACGGTGCTGAGAGTGTCCTATGCTCCGGTTCGTCATGCTAGCAGAAAGCA